>NC_140168.1:62709673-63036872 GCF_963971535.1 Notolepis coatsorum | reverse complement strand
CCCCCTCCCCTCCTCCCCCCTCCCTCCCCCTCCCCTTCGAGAGGGTAGTCCTAAGCAACTCGCGAGACCTAGAAGATCTCACAGGACTTGAGGTATTCAAACGGAACTTGGCGTTGGCGCGATGCCGCGATGGTGTCTTCACTAATAATAATAATAATAGATTGGATTTGTACTGGCTTGACAAATAGTCTGAGCCAAACTCCTTGGTAAGTCATTGACAATATAATGTATTATGCCATTCACATACCATAATCTTGCTGTCATCGTTTGACTACATGCTACTTTGTGAATTATTACCGTGGTGGCAACTAGTACAGTGCAGAACGAAGCTTGTTATCATTGTTAGCATTATTAGCTAGCATGCTAGATACTAGTTAACTGGTAAGTGAGTTCTTATGGGAATAGTATGATCCCGTTCAGATACCATCACCGGGCTGTTATCGTTTGACTAAATGTTATCTCTGTGCCGTGGCAAATAGTTTGGAGCTTGTTTTAGCAAATAGTATTGCATATTATTACAGTAGCTAGCATGCTACTAACGTTAGCTAGCTAGCATGCTACTAGCGTTAGCTAGCTAGCATGCTAGCTAACGTTAGTCTGCCATTTTGTTTCGTGATTAAAATGTACGTTTTTAATAGTTACATAAGCATTGTTGTAACTAGTGACCTGTTCCACCCCAGGTGAAAATCTGCATAAAATGTATACCTAGGTAAATGGAATATTGCTCCACTTCTACAAGGGCTATTTGCATATTCTTGGTATCTAGGAACATCTATGGACCTCAATGAATGTATTCTCAGTGTCAGAAATATTGTGTCTATTACTAGGCTTGCTTAAATTGTGATGAAACAAAGGAAAATATGAATTATGATTTTTCTTTTCATCTTTGACAGTGAATAAAACCATGATAATAATGACCAAACTTAAAAACTGCCACTGAGCTCATTCAGTACCCTATTGAGATCATGTGTACAAAAGATCTAAGGAAATTGATAAAGGGAAGATGATCAAACTGAAGGTTCTGTATATACAGTACTGAATTCTCCCATCCGGACCAATGCAATTTGAAATATTATTATAGAATATAGAATATATACATTACCTTATTATAGCCAATTCGCACATTTATATATATATACATATAGTATATTTCAAATGGCCTAGTTCAATTTGGATATAGTATCACCAGGCGTGCATAATAACAGATACTGATATTTACTGTAATCGACTACTATTTTATTTCCCCCACAGTGTAACCATTTTGAAACTAATTTCAGATCTAATTCTTCCTACATGGTAACAATAGTGTGGAGAAACTGACTGCGTTTCAATATTTGTCAAAAACGTTTTGTAGCTTATTATCGCGAATCATAACAATTCATTCAAGTGAAACGGAACTGAGTCCAGCTAATGGTGAATAGTTATTTTATTAATCAATTATTGTGTCTTTATTCACTCTAGTTGTGTAATTGACCAGTTTATATTCTGTATAAGTTCATATTCTGTATATGTTAATAATGACGCTTTCTGTGTTGTGTTTATGACTACTCCTTAGGTCCTTGAGCTGCTGTCTGTCGACCGGACCACATCTGTCCACTGTCCATCTACCTGCAGTCTGGTCACAACGATACAGTCCTACTCTCAGCATACAAGATCGATGGTCTGCTGCTGCTGCTGCTGACTCCCAAGCGATTCATTCAAGTTTCCATAGCACAATGGCAGCTGCCTCCCCACAACCCATGATCCTTCGTGTTGTTGAGACAGACCGGGCTAGAAAATTAAAACTCAGTTCACGACCCGCCTCTGTTGATGCACTGATCAAGATTATAAAAGAACAGTTGGAAATAGACCTTGACTTCAGTTTGCTGTATGAAGATCCAGACTTTGATGGGAAACTTACTTCCCTTGATGACATTACGGAATTGCCACAAAAAGCTGTTGTGCACATTTCACTTTCGCTCGACTCCAGCTCTCTCGCATCTACTGATATACTTTCAGATATGTCATCTCCAGAACGTTGATATACTTTCAGATAGGTCATCTCCAGAACGTCTAAGCAGATGGCCTCCAGGTCCTTTTCCAGTTCCTACATTTGCATTCGATGTTGAGCTGAAACTTAGAGACGGAAACAACGAATTTGAGAAGAACAAGAGACACCTTAAGTTGACAAGAGACCTAAAGCACGACATCTTAGAAAAGCTTGCATCTACAATGTATGCTTTCAAGGCTTATCCAAGTGATAAAGAGATAGCAGTGGCTTCTGCGGCTCTTGTCGCCAAACATCCCTGCTTGAAGGAAGCAGGATCTGAGACCGGCTGCAATGGATGGAAGAACAGCATCAAATTCAAGATGGGCAATTTCAGGAACAAGCTGAGACGGGCAGGATGTGAGGAGGTCACTGTAAATGCTGGAAAAAAAGGTAGAAGCAATCCTGATGGCGAACCTTCACATTCCAACATTAAAAGACCCAAGCGAGCAGAAGTAAACTTCCTACCCAACTATCCCCAAGGAGAGGATTCCTTGAGGCTTGAGCAGTTGAGGCAGACAATTGCTGAAGAAGTCAAGAAGACTGAGAAGAACCTGCCCCTCATTAGAAAGCTGATGCAGACCACATTTGCCCTGCGCCGACAGACCATAGTGAAGTCCAGCCCACCAGTGAAAGAGCTCATGGACCTCTGGCCTGCTCTCAAAATGGAGTCTGAGGTAATATAGATCAGCTCTCTTTCCTGTGTTAACATTTGGCACATTCTGTGTGTTTTAAAGTGAAACTTGTGATTCTTAAGCCTGGTTTATATACTCTAGCGGCGCATCTGCGTGTGTGTTCTGTGCGCCCCCGCGAGCTAGTCATCAGCGACCGATTCCGCAAAGCATGTAATGACATGGTTGACCAGAAATCCCGCCGTCATGCTCTGAAGCCCAAACCAAACAAAGTAAGAGATCCACCAAGTTGAAGTGACTAATTGATGTTGATATACTATATTGTCCTGCTGTTTTTAAATATAGGTGTATGCAGAGTTCCAGCTGATTGCCAACCAGAACCTGCCCAACACATTCTACGCTGAGCTTGACCGCCATCTTCCTCGACTGATGACGTTATTCAGACAGAAGGCGTCCAAAACTGGGAACACGGCAGATGCTTTGGCTCACATTTAAAAAAATCCACGATGAACAGGTGAATAGATTATTATACATGACATGTCATAGGTCGAACCTCTGTAACATTGAACAGGTTCAATGATTCAAATGAGCTTTTGAATTTTACAATTAGTCCACCATTGTGTTTGCCATTTTTCTGATTGCATTAAAGATGTGAACATGTTATTTGTGGACATATCTGATTGGACTGTTTAAAATCCGCTTTGTTCAGTAAACATTTCCATATAATACAATTATTTTTTTCTTCTTAATCTTACATCTTAATAGGAAATCCATGATGTTCACACCAGGCGTACCACTGTTCTCCATGCCCTGCCTGTGTATCTGCATGAGGAAGTCTCTGGATTTTTCAAAACCTGCACAGTGAGTCCGAGTGAAAATAATTTACAGTACAACTGTATATTAAGTGAACAGTTAATCAAAATGCTAAGTATCAGTCTTCCTTCCTTCCAGGTCTCCCTTGTGAAAGAGATATTTGATCTCGACGGGACTAACCTGGTTAAATAAAAATAACCTTCTCACCAAAAAAATAGTTCTAACTAAAATATAAACAACTTACAAACACAACTCCATATACCGTAATTCCTCTAATAGTAACCCCGGCTTGTATTTGTTTCAACTGTAGCGGGTACCAGGCTTGTATTAGGAGGAGGTATGTATAAGAGAGAGGCCTATATTTCTAATTTTCAAACAGATCATAATGAATAAAGCAACATTTTGTGTCAGTTTGAACCCAGTAAAATGTACTGGGTTCATTTATTGAAACCAAGTACTGTATGAAATAGTAAACAGTGCAATTACAGGTGGTCACTGGTCATTTCAACGTTTTCAAAGTGAAATCAAGTAACTAGCTCAGTATGCAGCTCAGTATATTAGTAACCCGGCTTGTATTAGGAGGCCGGCTTATAATTGCTTAGCTCAAGAGCGCACCCGGCCATTAATAGAGACCCGGCTTGTATTTGAATACCGGTTACTATTAGAGGAATTACGGTACTTAGCTTTGTGCTGCACTTTGTAGAAACCATGGATTTATTTGTGATTATTATGTCTCTTTCATTCCTTCAGGACACGCCTGATGAGCCAGAGCTTCAGGGTGTTGCAGTGGCCCTCCTTACTGTCATCAGTGACCATGACACAAGTCCAGTTCACTACCAGCCTGTGACAATCTCTGATTGGTGATTCCTTCCTGGTAATGTTTGGACTAATCTATGCACTACACCTCAGCTACCCCAAGGGACTTACCAACACTTTTGAATTCATTCAGAAGATTTTACTAGGTCTAGAAGCTGGTAAACTGTTGCCCAGGTTGCAGACTCTCAAGAATGACTTGATGATGCAATCATTTTTTTTTCTTCTGATTTTTCAATGGATTGCCAATTCCCCCCCCCCCCCCCTCCCCTACCTGGTGCTGTATGCATGTTCTCCTACGAGTCGGTATAAGGGCGTCCCGAGTCGATCGCACGCTTCCCCCGAGACATGCGCCGACAGCCAGTGACGTCTTTTCACTTGGCAGCGAGGGCTCTCATTGGTGAAGTGTAACGCGTGGGAGGGCACGCTATCTCCACCAAGTCCTGCCCCGCTTAGCAAGCGCCGAGACCTGACCTGTAGGCGTCGCTGTCCACAACGCCAGATTCCCACCCGCCAGCTTCCCCACCCCCTAATACTGCCGAATTGTATTAGTGTGAACGGCCAGCCAAGCTGGTGACAACGCAGGGAGTTGGATTCGAACACGCGAATCCAGTGTCTCCAGCGTTGGTGACGAACGCAATCTCCGCTACGTCACCTGACCGCTCTTGCATTAAACTTTTGAAAGTATTATTTTGACATGACAAGGAAATTAATACCTCACCCCACATCCTTCTTTCAGATGAGTTTCTATTCCTTACTGTAATCAGTGATCATGACACAAGTCCAGTTCACTACCAGCCTGTGACAATCTCTATTGTCATTGAAAGTCATATCATGATCAGCTTCCCCAGATTTGGTGATTCCTTCCTGTAATGTTTGGACTAATCTATGCACTACCCCAAAGCACTTACCAACACCTCAAAAGTGTGTCTATAGAAACTCATCTGAAATGTCTTGTCATGTCAAAATAATACCTTCAAAAGTTGCTGTACTACTTTGCAGATGTTCAGCCAATAGGTCCAAACTACTCAATGTACCTTGTTCTTTATTTGTTATGTAATATGTTTACATTTGGGAGTTTTACAGTTCAAATTTTCTTAACCGTCTATAGCTGGCATTATTGTAATTTCATCCAAGTAAGGTTTAGAGTTGAAAGAGTTTATCAGAATCTCAAAGGCAACATCCAAGTCCCAAACGTTTGTTTCTCGAGGAACAATAGGAGGCAATGGGCATAAATGCCACTCTGCTCTGACTGCTTCCATTGCTTGTAGGCAGTGGTAGAGTTAGTGTTCTCAGTACAGAGTACAAGGCGATATACCAGGAGCCATAAACGCAACACAGAAGCGTTATTATTAACATATACAGAATATGAACTTATACAGAATATGAACTGGTCAATTACACAACTAGAGTGAATAAAGACACAATAATTGATTAATAAAATAACTATTCACCATTAGCTGGACTCAGTTCCGTTTCACTTGAATGAATCGCTTGGGAGTCAGCAGCAGCAGACCATCGATCTTGTATGCTGAGAGTGGGACTGTATCCTTGAGACCTTGTAGGCAGTAGTATACTGCCCTGTCAAGGGCTAACCGCAGTAACTTGAAAAAAGTAAAAATTTAGTTATGAGTGAAATTGACCTTGTCAATAAATGTTTTATCTTGTGACCAAGTTTCAGATGTTAATGTCGCTCAGTTTTGGAGATATGGGGTTTTAAAAACTGCAGTAACTACAAAATCACACTCAAAACCCAGGCAGACCGCAGTAACTTCCAAACAGTGAAAAATGGCTTTAAAGTGTTTTGACTTGCCATCCAAAATGTGTTATAGGTAAATAGATGATAGTACCCAGATTTAACATGTATTAATGAAGTAATCTTTAGGCATACAAAAATATGACATAATTATTTTAATTAACCCCAAAAAAGCAGATATTGCACTCTGCTGCACGATTTCCTTAAATAATTATACAGGTAATGTACAGGCAAAGTGCAGTAACTTCAAATACAATGTTGTTTTCCCTCCAGCTTTCATAACTTAACCTAGCCATTTTGAAAATGAAATTTAATACCTGAATATATTGGAATGATGATGATCCAAATAAAATGGCTAGGTGAAGTTATGAAAGCTGGAGGGAAAACAACATTGCATTTGAAGTTACTGCACTTTGCCTGTACATTACCTGTATAATTATTTAAGGAAATCGTGCAGCAGAGTGCAGTATCTGCTTTTTTGGGGTTAATTAAAATAACTACGTCATATTTTTGTATGCCTAAAGATTACTTCATTAATACATGTTAAATCTGGGTACTAGCATCTATCTACCTATAACACATTTTGGATGGCAAGTCAAAAAACTTTAAAGCCATTTTTCTCAGTTTCACTGTTTGGAAGTTACTGCGGTCTGCCTTGACAGGGCAGTATAGTTAGTGTACTGTATAGTGTTCTTAGTACAGAGTACTGTAGTGTTCTAGTTATCATTCTGCAAACATAGCCTGCTCTAAATGACGGATGGTGCCTCTGACATTCTGACTAACTCTTTCAATGAAAACACCATCTTGTTCCATGATACATCATGGAGCAAATACATGCAGCTGCATTTCCATATGTAGGTATGTGCACTATTAACAGTATTGCCAGCTGTATAGCATGTAATGTGGATTGGTATTTTGGTTCCACATTGGCAGGACCCAATATACAGCACAACGTTTGTGAATTTTACATGTGCCAAGCGGATTGACAATTTTCAGATAATCTATACATTTTATTCTGTACTGTACATAGATACACTGTGTTATCCCAATGGTCACAATAGTTGCCGTCAACATGTTTGCTCATTCTATGACCACACTATACAAATTTGAGTAATTCAGCCAGGATGTAAACGGCTCTGGTCATGTGCACTGCACATATTGAGACCCTTTATTATTTCAATATTTGCTGGAAATACATTGATACATCATTCAGTAACATTTTCAGAGCCTTATAACAAACATTATTACACTATTGTGACCAGAGGGATTAAATGTGTAATATACATTACATTGTATGTACATGTTATAACATGCATGTATTTATTTTCTATATATATTTTCTATATATATATATTTTCAATTTTAACATTGCCATAATGTTGGAGAGGGCAACACAATGTTTTTGTAAGATAAATAGATGTATACTCTTTGAATAGAAATAAATATAAAGAGTTTGAAGTTGTAACACAATGTTTTTGTAAGATAAATAGTTTCGATGAAGAACAAAACCTCCTAAATGCATAAAAAAAAAGGGGAAAACTTCATATCTGCACTTTGCAAGGCACTAATACCTGGTCGGTATTGTTAACATATATAGTCCAAAAACAGTGTACGGTGTTTACAGTGTTATTGTACATTGCTAACATACAGATTATATATGTATACTCTTTTATACTCTTTGAATAGAAAAAAATAAAATAGTTGTTTGAAGTTGATATAATGTGCTTGTGTAGTTATTTTTCTGTTAACTTTTTCACATGGATTTTAAAACTGAATAGTAACTGCAAATATTTGAGTTGATTAACTTAAAAATTTGAGTTGATTAACTTAAAAGAAATGAGGCATGGGATGGCCTCAATGTCGTTGAGTTCTGTTAACTTAATCACATGGATTTAAGGTTGAACCTTAAGTCACAGTAACTGAACATATTTGAGTTGCCTCCACTTGAGAACCTTAAGTCACAGTAACTGAACATATTTGAACTGCCTTAACTGAGAACTGTAAGTCACAGTAACTGAACATATTTGAGTTGACACCACTTGAGAACCTTAAGTCACAGTAACTGAACATATTTGAACTGCCTTAACTGAGAACTGTAAGTCACAGTAACTGAACATATTTGAGTTGACACCACTTTAGAACCTTAAGTCACAGTAACTGAACATATTTGAACTGCCTTAACTGAGAACTGTAAGTCACAGTAACTGAACATATTTGAGTTGACACCACTTGAGAACCTTAAGTCACAGTAACTGAACATATTTGAACTGCCTTAACTGAGAACTGTAAGTCACAGTAACTGAACATATTTGAGTTGACACCACTTGAGAACCTTAAGTCACAGTAACTGAATATATTTGCATTGCCTTAACTGAGAACTGTAAGTCACAGTAACTGAACATATTTGAGTTGACACCACTTGAGAACCTTAAGTCACAGTAACTGAACATATTTGAACTGCCTTAACTGAGAACTGTAAGTCACAGTAACTGAACATTTTGAGTTGACACCACTTGAGAACCTTAAGTCACAGTAACTGAATATATTTGAATTGCCTTAACTGAGAACTGTAAGTCACAGTAACTGAACATATTTGAGTTGACACCACTTGAGAACATTAAGTCACAGTAACTGAATATATTTGAATTGCCTTAACTGAGAACTGTAAGTCACAGTAACTGAACATATTTGAGTTGACACCACTTGAGAACCTTAAGTCACAGTAACTGAATATATTTGAATTGCCTTAACTGAGAACTGTAAGTCACAGTAACTGAACATATTTGAGTTGACTCCACTTGAGAACTGTAAGTCAGAGTAACTGACCATATTTGATTTGACTTAACTGAGAACCTTAAGTCACAGTAACAGACCATATTTGAGTTGCCTTAACTGAGAATTGTAAGTCTTAGCCAACTGAAAACATTTGAGTTTATCAACTTAAAAAAATTGAGGCATGGTATGGCCTCAATTTTTTTAAGTTCTGGAAACTTATTCGGGTTTACAGTGTGCTGTGATATATACAAAGATGCTTTAACTGCTTATAATAAAACCATCCGCTTAGCAAGGAAAGATTACTTCTCTAAAATCATTACAGAAAATGCTGGAAACTCCAGAATCCTCTTTTCCACTATTAATGTACTACTCAACACTACCCCTACACCTCCTCAGTCATCAACGGTTAAGTGTGAAGAACTTGCACTATTCTTTAACAACAAAATAACCTTGATCAGGGCCAGCATTACTCATGATGGAAATAAAGTTGATTGCGGCAAACCGTGCAATGTAACCATGAGAAGTTTCACATGCATCACATTAGATGTACTCTGCAAAACTGTCTCAGAATGTAACTCCTCCACCTCAGACATTGACCCTATACCTACAGCTTTCTTCAAACGGGTATTTAATAGTGTTTCAAGCCCTGTGCTAGATATCATAAACACTTCCCTTAGGACTGGTATTTTCCCGGATGCCTTTAAAACAGCAGTTGTAAAGCCATTACTAAAAAAAACCTAACTTGGATAGTAATGAAATGGCAAATTATCGTCCAATATCCAACCTACCATTCATTAGTAAAGTACTTGAAAAGATAGTTTCAGTTCAAATAAATTCCTTTCTTGAAGAAAACAACATCTTAGAAGAATTTCAGTCAGGATTCAGAAAATATCATAGCACTGAAACTGCCCTCACCAAAATAATCAGTGACCTCAGACTAAACTCTGACGAGAATAAGATCTCCATCCTTATCCTGTTAGATCTCAGTGCAGCATTTGATACAATCGATCACGATATTCTAATCGATCGTCTTGAAAACCATGTCGGTTTCTCAGACCATGTGCTAGGCTGGTTTAAAACATACATCAGAAGGAGGAAATTCTATGTTAAACTAGGAGATCACATGTCTGATATATACGACAACAACTATGGAGTTGCACAAGGGAGTTGCTTAGGTCCTTTACTCTTCTCCCTTTACATGTTACCGCTGGGTGATATCATCAGAGAACATAATGTAGATTTCCATAGCTATGCGGATGATACACAACTGTACATATCTGCTGAACCAAATGATACAGCGATTAGCTCCATTACAGACTGCTTACTGGCAATAAATAAATGGATGAGTAAGAACTTCCTGAAACTAAACGAGAACAAAACTGAAATTCTAATTATCGGCTCCAAAACTAAAAAAGAAACATTAATAAAGAACCTGGGGGGACTAACCCCTTGGATCAAATCTGAGGTCACTAGTCTTGGGGTTGTCATAGATTCAGAACTGAACTTCAATTCTCATATTAGCAAAGTGACGAAAACATCGTTCTTCCATCTCAGAAATATAGCAAAAGTACGACCATTTATTAATCAGAACGATGCTGAGAAGCTAATTCATGCATTCATATCTAGCCGGTTAGACTACTGTAATGCACTTTTCACAGGTCTCCCTAAGAAAACCACAGAGAGGCTTCAGCTAATCCAAAACTCTGCAGCCCGACTGCTAACTAGAACCAAAAGGAGAGAGCACATTAGGGAAGGAAATGTCGTGCAGCGGAGCGAAAATGGAGAAAAACAATTAGTTTTTTTAGAGCACATTAGTCCAGTCTTAGCCGCTTTACACTGGCTTCCTGTAACATTTAGAATTGACTTTAAGGTCCTTCTCCTTACATACAAAGCTCTAAATGGACAGGGACCTAGCTACATCGCCAACACTCTAATAAATTACACACCAGCAAGAACACTGCGATCATCAGCTGCTGGACTACTAGAGGCTCCCAGAAGCAGTCAAAAGAGGATCGGTAATGCAGCCTTTATCAACTATGCCCCAAAACTATGGAACAAACTACCCCAAAACATCAGGGAAGCCAACTCACTAGACATCTTTAAAAGACAGCTTAAAACCTATCTCTTTGCTCAGGCATTTCACTGATAGATATCTGCTACCACCTAGTGGCAAGAGGAAACATCAGGGATATCCTGACACAACTTGTATTTATTCTTACCCTGCCTACTCTTTTACACTACATCAAATTCATGTGTCGGTTATTGCACTTTTTACCTCTTACTGATGACTTTTTTTAAACTGAATCATTTTAAACTATTCTTATTATTTGCTATGCTC
Source organism: Notolepis coatsorum (assembly GCF_963971535.1). NCBI lineage: Eukaryota > Metazoa > Chordata > Actinopteri > Aulopiformes > Paralepididae > Notolepis > Notolepis coatsorum. Next base: position 63,025,719 of record NC_140168.1, on the reverse strand, counting down.
GCTCATGCCTGTATTTTTTATGTCCGTCGGTTATTGCACTTTTTAATTACTGAATAGAGAGCCTATTAGGATGCTAGATCCTAATGTGAAACACTATGCTTATGGCAGATCAATCAGCATTACAGATTGTCTGTAAACTTTAATACATGGCAGTTTGGTTTGTTAGAACAGACTGTAATCTTATGCTTATGGCAGATCAATCAGCATGGATTGTCTGTAAACTTTAATACATGGCAGTTTGGTTTGTTAGAACAGACTGTAATCTTCACTTGCTTATGGCAGATCAATCAGCATGGATTGTCTGTAAACTTTTCACTTGCTTATGGCAGATCAATCAGCATGGATTGTCTGTAAACTTTCACTTGCTTATGGCAGATCAATCAGCATGGATTGTCTGTAAACTTTATGCATTGTTGTCACTTGCCATATCTTGCTATGCTCGCTCATGCCTGTATTTTTTATGTCCGTTCTATTTTATAATTTTTATTTTATTTTATTTTTATTTTACTATTTTTAAACTGAATCATTTTAAACTATTTTTACTATTTGTGTTACTGAAAACTGTAAGCGGAGAGCCTATTGGGATGCTAGATCCTAATGTGAAACACTGTGATTCTACCTGTCTATCTTTTTATGCTCGCTTATGCCTGTATTTTTTACTGTTGTGAAGCACTTTGAACTGCAACCTCTGTATGAAAAGTGCTATACAAATAAAGTTATTATTATTATTATTACTTTGACTTTTCCCCTCGCTTTTTTCTACTTTTGGGGGAAACACAGACACTGTTCCTATTGATAGCCATTGTTTTTAGCCTGTATAGAATCGGCAGAATGCTTACATTGTTTTAGAATTTGTGAAAAGCTTGATCCATTTTCAGGCTTCTTCAGTCTTCCCTATGGTATTTCCCCATTCAGCTGCAGGATATTTCCTCAATTCCCTACGTAGACATTTAATATTATGCTTCTGAATCTCCAAGTCACTTAAAGCTAAGAGGTAATGACTATTTCTGGGCCTTGGTAGTCTTTGGCGTAATTTATATCCCTGTGTTTTATCCTAAAGTTGTAGTTTATGAACAAACACCATCTAATTTATTCCTTGAGTTGTTTCCCCCCAAAATAGAGGCATGGCGATTTCTGCAGAACATCACCTGGCTGTGTATATATGTGATTGTAAAGAGGTTTGTGGACATGTGTAATGTTTGTACACGCTGCATTTAAACACACCTGGGCCCCGTTCCCCGTACCTGGATAACTGAGTTAGCCGGATAACTTTCGGTCAAGTCTGACTTAAGCCGGACCTTCCCATTCCCCGAAGCTGGATTGTCTAAATCACCATGACAACAGATCAAAAAGTTTGAGCCTGGTCGAGAGCAGGCTCAAGTTCAGTTAGCCGGATGAACCATGGCCACGCCCCCGCAAAGAAGTGACAGCTCGTTTCCTGAAATGATTCTCACAGTCTAGGATCTGCATTATACCATTCTGAATTACGTTTCTGTGCTTCGTTTTCCTAGAGGGGGCTTTTGAAATGTATAATAATAGAACTAAATGCTGATAATAAATCATATTGAGCCTATAGATTTACTTTGTCCTAAATAAAATAATGCACGTCATATACGGCGCTCGGAGTCGCGATACACGCTGCATGTGGTTATTTTAATAACGGCTCATTGCAAATGTGAATCCCGCAGGGATATTTTTAATGAATGAAACCTATCGGCCGTTTGGCTCTGATTAGTTTCATATATTAATCTCCGCTGTAGATTTGCATAACGGAGCGCCGGATTGTGTTTCATTCAAGCATAAAATTGAAGTGTCTATGCGGGGATTGTGGTTTTTGTGTGATATTGTAACTGGGATTAAAATGTCTGATGAGATGCGCTGTTTGACGGATTTGAGAAATTGAATGAGCCGTTGACGTCACATTAATGCATTTGAGAATAAAGAGATAAAACTTCATTTTTTGGTAAGAAAAATATTCTAAACACGGCTCTCTCGTCCATTAATGCATAAACAATGAGTATATCACGTCTGGCACAGTGGCGCAGCGGCTAGTGCTGAATCCTGGCAACCGGGCGACCGGTGTTCGAAACCCCGCGTTTCCAATATAATTTTTTTGGAATATAATATTAATGATTATACGCAAAAGTAGCCTAGTTTTAAGTTAAAATATTATAAATCTACATGCATTGAGGATGTCATTCTTTATATAGCTCTCAACGTGCACCAAATTGAATTATTCCTACATTGCAAAAAGAAGGAAAAGACTAGGAGAAGTGGGATTCGAACCCGGGCCGCCTGTGTGAAAGTCAAAAGCAGAAACCATTACACCACAGTGTAGATAAGTAAAAGATCCACCATACATCAATCAATGGGTAAGAGAGCCGTATCCTTATTCTGCATAACAGTTTAACTAATTATTTTCGCTAGCAAGATCTCATTTGATTATCCATTCCATAAACCTACTGCCAGCAGGCAAGTTTAAAGAAATATAATCTGATTGATTGGGGTAATGAGGGACTTAAAATTAGCCTATAGATAACGCATTTAACTTGTCGGCGAGGCGATTGAGCCGTACTGCAACCTGTTAATAAAGTTTTAAATCAATTAATCAATCATTGCCGTTAGAAAATCAGGATCTCTGCTATCGATACGTGATGTCTTTTCAACTGAAGCGGCCGCGCGCACTTATCCTGGGTCTCAAGTCTGGTTTGAGTTAACGAGACTGAATCCACCTTCGAGGAACAGGAAAATCCCGGCTTCAAACATCGGGTTAACTGAATCTGGATAATGGGACTCTTGATCGACTTAGTTGAACCAGGTACAGGGAATAGGGCCCTGTAGTTTGAATTACGGTGGTCGAAGAAAGATACAAAATGCTTATCTTCCAGTCCATCTACAACTCCAGTTCTTCCAAGGTCAATATAATCAACATTTCTAAAAGGCTTTCAAAGAAATTCCTGGTTATACAATAGTGAACGTACCTTGCGAGCAGCCAAGATGTCCGGGCTGTCTTCTGACCCGATAGCAAAGGTTTGGATAGGATACTGCAGCTTCTTCTCTTTGGCCAGTTTCACCAGTGTAGCAGCCACCAGGCTGGAGTCAAGACCACCTGGGGGAGGGTCACAAAGCAGGGTTTAAAGGTGCTATAGATAACATTTTTATGTCGAGAATCATTAAAACACACATCTCAAACCGGAAGTCTGCAAATCACGTTATGATTTCTCAAAAACACTACTGTGAGTGACTGAAACACTAGCTAGCTAACAATTCACCTTGATTTCAATGGTGCATGGGCAAGGCTATGAGAATAATCAAAGACTCCAGCCACCCAAACAACTGCCTCTTTGAACTGCTGCGGTCAGGCAAGCGATACCGGAGTCTCATGGCAAGCACAGAGAGACTCAGAAGGAGCTTCTATCCCCAGGCCATCAGGATGCTCAATGAACAATGATTGCTCAATGAACAAGACTTGAACAATGAACAATCGTAACAACCATCAAATGCACTCACAGCACACACATCCACACACTCACTTTAAACAAACAACTCACTGCAGCACCCACTTTACCCACTTTAGAACACCTAAACACACTTTATATTTATTGGCAAAGAATTTGCACTACAACCCATACCTCACTACACCTTACTGTAAATTGTACCTAAATTGTACCTCATCCCATTTCTGCATTGTATTGTAACTCAGTTACTTTTCTACTCTGCATTGTACATTGTATATATGTATATATTGAACACCTTTGTCTACGTACTTGACTTCTATTTTATACTTCCCATCCCTGCACCCCGACCGACCAGTAGGAGTCGCTGTTTACAACGACTGACAGCTGGATTCGATCCCAGAGTCTCTGCGGTGGTAGGCGAGTGCTTAGTCCACTGTGCTACCCAGCCGCTCCTAAAACGACATGTGTTTAAGCAACACAACATGCTTACAACATTCAATTACCTGACAGAAGACAACCAATCCTCCTGTGGGCCATGAGCCGCTTCCTGACCGCATTCTCAAACAGGGTCCTGATGTTGCTTTTCACCGTCTCCTCGTCAAAACCTATAGGCGGAGAGAGATCGCATTCCAATCACACTAGTAGTTACCTGACCGAACAGAAAATGTAGGCCGCCCGCCTCGTAATGTTTGGGTTCGCTTTCTCCGTCTCCAAGAGAAGAATAAAATCCAACAATTGGCTAGGGAAAAGCGGTCCCTCACGTTTGAAGGTGCCAAAGTCCAAATCTTTCAGGACATCCCACCGGCCATTCAAAAGATGAGAAAGGAGATGTTTCTCGAGGCCAAAATCGCCCTACAAGACAATGGCATTGTCTATAGAATGCGATGGCCCACATCATTACAGATCGACTTCAAAGGGAAGCAGGTGATGTGTCATTCAAAAGAGGATGCTGATTTGTTTCTCAAGCAGAACAATCTTCATCAGAAAACGAATAAAAGCGGCCCAGCAACTGTTGAACACTAAGATGACAACCAACGGATCAAGATAAGTGACTGTTGTATGAACATTTGAACTTCTATCTCTTTACTTAATTTCTTTTTCCACCCATAGGCATTTGCCTACTATTATTGGAGGATAATCCATCACTAAAAGAACTGCATAGCCTACTGAATATTTATATTTAATTAAGGATCTACGGTGTTGAATTAGAGCAGTCAATTGGTTATGCATCTCTGAACATTTCAACTGTTATTTCTATTTACTTCATTATTATTTTTTCACCAATGCTATGCCTACTATTATTGGAGGATAATCGATCACTAAAGAACTGCATAGGAGCCTACTGAATATTTATATTAATATATTTAATTAATGATCTACTGTGTTGAATTAGAGTAGTCAATTTGGTTATGCTGTGCAGTAGCTTGTTGATTAATACAGTGCAGCTGTATTGGTTTAGTTTAGCTCGTCAAGCCTCCTGCCATACTTTAATATAGCGGGTTTTGTTTAGTGTTGTTATTATTGTCATTATTATTATCATTATCATGATCATCTTCACTACTGTCCCTTTTTTTATTTTTTTTATTATTATTATTATTATTATTGCAGCTTGTTATTCGCTTTTTTTGAGACACTTAATTAAAGTATGCAAACTCTATCAAGTGAGTCACGCAACATACTTTAATGTAACATGTTTTGCTTAGTGTTATTATTATTGTCATTATTATTATCACGACCATCTTCACTACTGTTCTCTTTTTTTTATTATTATTATTATTGCAGCTTGTTATTCGCTTTTTTTCGAGACACTTAATTAAAGTAGGCAAACTTTGTGATCAAGTGAGTCACGCAATATTCTATCAAAACGAATCATGGTAAAAACAGTTTGTCACAATAATCCTCTTAGTTTCATGGCTCTACCATCTGAGGTCTGACGTTCGATCATGGATGGGCCACGCACACGACCTAGCAGACTCATGCTATTAATTTGGCAAAGATCCATGGCTTAGGTATTTAATTTAAAAACGTTGTCATATGAACCCATGTTGCTCACGACCTTGCCGCACAGACCTCAACCCATTTATATTGGGATTAATACTACAATCTGCCGAATATAACAAGGTTAACACATTATTAATTTTTCTCTTTTATTTTCTCTCTCGCCACTCTCTACCAGACAGCAGATTGTCTATCATTTAAGTAGAGTTAGGCTGAGGGGAGAGAGAATCTAAACCTTTTGGCATTGAACCTTGTCGGTTTTTATTTTTTATTTTGTGGGCATTCATGCTTATTACTGCACATATAAAGTCTATTTGAGGGTCTGAGGGTGTGTGTACATACATGTATATCTACTTCCTATTATTTAATCTAAAGCCTATTTGATTACTGTGGACATTATACTTTTTAGGCTACATGTGGTCATTGTGGTATTAGCTCTCCAAGAACATGAATTTTTGACAATTAGTGTGGTACTGGCAGGCTTGTTTGCATGCACATGGCTACATGAATGTGTGTGAGTACACATGCATTCGTGGACAGGCATGTGTGTGTATGTGTGAACACACAGTATGTATGCATTTATTATTATTTCTCCTAAAAAGCCTACTTACTGCGCAGATAGGTGCAGCACATATACGCATGCATTTAATATGATTTCGCTTAAAGCCCATTCAATGCGTTGGTATGAATACTGCATTTACTATTTCATCTAAAGCCTTTTTTTTATTATTTTTTCTTTATGCATGGGCAGCAGGTGCACGCACACACTTATTATTATTTCACTCAAAGCCCATTTCAGGTGTGTAAGTGCAGCATTAACGCAGGCACACGTGTAATACGTATATGCACTTTATTGCAGTTATTAGTTCATATAAAGTCCATCTGCTAAAGGTGAGACATTTACTTGTGGCCATGTCTGATGTCATAGCTTCAGTTTATAGGTTTAGTTCAAAAAGTTGTAAAAATCTCTCTGCTGGACAGAGACCACGAAACTCAGGAGACACAGGGGGGACTTTATGCACATCCCACACCAGGTGGGATGCAGCTTAATCTCCGGATAGGAGAAGTTATAAAAGTAGGAAAGCTATCCTGCTGGGAGTATAGAGGGGAGGTGGGTGGGCATGTAGGGAGGGGAAATAGACGCATGGGTGGGTTCGTACAGGTGGATTTGGAGGGGTGGGATATGGACAAGGGCGGATGTAGGTATATTGTTATTGTTTGTTTCCCCCCTTTTTTTGTTTACCCCCCGCCCCTTCCCTCTTCCTTTGGCTCAGAAATCTCATCAGGTCTTGGAATGTCGTGGCCCCTACATAAAATCTCAATATGATTGGTCAGGGTAAGAACCTTCGCTTTATCTCTTGGAATCTGAAGGGTGCCAATCAGCCTGTAAAAATTAATAAAGTAATGAATCATCTAAAGCAACTCAGGGGTGACATTTTCTTTTTGCAAGAAACTCATCTTCGGTTGACAGAGGTTCATCGAATCAAGCGCCCCTGGATAGGGAATATATTTCATTCTAAATTTTCAGGTACAGATTTCCTTATTTATAGACACCAATGACTTTCCCGAAATCTCTAGGTGCACCTTATGGGAAACCTTTAAGGCATATATGCGGGGTCAGGCAATTTCTTTTATCTCCATCTTAAATAAAACAGAAAGAGCTGATCTGACTGCAACCGCAGAACATATAGCTAGGGTTGATAGCCTTTACGCCTCAGCCCCTACCCCGGCCCTTTATAAAGAACGTCTTCAACTACAATCTAAATTCAATTTACTGACCACAAATAAAACGCAGAAGCAGCTATTCTTGACCAAACAGCGGTTCTTTGAATTTGGTGACAAGGCGGGGAGACTGCTTGCTCACCAAGCACGTGCCACATCCCTATCCAGACTGATCCCCAAGATCCGATCCACGACTGGTGATGTTATTTTAGACCCTGTAGAGATTAATAAGACGTTCCTTGCCTTTTATTCAGAACTGTATACCTCACAGTGTTCTTCAGACATATGGGAAGGGGACAACCCTCTAGAGGAGATTGCCTTCCCCAATATTGATCAAGACCTAGCTAAGGCACTGGGCGGTCCGATTAAGATTACAGAAGTACTGGAAGCAATCACGTCTCTACAGAATGGTAAAACACCGGGCCCAGATGGGTTCACCGTGGAATTTTTTAAGTCATTCTCTACATCCATCGCTCCAATTCTCCAGGAAATGTATAACGAGTCCTTTTCGAAGGGTCGCATGCCCCCAACTATGTCTGAGGCCTCGATCTCTCTCCTGCTCAAGAAAGACAAGGACCCTCTTCTATGTGGCAGCTATAGACCCATTTCACTTTTAAATGTAGACTTAAAAATTCGATCCAAAATCCTAGCCAAACGTTTACAACAGGTATTACCAAGTTTAATCTCAATTGACCAAACAGGATTCATGCTGGGTAGACACTCCTTTCATAACACTAGAAGGCTTCTTAATATACTCAATTCCCCTAACTCTATGTCACCAGAAGTAATTGTCTCCCTGGATGCAGAGAAGGCCTTTGACAGAGTGGAGTGGGGCTACCTCTTCTTTATACTGCTGAAATTCGGTTTTAGCCCTGACTTTATTGCCTGGATTAAGTTACTCTACACTCACCCAGTCGCCTCAGTCCATACAAACGGACTTCAGTCAGCCCCATTTCCCCTTCATCAAGGCACCAGACAGGGCTGCCCCCTTTCCCCCCTTCTGTTCGCCCTAGCCATCGAACCACTGGCCATCTGGTTAAGACAGGAAGAGAGGTTTGAAGGCATCACACGGGTCGGAAAAGTTCATAAACTGTCCCTATATGCAGACGACCTCCTGCTGTATATATCTAACCCGACCGCCTCTCTCCCTATAATTCTTAATATACTGGACAAGTTCGGGTTCTACTCAGGCTATAAGCTAAATCTTCATAAAAGCGAACTCTTTCCAATCAACTCCTGAGCCAAAAAAAGACCCCGGACTTTCTTCCCCTTTAAGTATACAACAGATGGATTCAGATATCTAGGGGTTAACATCACCAACTCAATCCAAACAATGTTCTCGAAAAACTTCTCACCTCTTCTTGAAAAGTGCAAACTAGACTTCAACAGGTGGACATGTCTTCCACTGTCTCTAGTGGGTAGAGTAAATTTAATTAAAATGGTAGTGCTACCAAAGTTTTTATATCTCTTCACCCATATCCCAGTCCTCATTAAGAAGTCGTTCTTTAAAACACTTGACCGATTAATAAGCTCCTTCCTCTGGGGCAATAAGATCCCACGGATGAGGAGATCAATACTACAACTCCCCAAAGAGCTAGGGGGACTGGCACTGCCTAACTTCCAGCACTACTACTGGGCGTGTAACATACACAAACTTTTATATTGGATGAGGGGCACGACACACAACTTAGGCCCGGTGTGGGTCGACATGGAACTCTCTTCCTCTAGATACTCTCTTCGCTCTCTGCTGTGCTCCCAACTCCCTATGTCGGTTACTGGACTCTCTGCAAACCCAATGGTGGTCGACTCCACAATAATTTGGATTCAAATCAGGAAAAGCCTTGGCCTCCATAGGGCCTCTGACCTCTCCCCCATTTTTAACAATCATTTATTCCTGCCCTCTTGCACTGATTCTTCCTTTCAAGTCTGGTTTGACAAAGGGATAACCACTTTTAATGATCTCTATGACCAAGGGACTTTCATGTCTTTTCCAGACCTCGTAAAGAAATTCGACCTTCCCAAATCCCACCTGTTTCGTTTCTTCCAAATTAGGCACTTCACACAGAACCAGAACCCCAAATTCCCTAGTCGGCCCCCTGAAACCCTTATAGATTCACTAATGGTTCTTAACCCGGAAAAAAAGCGGCTAATCTCCAACATCTACAACCTGATTAGCTCCGCTACGGATACCCCAGGAACCGGCCCTAAGAACTTGTGGGAGCGGGAGCTGGGAATTGAACTGTCTGATGAGTATTGGAGTTGGGCATTGGACTCTGTCCACTCATCTTCCATCTGTGCGAGACACGGCCTCACACATTTTTTAAACTATTGGCACAGCCTACAACCTTACTATCACCCCTGATCCTCTTGTGGCCTTGTTCGGTGTTCCTCTGCAACCTCTACCCTCCAAAATGTCACATTCTGTTCTTGCCTTTTCCTGTTACGTTCTGGACACCGACTGAGGTCGGTGACCACCCACATTCCTGGCATATGTCACTGGGCTTGTCACCTGTCCTTTCCCTGTCAATTAGTGCTGTCACTTAGGGGTGGTTCCTGATTGGCTGTCACGGGGGTGTGTGTGGAATGTTGGTATTTGGTGTCTATGTAACCTACCTGTCTTCTGCTTGTTCATTGTCAGGTCTTCACTAATTGCGTTCGGGGATAACGCGGACGGTTCAACTCTGGACCTCCAATAAGCTCCTATTTACCTTATTCCTGTCTGTGCTATTTAGCAATTGTCTCTCTTAGAATTTACTGTGTTCTTACTATTAAAGTCGAACCTGTTCAAGAGTAAACACTCTCCGTCTCTGTGATTGTCTTCACCCATTGGAATTCACCTACCTCCATTCCTGACATTCTCCACTTTATTGGCCAGGCGACTTATTCTTTTTAAGTGGAAACATACTCAACCTCCATCTCACAATAGGTGGGTTAAGGAACTACTATTATCTATTAATCTTGAAAAGCTCAGATTCTCCCTCAAATGCCCTACTGGCTCCCTGAATACCTTTGAGAAGACTTGGAGACCCCTTTTAAAGCACATAGAATCCTTGACATCCCTGCCTGGTTGTGACAACTGAGTCCCCCCCCCCCTCTGTTTTTTTCCCCTATTTTTATTTTATTTCTTAAAATGTTTTGTCTTTTCATCTCAGTTATATTAGTATCATAGTTTTATTTTTATTTTTTACTTTTATTTTTCTGTCAATTGTTTTTTTCTTTTTTCTTTTTTCTTTTCGTGTATTATATGTATGTTTGTTGTCGCTCTTCGGGGGGGTGGGGTGGGGTTAGGGGATAGGAAAGGGAAATGAAAAAAAATAAAATAAAAAATGGAAGATGTATTATGTATGGTCTGCATAATTTTGAAAACTCTTCCAATAAAGAAAGTTATTGATCCCCAAGCATTAGTATCCTGGAGAAATCTAGAAGAAAATATAGTAGCCCCACATAGACTGAAGGACATAGTATACACTAAATTATCAATTAAGCAATGCAAACGGAAATTTGGCCCCATAATTACTCATGCAATCCGGATATGGCGTGAAACACAGAAAAAATACTCTAACCCATAAATGGCATAATCATACTCCCTTATTCAATAACAATGCACTCTTGATTGGAAAACGACCTATAAGATTCCCGATATGGGAAAAGCAAGGCATACACTCATTAGGTGATGTTTTTAACAAACAGGGTTTTTGTAGTTATGAAGAAATACGCAACAAATTTTATCTCACCAAATCCACACATCTTTTTTACGCACAGTTACTGTTATGTTTGAAGTCTCACGGTGTTCCATTAAAGATACCAATTGAACACCACAGATACCACAAATTCCTCTATGAAAGAGAGACATCGAGACGTTTTGTTTCAGATTTTTATCATCAATTACTAACGTCCTCATACGAAACCCTCCAACTAGACTCTGTCTGGAGGAGGGATATACCAGACCTGGAAAGTGATTTTGATTGGCAAGAAGCCTGGGCGAATGTTCAACTTACATCAAGGAACCCGGACCATCAACAAATCAATCTTAACTATATTCACAGGACATACTTGACTCCTATAAGACTGAAAAAAATGGGTCTTATACAAGACTCCAAATGCTCCTTATGTACAAATGGGGACGAGGGGACATTTATGCACATGTACTGGGACTGCCCACCAGTTAAGACATTCTGGAAAGAGGTGACCCAGCAATTATCAAATATCTTAACTTGGAATATACCTGTACACCCCTCTGTATTACTGTTGAATGATGTTTTTGAGTGTGCAGTACATCCACAGCTAAAGAGATTGGTTTTATCGGGTATCACAGTGGCTAAAAAGCTGATAGCATCACGATGGTTCCAACCGGAAAAAATGTGCCGAAAGGTCTGGATTATTACATATCTCGATGTGATTTATCAAGAAATATCTACAGCAAGAATTCTGGGTCTCAATGAATCCAAAATGACAATGTGTTTAGAAGTGGTGGAGAGAATAAAAGCTAGCATATAATGGTAGTGTCTGGTAAGGAGCGAGGGATAATGGATGGATTATCCAATGGGGTTTCTGGGAGGGGGGGGTACGAGCTGGAGCATATCTGTGTAGGGTTTTGGATAGCAGGTATTGGGGGTATATCCTGTATAAGACATGTAACTAAATGGTGATTTCATTGGATGTGCACTGATAACAATGCTTGTATATCTTATCGTGTGTTGTCATGTTTGTTTATATGTTTGTTTAAAAAATAATAAAAAAAAGAAAATACAAAAAAAAAAAAATTATTAAAAAAAAAAGAAAATGTAAAGAAAGGCGTTACGCAACCGCAAGGTGTTTATTCACGCACCTGATTGGAGCTTCTCGGCGGTGTCGTACATGGCGTGAGAAGGCTCCTGCGTGCAGCAGTGGAAGCGACCCGTCTCGGCGGACTCCACCTTTCCGTTCTGCTTCAAATTAAAGGTCTCAAAGTGCCCAGGAAGAAAGGGAACTATGTTGGCAGGTGTAGACATGGAGTGGGTGATCTCAGTTAGACCTGGGGAACAGAAGAACACAAATGGATGCCAACTAGGGTAGAAAGAAAAGAGGCATATAACATTTCTCGCCCGGAAAGAGTGGGGAAGACTCTGGCGCTTGGAGGGGTAATAAAATCACAATCTCACCCCGACACCTGACTCTAGTTACCTTTGGCTTCTGAGGAGACTGCAAGGAACCCGTCGTCCGTGAGGAGCTTGAACAGAGGGCGTACGCCGTACGTGTCCCGTCCCAGGAAGACTTTCCTGTTGGAAGTGTCCAGAAGGACGAAGGCGAACACACCGTCCAGGAGAGCGGCCATCTTCTGGATGCCAAAGCGGTCGTACAAGTGGAGCAGAATCTCGCCGTCCGCTTTGGTTTGATGGTCAAAGTCAAACTGGTTCTTGAGCTGGACGAGAGAGACGGAAGAAAAAGCACAAAGCCACGGGGACTTTATTACATGTAGTTATTGCAAAAAATCTCGGTTCGTTGCATAACAGGTGTGCAACTCTCTATAGTTTCTACAGCATCTGTTCTCGAGAGTACACATCAGTTCAAGTCGTTGTCAGTGGGGTCAAAGGGTCAACAGGTCAGAGGCCTACCATACCGTGAGGTGGTTGTAAATCTCTCCATTGTAGCACAGCCAAAGGAAGGGGAACTTCTTGATGCGCATGGGCTGCATGCCATAGAGCTGGTCCACGATGGCCAGCCAGTGGAAGCCGAAACAGCAGTTGGTGAAGCCGTTCACATTCTCAAAGCGAAAGGCGTCAGGACCCCTGTGGGCAATCTTCATCGCACTGGTGCACTGGACTGACAGGCACTCATCACTACCGAATACAGCCCATATACCACACATGTCCAAGCTGTGTGTGGAGAGAGAGAGAGAGAGAGAGAGAGAGAGAGAGAGAGAGAGAGAGAGAGAGAGAGAGAGAGAGATTGAAAACTTTAATTAACAGATTGCAGAATGGGTACAGTACAGTACAACTCAATACACACAATTAAGACCAGAGAAAGACTTTCGTCTTGTTTACATCAGGGTCCCCCGTTTTCAATTCATAATGACATTTATGACATACACAACATACAGGTATTCAGATATAAAAATCCAATATACAGTACTGTTAAACAGAGATCCTAACAGTAAATATATACATACGAGGGGGAGGGAAATGTACATTAGGGGGGGGGGGGGGGGGGTGGGTGAGTGGGAGGGTGTTTGGACATTTACGGTGGCCAGTTTCAAATTGCAGCCTCCCGTAGGTGCTCTTTTAGAGCGGTTTTGAAGGTGGGTAGGGATTCACACTTTTTTTTACGGCTGTGGGTAGGGCGTTCCACATTGATGTTACATAATTGCGAAACGTGTTTAGTCCCTTGTTTGAGCCGAATCTGGGCTGAACATGATTTGTGGAACTCCCTCTGGTGTTGTGGTCATGGTATTCACTGACCTTTGGGAAGTACCTCGACATGTACATGGGTACCTTAGTGGTGTAGTGTATCTTGTAGACCAGGCCCATTGCAAGTTGCTGTACTCTGTTGTCTACTCTAAGCTATCCTAGGTTGTCAAAATGGGCTGGGGTGAGGTGTGTTTTAGGGGTAAGGTCAAGCAGTAGTCTGACCAGTTTGTTTTATGATGTTTGTAATCTTGTTTTTAGTGCCTTTGAGGTGCTTTGGTACCATGAGGTGCAAGCATAGTCATAGTACCCTTGAATGAGTGCTCCTGCTAGAGTCTTCAAGGTATTCTTGTTTACCAGGGAGGAGATCCGGTAGAAGAATCTTGTTCGTTGGTTGACTTTTTTGATTACATTGTTTGCCCTTTTGTCACATGCAGGAAAGATTTGCCTCAGGCGGCTGGGTGGCGTAGCGGCGATTGCGCTCGTCACCAATGCAAGAGACTCCGGTCTCGACTCCCAGAGTCAGCGTTGCCTCCGGCTTGGGCCAGTCGTCATACTATCTCAATTGGCAGAGGTAGCGGGTGGAAAGTCGATGGGTGGGGATTGGACGTTGTGGACAGCGACTCCTACAGGTCGGTTGAGTGACGCCTGTACAGCCGAGACAGGAAGTATCGGGGGCAGCGTGAGCCTCCCACGCGTTACTCCTCGCCACTGAGAGTCCGCGCTGTCTGGTGAAAAGATGCAACAGGCTGCCTCCTCGTGTACCGGAGGGGACACGTGATGCAAGGCTTCTATCCTCACTACAGCCGACCAGTGGGAGGCATAGTCTAGCAATGTTCAAGACAGGGGAGGGGAGAATTGGCAATGTGAAATTGGGATGGGAGAAAAATAGAAAATAAGGAGAAAAAGTGGATAAAAAAAAAGGAAAGATTTGCCTCTAGGATGGAGGTATGTAATTTAATCTTTCCTTGTGACAATATTGTCACCCAATGTAACTCTTGCTGAGTTTGTTATTTGATCCAAAGAGAATGGACTCTGTTTTGCCCAGGTGTAATGATAGTTTGTTATCAGTGAGCCATGTGCAGATTCTGCCGAGTTCTGAGCTGAGGGTTTGTTCAACCTGCAACTTGTTCTTGTCAGAGACCAGCAGGGCTGAGTCGTCCGCGAACAGGAACAAGTTGCAGTCACAATCTGATTTTGACATTTGCATAAATGTGGAGAGAGAGAGAGAGAGAGAGAGAGAGAGAGAGAGAGAGAGAGAGAGAGAGAGAGAGAGAGAGAGAAATGTGGTCACTGTAAGACAGGTGAGGTCGAGAACAAGGTGCACTTTCTCCTACATTGTGAAAGAATTTACAATATTCGTGACTAAGTCGAATTGACTTTGTCAATTAGAAAGGAGGAACAATTCCAAGTCCTCCTTGGGGAGGGAGTCACTGCTGGACTAGCTGCCCAGTATGTGTCAGTATGCAGTGTTGCAATAGCCAAATAACTACATGTACTGTATTATATGACTAATTAACTTATTAGAGTGAACTTATTTTTTTTGTATTATTATTATTTATTTATTTATTTTAAGAATGATCATTCTACATTGTAATATGTTGTAAACTGCTTTGACAATACTGTTAACTTTTTTACATCCACCATTATAATAATTGGAGAGAGGGAGGGAGAGAGAGAGAGAGAGAGAGAGAGAGAGAGAGAGAGAGAGAGAGAGAGAGAGAGAGAGAGAGAGAGAGAGAGAGAGAGAGAGAGAGAGAGAGATTTACACTATCACATATTAAGATAGCAGGCTATTTAATACAATATAATGGGGGCATTACAATTCTTTCAGCACTTCAAAACTGAATGAGACCGGCGTTAATGTGTATAGTAGCCTGATACATCCGTAGTGTCAGTAGTAGCTACCCGGCGTGCACTTGATAATAAAGTAATATCCACCCCCAAGAACAACTATAAATGTGTATTAACTGATCTCGTACTCACCAAGCAGCCTTGTATAATAATAGATATACGCACCTTGATGTGATTTCTTCCTAAAGAAGAGTTTCTCCGGGTTGAAATGAGGCAGCGTGACTCGGCTCCAGCAGCAGCACGGATGAAGGTTAGGTAATAAACCAGCTACTACAGCGTGTTCATGACGGGGACGAGGAGGGGCGTCCATAGTAACACCAAGTTTGGTTGCATCACCCACTGTCAAGTCTGGTATTGCATTACTAGTCTGGACATACAAGTGTGACCAGTTCGGTCCGTGTGAGCGATGAGCATGTAGCCTGCTGCATAATACTAATAAAAACGCCACACAACGCCACATTTGGCCTCTCGCTTATAATACAATCAAACATCATCATCAGTCGGTCGCGCAATTCGTTGCAATGTGCGTTATGTTCGCTAAGGAAATGAATGGACGTGTGTGTGGAACACGTTCGTTCGTCCGCGCACCCCACAAACGCAAACACATGCTGAAAAATAACGTTATCGTTTATTATAGTCCTATTATATTATAGGCCTGCAATTTACGGGAATCGTCCATTCTGCAAGGATTATAAAGGGCAATCAGTATCACAAACAGTACTGTATTTGTAAATCTGGTATGTCATAAATGTATAGATGTATAGTAGTAGCAGTACTGTCTATCTGTATGTCATATATGTCCTGATGAATTGAAAATGGGGGACCCTGATGTAAACAAGACGAAAGTCTTTCTCTGGTCTACATCCCCTTAACAATTGTGTGTATTGAGCTGTACTGTATACCCATTCTGCAATATGTTAATAAAGTTTTCAATCAATCAATCAATCAAAAGCAAACGTAACCATTTTCTGAGTCAGAAATTCTGACTAATCTGGGTCAGACTTTAGCCCCGATAGGGAACCATATAGGTCAGCCTCCACCTGTCAGTTTTCACAGACGACCCCCCACCCCAGTCGGAGCCCCTCGGCCTTATTATACTCTCTTATGATACCACTCTGCAATAAGTATTGTTTAAATTTTTATTATAGAGTGGTACCATGGTGATTTTTTTTACCATCTCTTAGACAATAATAACAGCCTATATCGAAAATATACTGCAATATAAAAAATTACATTATAGTGTAGAATAGTTTTCAATATTACAATATATTCATAATGATATATTGTCAGATAGCCTATATTATAATCTAGTAATAGATTATATATTATAAGATATATTATAGTATATTCAGAAATAATATATAGCTATTGTCAGATATTTAAAGTTTTGGTCAAATACAAATCTTTGTATCAAACTAGCACATGTATAATCTGTCAATATGTTATATTATTTGACTCAACTATTAGATTCAATATATTGTAATATATTTTGGGTTATCTTCAATATCATCTATTTTTAATCTTATAGTTAAAGTCGTTGTTTTAAATCTTGAATGGATTACGTGGCCGTTGCAGCAGGTAAGGATGCCTGGGTTTCTTGAACACTTGAAATGAACAATACATTGAAACGGCTTGTCCTTGAAGCCGCTAGATGGTTCTTCTAGATGTGGGGTCCGGGAACCCCCAGGGGCAGTGGCAGTGGCGGCTCTGCCACTAGGGGCGCAAGGGCGCCGCCCCCCCTTCAGGCCCTGCCTGGTTATATGAGAGTAGAACAATAAAAAGTATCTTTTTGTTTTTTGTTTTATAGCCCTATAAATAATATAAACATGTTTAAAATGAATAATATTTACTCATTTTAAGTATGTTTGTATTTCCAATGCACAATATAACGTTATTATCTCAAATAAAAAAACACTCGTTTTCGTGAGCAGGAAGTGACATCAGGTTTTTTATATTTTTTTTATTTTTTCGTATTTCTCGGCCCGGGCTAGACGCGATAGCGCTCTGAGTGCGCGTCACAGTTTGATCGCTGTATCAGTCACAGCCAATCAGTGCATAACGCGTTGTGCGTTGAAATATGACTATTATGTTGGAATCCGGGCGCGATTTGAAGCGGTCTAGCCAGTAGCGTCAAGAATGTCTGTAGCCGCATTTCGCGGAGACGCTCTCTGATTGGCCGACGCCAGTATTTTTTTCCGTAGCAGAATTTCACAGAGACGATCTCTGATTGGCCGAATCCAATTTCTAATGTTCCAATTCTAGCTTATTCCAATTCTAGCTTATTCCTAGGTTGGTGATGCAGGCAGCTGTTTGTCTTAGAGCGTGCCGTGCCCGTGACTGCAAGTTCTTTAGACTGTTAAGCTTAGGCACTCTTTCAAAGTTGGTTAAGGTTAGAGTTTGTCTTAGAGCATGGCGATAGAACGCCAGGTAGTTTGCAGTCTGTTCGAGCGGAAATGGACAAAGGAATGAAGTACTTGTGTTGTGTGGTGCTTCTGCTAACAAGCTAACACTTGGCTAACAAGCTATAGGGCGGATGCAGTCTGGACACAGTGGACAGTGGTCTGGAATTAAACATCAACAGTGGATTATACACTTTATCAAGGCAAGCCCTGGACGTGTCAACTAAACAGTGAGTCTCTCTCTCTCTCGCTCTCTCTCTCTCTCTCTCTCTCTCTCTCTCTCTCTCTCTCTCTCTCTCTCTCTCTCTCTCTCTCTCTCTCTCTCTCTCTCTGTGGTTAACGTTAACGTTTGTAAATAGTTTTTTTTAGGAGCAGTACTGTTAGGCTACTGCTGGCCATTCATGAAGCGAGACATTGCTGATTGTTTATTTATTTTATAACACAAGACTATGACTACCAACTGCCTAGCCAGCCGTGTATCAATCTTGGATGCAATAATAACGTTACCACACTGACTGTGTCGATGGCTCATTGATTTAACTACTGCAGCTCTCTCGGATTGAAAATACGTGGATTATGGCTTGTTCAATATCGTCTATGTTTGAATGAATGAATGAATGAAAACTTTATTAACAGATTGCAGAATGGGTACAATACAGTACGGCTCAATACACACAATTGTTAAGGGGATGCAGACCAGAGAAAGACGTTTGTCTTGTTTACATCAGGGTCCCAGATTTTCGATTCATATCGATAGTTTAATAGCTAGCCTTGGCTCGTTTAACAATATGCAAAATATGTGTACAGCCCTGTACTCATACTGAAGTTATTCTTGGTATATAATAGGTCTGATTGTGTAACGAATCGATTCCACGTCGCGCTGTGTGTGAGAGAGAGAAGGAGAGAGGGAGAGATCTGCCTGTTTGGACTCGGAGACGGGGCGAGTTTTGTTTCTAACTTTTCTATTTATATATTGTGTTTCAAGTTGTGAATTAGAGTCTAGACTATACTTTATTTGACTGGTTGTGTGTTGTTGTAGTAACAGCTGAGCGACTCGTTCATAAGAGCCGATTCATTGCCGTGAGCGTGAGTCGAATCGCTCACGTCTTGCCATGAGTCTGTTGCGTGGTACATGTTTGCAAAATGTTTGGTATAGCGCCCCTAGTGGCGAAGTACCCACCGGCCGCCACTGGGCAGTGGCGGACTCAGGCTGTTTGAAGGGCAGGGGCGAAAAGAAAAAAAGGGCACCTACTGCACAACATGGGACCCCATCAGTGAGCAAAAAGCTATGATGCGTCATGTATGGTGAAATAGTCTTCATCCTTAAGATTAACATTAGTATAACAGACAATCCAGATTAATAGTATAACCACACCTCATATGATAAAAACACACAGGGAACAATACACCTTTAAAATGTTTATTTCACCTCATTGCCGTGTTTGAAAAGTAGATTTATCATGGTGTTTGAAAAGTAAATGATCATGGTGTTTGAAAAGTTAATTATCATACCTAAACCATTAATGCAGTGGCACATTTATCAATGCTAAAGATATCAGTGAGGAATATAAATATTTGGGAAACAGCATTTTAATATGGTCTGGGTTGAAAAATAGTGAACCTATTCACAACATATATTTTACAGGATATAAAACAGTTTAACAGTTGAAGTTAATTCGAGTGCCGTTGAGCTTCTTCATTTCTCTCTCCTAACTCTCCTTCTCTCCTCATGTCCTCCTTCTCTCCTCCTGCCCTCTCCTTCTGTCCTCCTATACTCCCGTTCTCTCCTCCTGTACTCCCCTTCTCTCCTCCTGTCCTCTCATTCTCTCCTCATGTCCTCTCCTCTCCTTCTCTCATCATGTCCTCCTTCTCTCCTCTATCTCCCCCTCCCCCATCTCTATCTTCCCCATTCTCTCCATTAAACGTAATGTATTGTACCCAGGGCCGCCTGGGAGAAATGCGAGGCCCTGTGCGAGATTTAAACGCGAGCCCCCCCCCCCCCCCCAAAAGGTTAAAAAAAAATTATATATATATATATATATATATATTTTTTTTTTTCATACAGTCAACATATTCTTAAATAATAGCGCTGCCCGAGGCGGGGCATGATACAGTCAACATATAGCAAGAGAGAGAGCGAGAGAGAGCTCCCGTTCTACAGTCAATATACAGTGTACAGAGAGAGAGAGAGAGAGAGAGAGACACATTGGAAAGAAATTGAAATGCTATTTGGCCCTAAACAGAGAGTACACAGTGGCAGAATACCTGAGCACTGTGACTGAAGATCCTTGACTAGGTACAGACTCAGCGAGCACAGCCTAGCCATCGAGAAAGGCCGCCATAGGCAGACTGTGTGTGTTAGAAAGAGAGAGAGAGAGAGCATGTGTGTTTGTCGTGTGTGTGTGTGTGTTAGAGAGAGAGCATGTATGAGAGATCCAAAAGGACAAAGATAAACACTTAAATCCAAAGAGAGAGAGAGAGAGACACATTGGAAGAAATTGAAATGCTATTTGGCCCTAAACAGAGAGTACACAGTGGCAGAATACCTGAGCACTGTGACTGAAGATCCTTGACTATGTACAGACTCAGCGAGCACAGCCTAGCCATCGAGAAAGGCCGCCATAGGCAGACTGTGTGTGTTAGAAAGAGAGAGAGAGAGAGAGAGCATGTGTGTTTGTCATGTGTGTGTGTGTTAGAGAGAGAGCATGTATGAGAGATCCAAAAGGACAAAGATCAACACTTAAATCCAAAGAGAGAGAGAGAGAGAGAGAGAGAGAGAGAGAGAGAGAGAGAGAGAGACATTGGAAAGAAATTGAAATGCTATTTGGCTCTAAACAGAGAGTACACAGTGGCAGAATACCTGAGCACTGTGACTGAAGATCCTTGACTATGTACAGACTCAGCGAGCACAGCCTAGCCATCGAGAAAGGCCGCCATAGGCAGACTGTGTGTGTTAGAAAGAGAGAGAGAGAGAGAGAGAGAGAGAGAGAGAGAGAGAGAGAGAGCATGTGTGTTTGTCATGTGTGTGTGTGTTAGAGAGAGAGCATGTATGAGAGATCCAAAAGGACAAAGATCAACACTTAAATCCAAAGAGAAGAGGGTCTATACCAGAAAAACCAAAGCAGCAAGGAGCCAATGGCCGACATCAGCTAAATAGGCTAGCCAGGTACTGTGACACCAGGCCACACACAGCTTTGGCCAACGGCCCAACGCTACCCAAGCTACACAAACGACCAAGACATTCACACACAGCACATGTCGTATCTCCAAATGTTGTGAAGTAGCATATGTTTTGCCTGGAAAAAAACATCGTTATTAACAAAACATTCGGGAGGGGAAGGAAGGAAGAGTGGGGTAATGTCATGACATTTTTATTAATCTTACCTGCACCAAGGAACGCAGGGCGAAAGGCCGCAACACAGGTCTCCACGTTGACGAAAGGCCTCTCGCTGGCGGGACAAAAATAAGCCAGAACCCCCTGCTATTCTCACGGCTAATGTCAATGGTCGTAGCACAAGCTAACAGCTAACTCTAGCCTAGGCTAACTGATAGCATCAAACTAACGTTACGTGCGCAGCCGGCAGCTAACGTCGTAGCTAAACAGCTAACTGGCTAACATGGCTATCGCTAACCATTAGCTAACGCAGAAGCAAGCTATGCTGTTACCACTGAAACTACAACATGAGAAAAGCAATACAGGCGCTGACACCAGGCCACACACCGTTAGCTACTAACTCCATACTACAACAGCTAGTCGACCAGTTTGGCTCCAGAGAGAGAGAGAGAGAGAGAGAGATCCACAGCGGGAATATAATAGGTTGCATGAACTCACCATAACGCAGTATCAATGGTAAAGTTGGAAGGAGACTTTCTTGGCCCACGGTGTAATTTCTTCTGATCCATGCTGCTTTTGAAAAGACATCCACTCGCTCCTCTGAATAGCGCTGAATTAGATCATCCCTGTACCTCGTGTGTCCGAGAAGAGCCCGGAAACACTATCCTAAAATCTGTAGAGCAGCAAAGCCGCAGAAACCGAAACACTGCAGTCTGCAGAGCCGCAGAGGCAGGAACAAGTCAGACACATTCTACAAACGTGTCTAATGTGAAATATATAAGCATATAAGCAAAACTAGATTTTAGGTCTGTGATGAAAAAGGGCCTCGCGGGAAGGGGGGCCTTGCAAAAAAAAAAAAAAAAATTGCGAGGCCCCCCTTCCCGCGAGGCCCTGTGCGACCGCACTGCTCGCACACCCCCTGAGGAGAGCATTAAAGTTAGTGTTGTTGTGTCGTTTGAATAATTTCTCTCCCTATCATCATTTTCATCCTCGCTTTCTTTAGCATCTCCATGACCGTCTTCATCATCATTTCTCTCCATAGCATCATCTGCATTCTCTTTCCTCAACTTCTTCATCATTTCTCTCCATAGAATCATCTGCATTTTCTCTTTCCTCCACTTCTTCATCATTTATCTCCATAGAATCATCTGCATTTTCTCTTTCCTCCACTTCTTCACCATCTCTCTTCCTGATATCATCATTTCCCTCTTGAATATCTCCATCTTCATTGTCTGTACTGTCTTTATCTAAGGTGGAGTGTTACGGTGGGGTAGGTATGTTGGACCCAATTGCAGAGTTGAACATAGGAGGCGGAATGCTGCGATAGTTGTTCTTTCACAATTAAACAGTTTCTTTATTGTGAACAGGAAGCATAACAAGATAAAGTAAATACTTTGAAACAGGCAAATCAAAGGGAAGACGTAAGTCTCCAAAAACTAGGAAGTAGTTCTAAACTCAAACTGAGAAATGTTTGTAGGGCCAACATCCACACGATAATACATTCATTAATAAATTAATACTAAATGGACTAAGCACGACACCACTCTTGGTATCACCATTATGCTCCCGACATGAGCGATAACAAATGCTTCAGGTAGTACTCACGCCTGTGGTCAGTGAAGAACGTTAGGTTATAACTATAACCAAGTTCTGTTAATAGTGGTGACGCTCGGCGTCACTCATGCACTATCCCCGCATGTGCACGCGCACTGAATAAAGACCACAATGTACCTTTATATCCCAATATTTGTCTGACCACACCCCTATCAGCTTCCCATATAAGCAGGGGTGGGGCCACCCCCTCGCCTCCTTCCCAAGCTTTCACCACAAGGCGAGATCAAGGGCTGCAGCGGCGTCGGACGCCGAGCGTCACCACTATTAACAGAACTTGGTTATAGTTATAACCTAACGTTCTGTGACATAGTGGCTCCGCTCGGCGTCACTCATGCACAAGGGAGGCCGAGCGGGAGCCACCGGCCGACAAATACACCCCGCTGAAGGCCCCCCACAACCATCAGAACAGGGAGGGCCGACCCCCCCTAATGGAGGGCACCCCCCCTATTGGAGGTTTCCCGGGAGGGCGACGGACCCGACCGTGCGAAGAGGCACTCAAGCAACTCAACGCACAGGGTGAGCAGACCGTGGCCTGACCCCACGACTACACACACGCACAACCCGCATGCCACCCGGGAACGAACGGAGGGAACAACCTCGTTACTGCCCCCAGAATCACGGGGTCAAGGGCAAACCCAACCCCGTGGCAAGGCCGTAGCAGCGGAGCGCGAAGGAAGGCCCAGACCCACCAAAGGGACTGGACCCCCTGGAACGGGGGCCCGGAGAAGTCCATGATGCCAGCATCAAGACCCCACCAGGTGGGCACTTAGTGACCCCGCCCCCCACATCGCCAGCGTATTCGGACAAAGGCCCCTCAGCCGAGCGGGCCCTGTCCCCCCAATAGTACACCGCCTGGCACACTGACCCTGCAGAACAGGCAGTCAGCATGGCCGTAAGCACACAAAAAAGGTTAACCAACGGAAGCAGGCAGCGCACCGGGGGGAAAACCAGGCAACAGGCTGTTAACCCTAGCCTGGAGACTGCGGACGAGACAGGCGCCAGAGGGGACAGCTGAACACAGCCGCCCCGGCGGAAGGGGCGTATGCTGGCGTTGTTGCATGACCAAGCCTCCATTTAAAAACCCCCACCCAGAGGGGTTGAGGCAGAGAAGGCTGACACGATTGGCAGACGTCATGAACGTGCAGGGGCACCCTCAACCGGTGAACCCGAGAGTTGACACTGCTCCAACACACCAGGGAATCAACCACCTTGGCGTTACCCAATGCGGTGGTTGTTCCTATAACCCCTCAAGAAAAAACTCCAAAACACACCTGCGGGTATACACCGGCTATACCGCAGTACAAGTGTTTCAGTTTTCAAAAAAGGGTTAACCCAGGCCTACGGGTCGACGAAACATCACCTCGGACCGGGCCTGGCGATACGGGAAGCACAGGGTCACCAGAGGAGGTCAAAGACCACCCCAACAGGCCCCTCTTCGCCATGCGTGAGAGAGGAGCGAAAAAGAATGGAGAACCAGCCCCTAAGCACACCGTACTTGGTATTCCCAGGCGGTCTCCCAACCAAGTACTAACCAGGACCAACCTGTGTAGCGGCCGAGATCCGACGAGATCGAGCGTGTACAGGTTGGCATGGCCGTAAGCCATTACGACAGTGCTGAGTAAAAACGTACCCAACCAGGGTCTCCATAGCGCTTAACCCTGTGACACCCGGACCGACCTGGCATTTTTCCCCCTGAAAAAAGCCCAAGTCCCTCAGGGTACCAGAACAGCAGATCTGCATCCCCGGCGGACAACGGGTTCAACTGATCCGGACCAGCGTGACCAGAACCAGTCCCGTGCCCTAACCACGCCGACATGCCTACTCCAGGAGAAAGGGCAGATATGCGTGTCGATCTTAACATGAAAAGAAGGCGCCACCCAGATGTTCGGGCGAACCGCGCCTGGTGGCCCACCCCAAGGGCGTGAGACCCCTCTACATATGTTCAGATCCATTCCGTCATCATCCCCCAGACATGAACGAGAATCCGTCGATAACCAACCCAGGTCGTGGGATGTGGTCGTCGGAAGAGGAAAAAACCCCATCTCAGTCGCTTTATAAAAACGCCGTTTTAACCACAAGCAACCAAGGTGTGCCAGTCAGTCGCCTGTTTACAGCGAGCTAGCACTATATGTGCGTCGGGACACACCCCCATCAATGAACAGGCTATTTAGACCTGTCATTGAATCCCCAAGGCGCCCAGGGGAACGACAAGAGGGGTGTGACACTTCCTAACTCCAACACTTTTTGAATAGAAAAGAAGGAAGCATCAACAGTATGTATCCCAGTCTACACAGCCGTGGGTAAAACATTTTCACATTTTTACATCCCACCACCCTCCCATAGGAAGGAGACGGGGATCCCCAGAGAGACTTCCCACGCGAGCTGTACAGATTGAAAAGAACATATTGCACCTTGAGCCATGTAAAAAATTGGTTTTAGGGCTCTCCGGTGAAGAGGCACTGAACCCATACACACTCAATAATCGAATTGAATCGAATACATATACAATAGAATGGGACACCTTCTAGAGGGTCCACTCACTTTGACAATCTGAGGAGGAAGGCTCTGTACTCTGATGGAGGCTCCCTCACATGGAAGAAGGAGTCCGAACTCACAGAAGGCCCGAATAGGCGCTTGGTGAGGAGGAGCCCTGACCACCCCCCTGAAACAGATCCATCACATGGACCTGAACAGCACACGGAAGTCCTACCAACAGAGACGCGCACGGTGACGTACTCTATGGCGGGGGAATTCCTGCGGTGCACACGCCCAATATACCAGGCCGTGGGACCAGGAAACTCCCCCCCCCCCCCTGTAACGTGCCGAACCGCAACGTGACGGGAACCTTGAAGGACAGGGGGTGTACCCCTGACCGACAGAAACAAGGGGGAGAGGAAAGGTTACCAGTTCACCCCTTTACAACCCCACACCCATGATACGATGTAATGACAAAAAGAGAATATGACACAGTCATAGTCAGCTCTATGAAGCGTTTGACAGCTCCACACAGCGCATGAGCTAACCTGCTATCTGATTTTTACTAAGGAAAAAACACAGAATAGAGAGGGCTCTAAGAGCCCCGGTCCAACATACACATGTGCTTCTGTGGCCAGTCCAACCCAGTTGTAGGTCACATGACACACACAACCCACCATCACCTACAAAAAATGGCAAAAACACTCTACAGAGGAACGCCGTTTTTCATAATGAGAGAATACATAATTCTCGATTAGTATCGGCCACAGGCCTTGCTAAGCACACACGACAGCGACCAAACAATCTTTTCTTTCAGGAAAATAAAGTTTCTCCAGCAGTTTTAGCACAACCTCAGCAATCAAGCTAAGGGTTACATCGCATCCCTACCACACAAAAGACACAATGTAGTGCAACATGTCTGATAGGAGGATGAAAAAGTCCCCAGGGAACCGGGGGGAAACACAATCCTCTTATTTTACCCTTAATACGGCCAGTTAAAACAGGAAACCTGTTAATATGTGAACACTGTTCATTGTCATCACAGGCTGAGAAAAGAACATTCTTTTACTCACTTGTCACTAAGCATAGCTTCATAGGTTAGTTACCTTAGTCGTGAGTACACGGTACATAACAACACACATGATGTTACTCACACAACAACCAGATCATTTTCACATCTGTAACGATTTGCATGGAGAAGCTAACTGCCAGTGACAAGACAGTTCACACATAACTCGCGTCGTATCCTAAATGCATTGCAGCAACACACGTCTTGGGAAAACATCGTCATTCACAAAACATTTAGAAAAGTAAAACCAGAAGACGTGTTATAAGGTCTGGTCAACCTTGTCCTACCCGGAACGTAGATCACAAGATACCGTAGAACACAGCCGTCCTGTGTTGTTCGATCCGGGCAGCGTCGCCGCTCCAACCAGTCGCTACAGTCCTCTTTGTTGAGGCAATCCCCGTCCAGGCTCAGGGCAGGGTCGACGAACATCCCCTGTCAAGGATGACGTCGTAGTCAAGAGTGTAAAACATGTTTATAATCAAAGCACGTTCAACAGAGTAGCATTAAGCTAACGGCCGCTCCAACCGTTCGGGCGCTACTGCCCCTGCTCGCGAGACGGCGAGCTAACGGCGCACGCGACCAGAAGCGAGCTCGCGGCGGCGCGCGAGGAGCTAAAGCTACCCCGCGCCAGGCCTTGGCCTATAGCAGCAAGCTAACGTTACCTAGTGATCACGACATGCTAGCGCCGCAGCTAACAGCTGACTGGCTAACAGTAGGCCCAACCTAAGTAGGCCATGCAGCGATCCCAGCAGGCTAACGCAGCAGCTAACAGCTGACTGGCCAACCGTAAGCTAAGCAGCTATCACCTGAACATGTATACAATGACATAACACTCACCCAGACAGGCCGCCGTTCTGAACCTCTCCTCACTTTTTAAGAGAAAAGAGAAACAAGATGTCAACACTGCTTTACAACGGTGATTTAACCAACACCCGAGGGAATCAGCACAATACCAACTGGCCTGTGTAGCTGACTTGAACATGGATCTGCCGCTATCGCACATCCATGCACATATCTCCTCGTGAAGGAATACTCTCATTTGGATATGAAAGAAGGGGCTTAACACGGGACAGAGAGATAACCACTCGTCCAGAACACACAGGGATCACCAGTGTTAATGGTCGCGGCCCACTAGTTAAAACTACAATGGTCTTCAGACCAAGGTCTTCTGTCGCCTAGGTGGCTGAACAAAGGACCCTAGCCTGGGGCCGGTTTCCATAAACATTGTCAAGTAGCCCCCATAGCACTAACAGACAAGTGAAGCCCGCCAGCAACAGTACTCACCCAACCTGAAACCCACCGCTTCTCACAACAGCGGCGCGTCCGACAGTTCAGCTGTGGCCTGACCCCAACAAACACAGCAAGGAACTGCAGTTGAGAAGCATGCAGCGGCGTGCTCCCAATACGAAAACCGGTGGAGGATTTTTAGAATGATCATCATCTTCCAGACACTCCAGTACGAAGACAATATCGCCGTATTTTCTCGAAAATAGTGAGAGAGAAAATAAAGATATGATGTCAACGTATCTCCTTGTTCTTCCTTTCCTTGTAAACAATATTTTTCTCCACGTCAAGTGGGCATATGAGCAACACGTTGCTTGTGATGAAATTTGAGAAGGAGATGAGTGTGTGGCACCATCCCTGCTTATATAGGTAAGCGGATGGGGGTGTGGCCAGATGAATGCTGGCATTTAAAGGTACATTTGTGAAATTATTCAGTGTATATATGCTGAAGCGAGATATATGCAACTGGTGCTGAGCGAAGCCATAACGGAACAGAACGTGTGTTATCGGGCCTTACAAATACATTTTATTTACTATTGTTGCTTTGGACAAAACATTTCAAAGAGAAGCTGCCTCTTGCAGCATTTTCAGCTGCTTTTTAATATTCTTCTGATTTCTTTCTCTCCTTGGCATTCTGTAATCATAGAATATAGGCCAATGCTAAACCCACTTTTAGGTTTACTACCACTCTTAAGTTAGCTTTAAAAAGCAATTCACACTGAACTTTAAAGTGCTATGGGTATATTTTGTGCAAATTATCCAAAAATAATTTGTACACTTTATTTCTAAATTGAGAACACAGGTTAGCATAGAATCAGCTAAGCAAGGTAATGTTTAGTTAGCTAGCCGGGAGCATGTCTATGTTCCCCGGGTCCTATGTTCCCCGGGTCCTATGTTCCCTGATTGATTGATTGATTGATTGAACATTTTAAACCACCAGCCCTGATTCCAAACTCTAACCTTAACCAACTTCGAAATAGGGCCTAAGCTTAACCAGTTCGAAACAAGGCGGACATTAATAATGAATAAAATAATAAAAATGTATAAAATGTTCAATCAACATAGAACATAGGACCCGGGGAACATAGGACCCGGGGAACATAGGGATGATCCCAGCTAGCCTACAGTAGCCTAGGCTAAAACATACCGCCAGGGCCGGACTCATGGGGAAATAATTCAGGCTGGGAAATATAGTGCGAAATATAGTCCCAGTCAGGCCACTTTTTAAGCAGGGGGTCCCCCACCAGGAATTTTTTTTGTTTTTTTGTGGGCTAGCATAATGTCAAGTATTAGCAACAACACTGATTTCGATGGATTTCTTTTTTTTGTATTGTCAAATTAAAAGAAGTACTCACTCTTACCATTAAGGAACTAAATTGCACTCTTCAAAAACGCCATAAAAATCTTTTATTCAACTTCCGCCCTGATCATAACCACCACATATTCAATACGTTTTTCGAATTTTAACCCTTTAAATGCCAGTTTGTGTGATGGCATCACAAATTATTGTTAAAAAAACACACAAAAAATATAATATATCAAATGCAATATAGATTTTTCTGGGGGGGATTATTACAGGCTAGCATGTGTCAATGATTAGCAACAACACTGATTTTGATGGATTTTAGTTTTTTGTAATGTCAGATTTAACAACAACTCTTTTCAGAAAAGTCGGAGTATTTCATTTTTAATCTGACATTACAAAAAAATAAAACATAAAAAAAATGGTTATGATCAGGACTGGAAGTTGAATAAAAGATGTATTACTGTTTAGACTGCGTTACTCTCTGTCTGTTTACTCTCTGTACTCTGTCTGTTTTTAATATTTTAGGATTTTTTTTTGCTATGCGACTTACTGTGAAGCACTTTGGTTGACGTGTGTGTCATGTGTCTAAATGTGCTATACAATTAAATTAGATTGATTGATTGTCACAGTGATCGCCTGGTTGTTCCCCACTTAGTGTGAGGTTTCTGTCCTTGCTCACTCACTCGTTCTGTTCCTTTAAACCACCTCGCTCTGTTTTCATTTGTTTCTGTTAATCATTCAATTCCCCCATTCACACGCTTCTTCCCAGTGACGTCGTCAGAGACGTCGTTGATTGGTTCTCTCCCGTCCGCACGCTTTTCAATCACATTCCCCAGCTGTCACTGCTTGTCAATCAATCAATCCCGTATTATTTATACCCCGTTTCTCCACTCTAGTTTTGTTGGATCGTTTTGATATTTCTCTGTTTGCATTCTCCGTTCCTGCTGCTGCTGCTGTTTGTTCTCTGTGCTTTACCTCCAGGATATTCCAAGAAGCCTTCCTCTTGGACACCTTTTCCCCATGGCGACGCGCTCGCTCCGCTGCTGTTCCAGCACTCATTACGCACTTCGTCTGGGTGAGTTTTTTACTGACTGTCTTGATCAAATTCCGTTTTCGTGTGTTTCTATAACACTGAAGATTACCACCTTTTTTATCAGACAGTCACTCACCCAGCGATCGCCTTTTTGTTGTTCTCACTGGGATAATATTTTTGGGACTTTACATCTCCCACTGTGTGTTGTTCACACCGAAGATATTATTCACATTGGATTGTTTTTTGGACTTCACTCTCAGTGTCTATTTTTGCACCGAAGATATTCACTTGGGTTTGTGTTTTGGAACAGTGCTCACTGTGTGTATTTACACGAAGATATTCACTTGGGATTGTGTTGTGGAACTTTGCTCACTGTGTGTATTTACACGAAGATTAGTTCACTTGGATAACTTTTGTATTTGGGTACAAGTCACCTCTCCTGTTCTCCTGCTCGTTCCACCTGCACCCTTGTTGACTCGCTCCCACTCTCTCCCTCTCTCGGTCCCGCAACACTTCGGAGATTCTGCCGAGAGAAGTCTGCAGAGCGGCTCAGACGTCAGCATCTGCTACCCCCTACTACCACCACGGGAGAAGCTGCAGAGCAGCAGAACATTTTCCCCCTTGCTTGTGTACCTGTCTTGTTTGACTTGCCTATTCTGTGCTCATTAATTAGTCTCAATAAACAAGCCCTTGTTTTTGGCAACTCTGAATTCCTACTCTCTTGTGTCGTGCGTTTGGGGTCGGTGTCAAACCATAACATTACGATCCAACCAAAATGACGACCCCAGCCGACACAGAGAGGGTCAGAACCGCACTTGCTAATCAAGTCGAGTTGACCAGGGATCACAGTCACCAATTAGAGCGGGCTGCGGCTGCGGTGCAGAATCTCAGGGATCAGGTCCTGCCTATGCAAGGGTCAATGGCCGCTATGGCGGGACAACAGTCCGACATTCTCGCTCAGCTTCACTCGCTGGGCGACACCGTTAATGCTTTTCATCTCTCACAACCTTCAGGAGCATTCCCCGCAGCCCCAGCAGATCCCGCACCTCGGGAACCCCGTCTCTCCGTCCCACGGCTGTTCGACGGCAATCCCGAGGAGTGTGCCACATTCATCATGCAATGTGAGTTGGTTTTCCGTCATCAACCAAGCCGGTTTTCTGCTCGTGGGTCCCAAGTGGCTTATATGACGAACTTGCTTTCAGGCCATGCTGCCCAGTGGGTCACTTCCTCCTGGGCAATGGAAGCAGATTTTGTGTTTTCCTATCCAGACTTCGTGGCGGAGCTCCGCAGAGTGTTCCACCATCCAGCCCGAGGTCTGGACCCTGGAGCCCGGTTGGGGACTTTCCAACAGGGGAGCGGCAGGGTGACGGACTATGTCTTGGAGTTGGATGGAACGAACCTGCTCTTCGCCTAACCTTCTTGAGGGGGCTCAGTGACGCAGTCCGGGACCAGCTCGCTACCCGGGAGTTGCCCGACTCCCTCGAGGATCTGTTTAGCCTCGTCATCCGTATTGACGGACGCCTCCTGGAGAGAAGGCGCGAGAGGACCCGACTGTTACCTCCTGAAGCACCCCGGATCCCCCGGACGCATGACGTCACTCCTGGACGTCCTGTCCTCAACACTACTGGTGGTAGCAGGCCCCCCCGTTCGGTTCGCGAGAAGGAACCCATGCAGCTGGGATGCTCTCATCTGAGCCAGGCGGAGCGTGAGGCAAGGCTCAGGTCCGGTCTCTGCCTCTACTGCGGAGGTGCGGGACACCGAATCGCCGACTGCCCCACCCGGCCAAAAGATCAGGCTCACCGAGACCCCGGGAGATCCTGGTGAGCCGTTTTTCCCATTCCCAGCGCCGCGCACCACCTGACCATCTGATGAGCGTCACCCTGGCCTGGGGGGACCAACGTGTGGAGGCCCTCATCGACTCTGGGGCAGACGAGAATTTCCTCGACTTCGAGTTCGCCACCCGAGCCAACATCCCACTTGAGGACCTTGTGAGGCCCTTGGAGATCTTTTCGTTGGACCAACACCGCCTGGCCGACATCTCTCAACGCACCGGCCCAGTCGTGCTGACCATCGCTGGGAACCACGTCGAGAGAATCCAGTTCCTCATCACCCAATCCCCCCTTGTCCCGGTGGTCCTGGGTAGGCCCTGGCTCGCGCTGCACGAGCCCCACATCGCCTGGTCCTCCGGTACCATCAGGGGCTGGAGCTCCTCCTGTCACGCCCTGTGTCTGCAGGCGGCGTCCTGTCCCCCGCCCCGGAGGCCCGCTGGTGAGTTGCCTCCGGACCTCTCGTCCATACCTCCCGAGTACCACGACCTCTTGGAGGTTTTCAGTAAGACCAGGGCTCAGGCCCTTCCACCTCACCGCCCCTATGACTGTGCCATCGACCTCCGCCAAGGGGCTCCCCTTCCCGGCAGCCGCCTCTACAGTCTGACTGTCCCGGAGAAGAAGGCGATGGATCTCTACATCTCTGAGTCATTGGAAGCAGGACTCATTCGGCCTTCCTCCTCCCCGGTGGCGGCCGGGTTCTTCTTTGTTGGTAAGAAGGATGGGGACCTGCGACCCTGCATCGACTATCGTCAGCTCAACGAGATCACCATCAAGAACAAATACCCTCTACCTCTCATGAGCTCCACCTTCGAGCCACTGACCCAGGCCTCGTTCTTCACCAAGCTGGACCTCCGGAGTGCCTACCATCTTGTCCGTATCCGTGAGGGTGATGAATGGAAGACCGCCTTCAAGACCCCCAGGGGCCACTACGAGTACCTAGTAATGCCGTTCGGCCTCACCAACGCCCCGGCGGTATTCCAGGCACTCATGAACGACGTCCTTCGTGACATGCTGGAGGTGTTCGTGGTGGTGTACCTGGACGACATTCTCATCTTTTCCAGGACCCTCGAGGAACACATCCAGCATGTCCGCCGTGTGCTGGAGCGCCTCCTCCACAATCGGCTCTTCGTCAAGGCGGAGAAGTGCCGTTTCCACTCCAACTCCGTCGACTACCTGGGCTTCATCGTTGAGAAGGGCTTGACCCGAGCGGATCCTCGCAAGATCCAGGCTGTGGAGGATTGGCCAGAACCCACCACTCGGAAGGAGTTACAGAGTTTCCTCGGGTTCGCCAACTTCTACCGAAGGTTCATCCGGAACTACAGTCAAGTGGCGGAGCCACTTACCAAGCTGACCTCCCCCACTCTGCCGTTCGACTGGTCCCCAGCGGCATGCGCTGCGTTCCGCTCCCTCAAGAGAAGGTTCACTTCCGCCCCTATCCTGCTCCACCCTGACCCCAAGAGACAGTTCATCGTGGAGGTGGACGCCTCGGATTCTGGCCTGGGCGCTGTCCTATCCCAACGTTCTCTTTCAGACCAGAAGGTGCATCCTTGCGCCTTCTACTCGCGTCGCTTCCTCCCTGCCGAGAGGAACTACGACACCGGCAATCGGGAGCTGCTGGCGGTCGTGGCTGCGCTGGAGGAGTGGCGTCATTGGCTAGAGGGTGCCGAGGAGCCTTTTACCATCTGGACGGACCACAAGAACCTGACGTTCATCCGCGCTTCCAGGCGCCTCAACGGTCGGCAGGCGAGATGGGCCAGTTTCCTCAGTCGGTTCGACTTCTCGCTGACCTTCCACCCCGGTTCCCGCAACACGAAGGCCGACTCCCTGTCCCGGATGCACTCCAAGGGGGCTCCACCCTCTGAGGACCCTACTCCCATCCTCCCGGAGGCCCGAGTGGTTGGAGCCATCACCTTGGGCATCGAGGGTGTGGTAAGGCGTGCCCTACGCTTCCAACGTGCTCCTAGCAACGTCCCTAGGAGTCGTCTCTTCGTCCCCGACTCTGTCCGGTCCCAGGTACTGCTGTGGGGCCATACCAGCCGGTTCGCCTGCCACCCTGGCGTCCATCGCACGTTCTCCTTCCTGGCTCGTCGTTTCTGGTGGCCCACCATGCGGAACGACGTTAAGGAGTTCGTGTTGGCCTGCACGGTCTGTGCCCGCAGCAAGGCCTCTCACAAGGCACCCTCCGGGCTCTTGCAGCCACTTCCCGATCCGAGCCGTCCGTGGTCACATGTGGCGCTGGACTTTGTCACTGGTCTGCCCTCCTCCCAGGGGAACACCTGCCTTCTGACCATGGTGGATCGATTCAGCAAGGGGGTTCACCTCGTGGCCCTCTCCAAGCTTCCCTCGGCGGCCGAGACGGCGGACCTCCTGACGCACCACGTGTTCCGCCTTCATGGGTTTCCCCAGGACATCGTCTCTGACCGGGGGCCCCAGTTCACCTCCCAGGTATGGCGGGCCTTTTGCAAGGGATTGGGGGAAACGGTCAGTCTTTCCTCTGGTTATCATCCCCAGACTAACGGGCAGACGGAGAGGATGAACCAGAGCGTGGAGTCTGCTCTTCGGTGTGTGGCAGCCGAGAGACCAGCATCCTGGAGCCGTTTCCTTCCCTGGGTTGAATACTCCATCAATTCAATGGTCAGTTCCGCCACCGGCCTCTCCCCCTTTGAGGTCTCCCTGGGCTACCAGCCCCCTCTTTTCCCCGCACAGGAGACGGAAGTGGCAGTTCCCTCCGTGCAGGTCCACCTCGACCGCTGCCGACGAGTTTGGGAGATCACCAGGACCGCGCTGCTCCGGACATCTGAGCGCGCCTGTCGTGGTGCCGACCGGCGCCGGGTTCCTGCGCCGACTTACCGCCCTGGGCAGAGGGTGTGGCTCTCCGCAAAGGACCTCCCGCTACGGTCCTCGGCCAAGAAGCTCAACCCCCGTTTCGTCGGACCTTTCGAGGTCCTGAAGGTACTCAGTCCGGCGGCCCTGCGCCTGAAACTTCCTGCATCCATGCACATCCACCCCGTGTTCCATGTCTCCCGGGTTAAGCCCGTCTCCCTCAGTCCCCTTATGCCTCCAGCTCCTGATCCGCCGCCTCCCGTGTTGGTGGATGGTCACCCCCAGTGGCAGGTCCGCCGGTTGATGGGCGTTCGTCGGCGGGGCCGGGGGTTCCAATACCTGGTGGACTGGGAGGGTTACGGCCCTGAGGAGCGTAGCTGGGTCTCCCGGCAGCTCATCGTGGATCCCGGCTTGATCACTGACTTCCATCGTGCCCATCCTGACGAGCCGGGTCGGCCTGGTCGCCGGGTGGCTCCCGTGGAGGGGGGGGTACTGTGAGGTTTCTGTCCTTGCTCACTCACTCGTTCTGTTCCTTTAAACCACCTCGCTCTGTTTTCATTTGTTTCTGTTAATCATTCAATTCCCCCATTCACACGCTTCTTCCCAGTGACGTCGTCAGAGACGTCGTTGATTGGTTCTCTCCCGTCCGCACGCTTTTCAATCACATTCCCCAGCTGTCACTGCTTGTCAATCAATCAATCCCGTATTATTTATACCCCGTTTCTCCACTCTAGTTTTGTTGGATCGTTTTGATATTTCTCTGTTTGCATTCTCCGTTCCTGCTGCTGCTGCTGTTTGTTCTCTGTGCTTTACCTCCAGGATATTCCAAGAAGCCTTCCTCTTGGACACCTTTTCCCCGTGGCGACGCGCTCGCTCCGCTGCTGTTCCAGCACTCATTACGCACTTCGTCTGGGTGAGTTTTTTACTGACTGTCTTGATCAAATTCCGTTTTCGTGTGTTTCTATAACACTGAAGATTACCACCTTTTTTATCAGACAGTCACTCACCCAGCGATCGCCTTTTTGTTGTTCTCACTGGGATAATATTTTTGGGACTTTACATCTCCCACTGTGTGTTGTTCACACCGAAGATATTATTCACATTGGATTGTTTTTTGGACTTCACTCTCAGTGTCTATTTTTGCACCGAAGATATTCACTTGGGATTGTGTTTTGGAACAGTGCTCACTGTGTGTATTTACACGAAGATATTCACTTGGGATTGTGTTGTGGAACTTTGCTCACTGTGTGTATTTACACGAAGATTAGTTCACTTGGATAACTTTTGTATTTGGGTACAAGTCACCTCTCCTGTTCTCCTGCTCGTTCCACCTGCACCCTTGTTGACTCGCTCCCACTCTCTCCCTCTCTCGGTCCCGCAACACTTCGGAGATTCTGCCGAGAGAAGTCTGCAGAGCGGCTCAGACGTCAGCATCTGCTACCCCCTACTACCACCACGGGAGAAGCTGCAGAGCAGCAGAACATTTTCCCCCTTGCTTGTGTACCTGTCTTGTTTGACTTGCCTATTCTGTGCTCATTAATTAGTCTCAATAAACAAGCCCTTGTTTTTGGCAACTCTGAATTCCTACTCTCTTGTGTCGTGCGTTTGGGGTCGGTGTCAAACCATAACACTTAGGTTTTCTAACTATTGCGTCGCTGCAACTAGAAACACTGGCCTAGCCTGCTTCTAAGTTATGTGGCCTGACTGCAAAAAAAAAAAATATATATATATATATATAATATATTTTTTTTTGTATTAGTACAGGCAGGTGGGTGTACATGGTCAGTAGCGAACAGTAACAACATATTTATAAATCTGCACTTAATGGGGCACTTCGCCAAAAAACAAGGTAGCAATTCCTATGAGACAAGGTATTGCTATGTTGATACCCACCACTGTGTCCTTTATGAAAAGGTTAGATGGACTTCCCCCTTACATCACATCACTGTTACATTTACATTTTACATTTTGTCATTAAGTTCTGTACGACAAGTCAGCAGGAAGGGTACAACTCTTACAACTGAGTAAAATGTTCATCAAACAGTGCTGAAACGTGGGTGCTGCAGTGTTGAGTGCCTAGTAGTAAAGACATTATTAGTATAGTAGGAAGAGTGCATGATAGCAGGGCCGGACTGGGGAAATAATTCAGGCCGGGAAATATAGTGCGAAATATAGTTCCAGTCAGGCCACTTTTTAAGCGGGGGGTCTGGGGGTCCCCCACCAGGAAATTTTTTGTTACAAGGACTTAATTTCCTGCATTCTGGTGCAGGAATGTTTGAAATTGTACCCTTTAAATGCCAGTGTTTGTGATGGCATCACAAATTATTGTAAAAAAAAGAAAACACACAAAAATGTAAATATCTTCAATATATCAAATGCAAAGTGGATTTTTATGGGGGGGGGATTATTACAGGCTAGCATAATGTCAATGATTAGCAACAACACTGATTTCGATGGACTTTTTAGTTTTTTGTAATGTCAAATTGAAAAGAAATACTCACTCTTACCATTAGGGAACTAAATTGTCCTCTTCAAAAACGCCATACAAATATGATGTGCTTTTTCTTTCATACATATTTTATTCAACTTCAGCCCTGATCATAACCACCACGTATTCAATACATTTTCGAATTATAACCCTTTAAATGCCAGTGTGTGTGATGGCATCACAAATTATTGTTACATTTTATTTTTTTTATATTTTCAATATATCAAATGCAATGTAGATTTTTCTGGGGGGACTTATTACAGGCTATAGCATGTGTCAATGATTAGCAACAACACTGATTTTGATGGATTTTAGTTTTTTGTAATGTCAGATTTAACAACAACTCTTTTCAGAAAAGTGGTAGTATTTCATTTTTAATCTGACGTTACAAAAAAACAAACATCTAAAAATGTAAATGGTTATGATCAGGACTGAAGTTGAATAAAAGATGTATGACTGTTTAGACTGCGTTACTCTCTGTCTGTTTACTCTCTGTACTCTGTCTGTTTTTAATATTTTAGGATTTTTTTTTGCTATGCGACTTACTGTGAAGTACTTTGGTTGACGTGTGTGTCATGTGTCTAAATGTGCTATACAATTAAATTAGATTGATTGATTGTCACAGTGATCGCCTGGTTGTTCCCCACTTAGGTTATCTAACTATTGCGTCGCTGCAACTAGAAACACTGGCCTAGCCTGCTTCTAAGTTATGTGGCCTGACTGCAAAAAAAAATATATATATATATATAATATATATTTTTTTGTATTAGTACAGGCAGGTGGGTGTACATGGTCAGTAGCGAACAGTAACAACATATTTATAAATCTGCACTTAATGGGGCACTTCGCCAAAAAACAAGGTAGCAATTCCTATGAGACAAGGTATTGCTATGTTGATACCCACCACTGTGTCCTTTATGAAAAGGTTGGATGGACTTCCCCCTTACGTACATCACATCACTGTTACATTTACATTTTACATTTTGTCATTAAGTTCTGTACGACAAGTCAGCAGGAAGGGTACAACTCTTACAACTGAGTAAAATGTTCATCAAACAGTGCTGAAACGTGGGTGCTGCAGTGTTGAGTGCCTAGTAGTAAAGACATATTAGTATAGTAGGAAGAGTGCATGATAGCAGGGCCGGACTGGGGAAATAATTCAGGCCGGGAAATATAGTGCGAAATATAGTTCCAGTCAGGCCACTTTTTAAGCGGGGGGTCTGGGGGTCCCCCACCAGGAACATTTTTGTTACAAGGACTTAATTTCCTGCATTCTGGTGCAGGAATGTTTGAAATTGTACGCTTTAAATGCCAGTGTTTGTGATGGCATCACAAATTATTGTAAAAAAAAGAAAACACACAAAAATGTAAATATCTTCAATATATCAAATGCAAAGTGGATTTTTATGGGGGGGATTATTACAGGCTAGCATAATGTCAATGATTAGCAACAACACTGATTTTGATGGATTTTTTGTTTTTTGTAATGTCAAATTGAAAAGAAATACTCACTCTTACCATTAGGGAACTAAATTGTCCTCTTCAAAAACGCCATAAAAATATGATGTGCTTTTTCTTTCATACATCTTTTATTCAACTTCAGCCCTGATCATAACCACCACGTATTCAATACATTTTCAAATTATAACCCTTTAAATGCCAGTGTGTGTGATGGCATCACAAATTATTGTTAAATTTTTTTTTTTTATATTTTCAATATATCAAATGCAATGTAGATTTTTCTGGGGGGAATTATTACAGGCTATAGCATGTGTCAATGATTAGCAACAACACTGATTTTGATGGATTTTAGTTTTTTGTAATGTCAGATTTAACAACAACTCTTTTCAGAAAAGTGGTAGTATTTCATTTTTAATCTGACGTTACAAAAAAACAAACATCTAAAGATTTAAATGGTTATGATCAGGACTGAAGTTGAATAAAAGATGTATGACTGTTTAGACTGATTGATTGATTGATTGAAAACTTTATTAACAGATTGCAGAATGGGTACAATACAGTACAGCTCAATAGACACAATTGTTAAGGGGATGCAGACCAGAGAAAGACTTTCGTCTTGTTTACATCAGGGTCTCCCATTTTCAATTCATCAGGACATATATGACATACATGACATACAGATAGTCAGTACTGCTACATCTATACATTTATGACATACCAGATTTGCAAATACAGTACTGTTTGTGATACAAAAGGAGTCAAGAAAAGGGAGTATATACATTTGACGTAGAAACTGTACATTGGAGGAGGTTGGGTGGGGTTGTGTGGGGGGGGGTTGGGTACATTGGGATATTGACAACCATACTGGGTAATTTACATTGGAGGTGGTTGGGGGGGGGGGGGGGGATAAACACTGTATAAACAAGCAAAACTGTACATTGGGGGGGGGGGGAGAGACACTGTACAAACAAGCAAAATTGTACATTGGACTATTGACAAAACCATACTAGGTAAATGACTGTACATTGGAGGGGGTTGGGTTAGGACATTTACAGGGGCCAGTTTTGAATTGCAGTCTCCCGTAGGTGTCCCTTGAGATTGGTTTTGAAAGTGGGTAGTGATCCACATTCCTTTACAGCTTTGGGTAGGGCGTTCCACATTGATGTGGCATAATTGCGAAACGTGTTTAGTCCCTTATTTGAGCCGAATCTGGGTTTAACATGATTTGTGGAGCTCCCTCTGGTGTTGTGATCGTGGTATTCACTGACCTTTGGGAAGTATTTTGACATGTACATGGGTACCTTGGTCGTGTAGTGTATCTTGTAGACCAGGCCCATTGCAAGTTGCTGTACTCTGTCGTCTACTCTAAGCTATCCTAGGTTGTCAAAGTGGGCAGGGGTGAGGTGGGTTCTAGGAGTAAGGTCAAGCAGTAGTCTGACCAGTTTGTTTTGAGATGTTTGTAATTTTGTTTTTAGCGCCTTTGAGGTGCTTTGGTACCATGAGGTGCAAGCATAGTCGTAGTACCCTAGAATGAGTGCTCCTGCCAGAGTCTTCAGGGTATTCCTGTTTACCAGAGAGGAGACTGCGTTACTCTCTGTCTGTTTACTCTCTGTACTCTCTCTCTGTTTTTAATATTTTAGGATTTTTTTTGCTATGCGACTTACTGTGAAGCACTTTGGTTGACGTGTGTGTCATGTGTCATGTTGAAGTGTCATGTCTAAATGTGCTATACAATTAAATTCGATTGATTGATTGTCACAGTGATCGCCTGGTTGTTCCCCACTTAGGTTATCTAACTATTGCGTCGCTGCAACTAGAAACACTGGCCTAGCCTGCTTCTAAGTTATGTGGCCTGACTGCAAAAAAATATATATATATATATATATATATATAATATTTTTTTTTTTGTATTAGTACAGGCAGGTGGGTGTACATGGTCAGTAGCGAACAGTAACAACATATTTATAAATCTGCACTTAATGGGGCACTTCGCCAAAAAACAAGGTAGCAATTCCTATGAGACAAGGTATTGCTATGTTGATACCCACCACTGTGTCCTTTATGAAAAGGTTGGATGGACTTCCCCCTTACATCACATCACTGTTACATTTACATTTTACATTTTGTCATTAAGTTCTGTACGACAAGTCAGCAGGAAGGGTACAACTCTTACAACTGAGTAAAATGTTCATCAAACAGTTCTGAAACATGGGTGCTGCAGTGTTGAGTGCCTAGTAGTAAAGACATATTAGTATAGTAGGAAGAGTGCATGATAGCAGGGCCGGACTGGGGAAATAATTCAGGCCGGGAAATATAGTGCGAAATATAGTTCCAGTCAGGCCACTTTTTAAGCGGGGGGTCTGGGGGTCCCCCACCAGGAACATTTTTGTTACAAGGACTTAATTTCCTGCATTCTGGTGCAGGAATGTTTGAAATTGTACGCTTTAAATGCCAGTGTTTGTGATGGCATCACAAATTATTGTAAAAAAAAGAAAACACACAAAAATTTAAATATCTTCAATATATCAAATGCAATGTAGATTTTTCTGGGGGGAATTATTACAGGCTAGCATGTGTCAATGATTAGCAACAACACTGATTTTGATGGATTTTTTGTTTTTTGTAATGTCAGATTTAACAACAACTCTTTTCAGAAAAGTGGTAGTATTTCATTTTTAATCTGACGTTACAAAAAAACAAACATCTAAAAATTTAAATGGTTATGATCAGGACTGAAGTTGAATAAAAGATGTATGACTTTTTAGACTGCATTACTCTCTGTCTGTTTACTCTCTGTACTCTGTCTGTTTTTAATATTTTAGGACTTTTTTTGCTATGCGACTTACTGTGAAGCACTTTGGTTGACGTGTGTGTCATGTGTCATGTTGAAGTGTCATGTCTAAATGTGCTATACAATTAAATTAGATTGATTGATTGTCACAGTGATCGCCTGGTTGTTCCCCACTTAGGTTATCTAACTATTGCGTCGCTGCAACTAGAAACACTGGCCTAGCCTGCTTCTAAGTTATGTGGCCTGAATTTAAAAAAAATAAGAAATTATTACATATATATATATAATTATATATTTTTTTTCATCAGCACAGGCCAGGCCAGAAAACTCCCGGTGCTCCCGATGGCCAGTCCAGGCCTGCATACTGCCATCAATAAAAGCACTTGCAGTGTACATACATTAGTATTTAGTAATGCATAATTGGTAAAACAAACTCAATCTTTGCAACTTCAAAGAAAGCTTGCTGTATTACCTACCTCACACACAGCAGTAGGGTGCAGGGTTACAGCTCAGACTGCATTAAGCCCTCTGGCATCTGAACATTCAAGAGGGGACGTGTCTAAAACGTTAGGTTATGAATATAACCAAGTTCTGTTAATAGTGGTGACGCTCGGCGTCACTCATGCACTGTCCTCGCACACGTGCACGCGCACTGAATAAAATTCCACAATGTACCTTTATCCCAGTATTCGTCTGACCACACCCCTCATTAGCTTACCTTCATAAGCAGGTGTGTGGCCATCTGCTCTCCTCCTTCCCAAGCTTTCACCACAAGGTGAGATCAAGGGCTGCAGCGGCGTCGGACGCCGAGCGTCACCACTATTAACAGAACTTGGTTATATTCATAACCTAACGTTCTGCATCATAGTGGCTCTCGCTCGGCGTCACTCATGCACAAGGGAGGCCGAGCGAGAGCCATCGGCCGACAAATACACCCCGCTGAAGGCCCCCCACAACCATCAGAACAGGGAGGGCCGAGCCCCCCCGACCCCCCCTAATGGAGGGCACCCCCCCTATTGGAGGTTCCCGGGAGGGCGACGGACCCGACCGTGCGAAGAGGCACTCAAGCAACTCAACGCACAGGGTGAGCAGACCGTGGCCTGACCCCACGACTACACACACGCACAACCCGCATGCCACCCGGGAACGAATGGAGGGAACAACCTCGTTACTGCCCCCAGAATCACGGGGTCATGGGCAAACCCAACCCTGTGGCAAGGCCGTAGCAGCGAAGCACGAAGGAAGGCCCAGACCCACCAAAGGGACTGGACCCCCTGGAACGGGGGCCCGGAGAAGTCCATGATGCCAGCATCAAGACCCCACCAGGTGGGCACTTAGTGACCCCACCCCCCACATCACCAGCGTATTCGGACAAAGGCCCCTCAGCCGAGCGGGCCCTGTCCCCCCAATAGTACACCGCCTGGCACACTGACCCTGCAGTACAGGCAGTCAGCACGGCCGTAATAACAAGGCTTACCACGGAAGCAGGCAGCGCACCGGGGAAAAAACCAGGCAACAGGCTGTTAACCCGAGCCTGGAGACTGCGGACGAGACAGGCGCCAGAGGGGTCAGCTGAACACAGCCGCCCCGGTGGAAGGGGCGTATGCTGGCGTTGTCGTCACCATGACAAACCTCCCTCAAAGCGAAGGCTGACACAATTGGCAGACGTCATGAACGTGCAGGGGCACACTCAACCGGGCAACCCGGGAGTTGACACTGCACCGACACACCAGAGAACCAACCACCCAGTCGGTACCCTATGCGGTGGTCAGTCCCATAACCCCTCAGGAAAAAAACTCCAAAACGTACCTGCGGCATCACTGCAGTACCCGTGTTTCAGTTTCCAACAGGGTTATCCCGGTCCTACGGGTCAACGAAAACATTACTTCGGACCGGGCCCGGCGATACGGGGAGCACAGGGTCCCCCGAGGAGGTCAAAGACCACCCCAACAGGCCCCTCTTCGCCACGCGTAAGAGAAGAGCGAAAAGAAATGGAGAACCAGCCCCAAGCACCCCGTACTTGGTATTCCCAGGAGGTCACCCAACCAAGTACTAACCAAGACCAACCTGCGTGGCGGCCGAGATCTGACGAGATCGGGCGTGTACAGGTTGGCACGGCCGTAAGCCATTACGACAGTGTAGAATACAATGTACCCAACAAGGGCTCCATAGCGCTTAACCCTGTGACACCCGGACCGACCTGGCATTTTTCCCCCTGAAAAAAGCCCAAGTCCCTCAGGGTACCAGAACAGCAGATCTGCATCCCCGGCGGACAACGGGTGCAACTGATCCGGACCAGCGTGACCAGAACCAGTCCCATGCCCTAACCACGCCGACATGCCAACTCCAGGAGAAGGGGCAGACATGCGTGTTGATCTTAAACATGAAAAGAAGGCGCCACCCAGACGTTCGGTGCGAACCGCGCCCGGCGGCCCACCCCCAGGGCGTGAGACCCTTCTACGTATGTTCAGATCCATTCCGTCATCATCCCCCGATATGAACGAGAATCCGTCGACAACCACACAGGTCGTCGGAAGAGGAAAAACCCCCATCCCAGTTGCTTTATAAAAACGCTGTTTTAACCCCAAGCAACCAAGGCGCGCCAGTCAGTTGCTTAATGTCCAACAGAACATCCCGAGCTAGCACTATGTGTGCGTCGGGCATATCCACATCAATAAATAGGCTATTTAGACCTTTCATTGAATCCCCAAGGCGCCCAGGGGAACGACAAGAGGGGTGAGATGCAACCAACTCCAACTCTTTATAATAATAAAGAAGAAGCATCAACAGTATAAACCCAAAC
Source organism: Notolepis coatsorum (assembly GCF_963971535.1). Classification (NCBI taxonomy): domain Eukaryota; kingdom Metazoa; phylum Chordata; class Actinopteri; order Aulopiformes; family Paralepididae; genus Notolepis; species Notolepis coatsorum. Next base: position 62,981,595 of record NC_140168.1, on the reverse strand, counting down.
TGCACAGCTGGGAGTAAAAACTGTTTACATTTTTACATCCAGTCACTCCTTTAGTCAGAGAGTATAGACCGAACTTTCCCAGAAGCCTTTCCACATGAGTCGTAGTAATGAAAAAGACATGTCAACTGTGAGTCATGTGACCAATTGACTCAAGTTTACACATAAAATCGAGCGTAGCAGACCCGCAAGCCCTACGCTCTAACCCGACACTTTAACACCACAACCTTACGTAAAGATCTTAACTCACGGAAGCCGTCGCCATAGCAACGTATATGCCAGGGATCGGCAATAGGCGGCCCGCGGGCCGACATTGGCCCGCCAGCAATAATTTCTGGCCCGTCAGATTATTTTGAGAATATGATATTTATTTTACGCGCAGGAAATATTCACTCGGGACGCCAGGGTGTCTTTTATTGTGAAGCTGTATCTATCTACCGGCAGTCATCAAAAGCATGTCTGTCACTATAGCCAATTGAAATGCTAGAAATTGTCACGTGGACTGGGAGAACCAATGGAATAGTCCCACCGGGTCGCATGTATATTTTTCTAACGCACTTTCACTTCCGCGTTCGAGATGGAGCGAGTAACAAAATGTGTTAAAAAAACAAAACAAACATCTTTTGCAACGGGGAAATATAACGCTTCTTTTAATAAACAGGAGCCATACTTAAAATACGGGTTTAAGGTCGGTAATTCTTGCGTGTCGAGCCGACGTCCTCTCTGCATAATATGTGGCGACAACAACAACAGCAGCGAGGCAATGATGACAACTGTGTTCAAGTTGGCATGATATAAAGTAGCTGCATTCAACGGCAATCTGGAATTGGAGGGCGGCGAGTGGATATGTGACATGTTTCAAACATTAGCAGGGATTTTGGAGGACTTAACAACAAACAAGGTATGGTGAGTCGTGTTTTCATGCATTTTGTCTTCTGATCTGTTCATCACGCGCCGCAGTGATCTGCAACAGCTGAATGAATGAATGAATGAAAACTTTATTTAACAGATTGCAGAATGGGTACAATACAGTACGGCGCAATACACACAATTGTTAAGGGGATGCAGACCAGAGAAAAACGTTTGTCTTTTTTCACTATATTAAATTAGCCATTGTTTTTTATCCTGGCCCGCCAAGCAATGGCTTGGGGAAAATCTGGCCCGTGGCCAAACCTAATTGCCGACCCCTGGTATATGCTATGACGGGGGGAAACCCTGTACACGACTCCTGTTTGTAATAAGAGTCGTGTCAGGACAACCCTCCCCCCCCCCCCCCTGCCAAGACGTCGAACGGCTCGGCCCTGACTTCGGCAGAGAAAGATGAGGGAGGAGGGGGTGGGGGGGGGGAGTGAGGAGGGAGGACATGGTAGCATGCAGTTTGCGAAGGTTCTTGGCAGAGGCTTCGATCCTATGGTGAAAGAAAGAAGCTTTGGCACTAGTAATGGTTTTGGAGAATGTTAACAAGAGGTTGTGATATGTGTTGATGTCAGCAGTGAGGTGTGACTTTCTATACTTCCTCTCAGTCGCTCTCAGGACCTGTCTTTGTTCTCTCACTGCATCCGTCAGCCATGGACTGGGTGGGGAATGGCGGGCAGGTTTCTCACCGAGAGGACAGAGCTTGTCGAAGGAGGTTGTGAGGGCTGAGAGGAGGGTGGAGGTTGCCATCTCTGTGGGGAGAGCAGAGAAGGTGTCACTCAAAGGTAGAGCAGATAGTATGTCAGAGGAGAGGGTGGAGGGGGATAGGGAGGGCAGGTTGCATCTGAGTGAGACGGTTTGAGTTGTGGTGAAGGCCTTTCAGTTAAGCATGAGAGTTAGTGAGAAGGATATGGAGGAAGGGTCAGATACATGCAGGCGAGTTACCGTGGTGTTAATGATGCTGGAGTTATGGGAAGATTCGTGTTCTATCGTGAACATCGTGTGGGGCTATTGTGGTCATTGACTATAGTTCAGCTTTCAATACCATAGTCCCCACCAGACTGGCTGACAAGTTGATCGATCTGGGTCTGAACCCCACCCTGAGCGCCTGGATCCTGGACTTTCTGACCGACAGGCCCCAGGCGGTCAGGGTGGGTGGACATACCTCCAATTCAATCACCCTGAGCATTGGGTCCCCCCAGGGCTGTGTTCTCAGCCCCCTGCTGTATTCGCTGTACACACATGACTGTGTGGCCAGGTTCAGCTCCAACTCCATAGTGAAGTTTGCAGACGACACAGTGGTGGTGGGTCTGATCTCTGACAACGACGAGAAGGCCTACCGGGAGGAGGTTGATGTCCTGGCACGCTGGTGCCGGGATAACAGCCTACTTCTGAACATTGGTGATAAGTGCCCATGCAAAGCCTCGGTCAGATTGATAACCCAATAACTCATTGGTCCGCATCTCAACATCAAGCAGCGTCCTGCGATGTCTGTGATATCCAGGACTCAATGCGTCCACAAACTGCAGGGGTTAAACCCGATCGACAGACCTGACACATGCACCACTCCGTCCTCCCCAGTCATCGACCTTAGGTCGAGTGATTGGAGTTGCGGAGTATATTATTTTATTTGCACTGGGAAGGACACTCTTTATTCAGATGATGTCCATTTCCCTTATCCGTCACACATATTATCACTGTAGCTTTACTTGATAATCCCATTATACAGAACCCACTTCTACATCTATATATATATATAGTTCTTTCTCTAGGTCTCTGTGTGGATAAAGGCCCACTCCTAGAGTTTTACATCATAAATCAGGAACATTACGGGACCATGTTGTTGCCGACTGGTTAAAGACACACTTCTAAAGTTTTTACATCATAAATCATGAACATCACGAAGCCGTGCTCCCTCATGGTTAAACAATGGGTAAAGTTACAATGCAAAAACATTTCAATGCGTACCCGTCTGGTCAGAAGAATGGATACAAAAAGGTGTGTTCCAAAAAGGGTTTTTATTTTTTTAAAGTACAAGATTACATTAAAGGCACGGTTCATGGTTATAAGTACACAGGTTTCTGCTTACAATATATCAGAATGCAGGGATCTCCAAAAAATCTCTCTGAGAGAAAGTGAGTTAGCCTTTATAAAGGAATACAAGACCTCGTTGTCATTGGTTAATATACAGTGAGGAAATTTCACTAGCCAGTCAGCGTGTTAGCACGTCAGTATATATTTATCCAATCGTTTTACTTTACGTGCACAGTAAGTGTCCCTCCCTTTCTTTTACTTGCGTTACCTTCAGTTACATAGTTTTTTCAAGTATGAGAAAGTCCCTCCACTTTTTATCTTAATCAGAACTTACAAAGGGTTAACCTGGTAACCAGGCAGTGCCGGGCGAGGCCATCTGTGAGAATTCCCATCAAGACTCCTCAGAGCTATAGCAGAGAATTTTCAGAGATGCTCTCATCCAGTGAACACAGTTTATAGTATTACTCTCTTTCATTTTAAGCATAAAATTATGAAACATATAATTAATGCAGCAGAATATGTATACACCTCTTATACCAACATTTCTGACTGTAGCAAAACATTTAACATTTAATTGTTATATAGTTTTAAGATTCTCTCTATAGTTTTAAGACTCTGTATAAGTTTATAACACAGGTGGCGCTTGTTGATTTGTGGCACACATAACGCGTGTCTTCTCTAAACTTTCACATTTTCCGCCTTTATCTTCCTCCGGCCTGGGGCCCCTCGCTTCTGCCACGCTATCAGTAAAAAGCAGCCGGACCAGTAAGTAACAGGTAGTAAAGAATGCAGGCAGGCTAGGCCTTCTGTGGGAAAAATCTCTTCTTCATGGCAGAGGCCTCCCCCCCCGCCCCCGTCAAGGCCCATCTTTCAGTTACCTCCCTGCATACATACTGGCACCTTTTAAACAGAACAGGCAATTCATTCTTTAAGCAGCCAAGCAGTATGGAAGCAATTGCCCTGTTGTTGCATGAAGATATGCTTAAATAAACATATGCTTAAACCTTTTACATCCCACAATTGACAGAGAGAACAGGATGTCATTATAACCAGTGTCACTAGTTGGCTGTGACACTTTACACCTCCTCTGTCATCCTGGTCGGTCATTTTCCATTGTCTTAATAGCGTCTGTACTGGGGGACGAGATGGCGATTGCGGGGTCACGTGGCTGTGACTCTCCACACCCCCTCTGCCATCTTGGTTCCTTGTTACCCTGGTAGCCGGCGGGAAGACTTGCATCTGTTGTTCCCTGCCAACGCACCTGAAGACAACACCTGGTGGTCATCTTGTGGTCATCTTGGTCATCTTGGTCATCTTGGTCATCGTGGTCATCTTGGTCATCTTGGTCATCTTGGGGTCACCCCCTCTGACCTCTTGGATCTCTCCCATAGTTTGAGGTAGGTTGAATTGTCACTTCTCGGGCGACCCCACGGGTCCCCGAGAATTGTTGCAGCAGTCCTCTATTGAAGTGTGGTTGGCCTGGTCGTGTGACCCTGTCCGTAGGCCTCGCAGGACATCACAGATACGGTCCACAGAGGACTCATTTCTTTTCTCTCTTTCAGGTCCATTCAGGGCTCTCGTCGCCCTGTAACCTGGGTCCAGGCCGATGTCTCTCTGTCCGGTCTAGGAGGTCTAGGTGAGGACCTTGAGGATGCTCTGGAGCTTGACCTATCCCGGTCTTCCTCCATTTCCGAGTTCTGACCTGAGTCAGTATATTCCTTCTTGCCATTCGCTGCGTCGTCCACTGACTCCGGGGGACCCCCCCCCCCCCCCCCCCCCCCCCCCGTCTAAGAATGCTCCTGGCCCGAAATAGGGCAGGTTCTGATCCTTCCGGTCCGAACTGTACTGTCGGTTTCCTTGGTGTATCCTAAGGAGGGAGGTCGGTTAATTCCAGGATCGCAACATATTCACTTTGATCATCTGATCCTTCATAGAGCGTACAGCTCTCTCTGCCACCCCGTTCGTATTGGGCTGGTAGGGTACAGAGTATTGGGCCATTACACCCGCTTCCTCCAGTAGTTTCAGTCCTGCTCTCAGATACTGCTATTCGTCTCGATGGCACTGGTTCAGGTTTTGTCCCCCTTACCAGCGCACATTGTTCACAGGCCTTTCGGACTGTTGTGTCCGTCCATTTCCTTCTTGCACAGGGGGTCAACCCTGTGTTGTGCTTGTCTCGGTCCAGACTGGGTAGTTAGTTACTGTTATGTCTGGTGTTAGCTCTGGCTAGTTAGCCTGCTGTAGACTCAGGCTAGGTAGCCTCTTGTAGACTCAGGCTATGTAGCCTCTTGTAGACTCAGCTCCTGCTGATAACACCAGCCTGTATGATTACGCTGGTTCCACTTCCGTCACAGTAGCAGGACTCATGCTCCTGCTAGCTTCTGGCTCGTCATCATGCTAATAGCTCCTGTTCGCAATGGCTAGTTAGCCTGCTCTGCATGCTGCTCTTGGGTTAGTTTCTCCCCCATGTTTTCCCCTGGATCTTGACCGGGGGTTCTTATTTCTCTTTCCATCATTTGGGCCATTGAAGCCCCTTTGGGGAGCTAGCGTCTCCTTGTGCTAGCTTCTCTTGAGCTATTACTCAATATGTTGAGTAATCAGAACTGTGTTCAGTTTCAGAGGTATTTAGCTCCCCATCATGTTCAGGCTCAGACTCAGTTTCACCTGAAGGTGTCATCTGTGGCCTCGGGTTCTGATCCTCGATCTGAATGTCGCCATCCTCCTCTTTTGGGCCATAGAAAATGGGATCATTCCGCTTTGATTCCCGTTCGTCCCGGGTAGTGTGTCGAAGTGTTCTTGGGCGAGACACATAACCCCTTACTGCCCCCGTTAAGCAGGGTGGCACCTTGCATGGCTGCCTCCGCCGTCTGTGTTTCTTAAGCCCTTGCTGGCTCCTGAAGCTCATGTAACACTGGTCACAGTAGTATGGATTCTCTCCTGTGTGTACCATGTGGTGTTGTTTAAGTTCTGCCTTCCTCTTGAAGGTCTTCCCACACTGGTCACAGCAGTATTGTTGTGAAGGATCAGATTAAACCGAATATATATATTTATTTATGGATATATATTGAATAGTATTTGTATATCGTTTGATATCCCTTGTATATTCCTTGTACATATACACGGAATATCCCTTTAGTCTACTATAGCCCATAATAGTTCATTCTCTTATTGGACAAGGACCTGGCGCCAGGAGACAAGCCCCTTGGAGCCAAGTTCAATGGTACCGACGAGACATGTCTCTACTAGCCCCGGCTCTGCGCAGGAATACGGCTAGAAAGGAGAGTGGCACTATTTGTTCACCGTGCATATAAATATGGCGCAAGTAAATGTAGAAGTCCTCTTATCCCTTAGTCCTTTACCCTTCTACCCAACTAAGTAACAGAACGTGAAGCCTCACCCCACGATACCGCGTGCGGTGTAGTATGGCCTGTTTGGCCTTAGAATAGCATTGAGACCTCGTGCGAATTAATAGCTGAATTGTCAGAGTTTGGCACCGTATTTCTATTAAGTAATAATAGTCTATTATGTATGGTGCATCGTGCGGTTAGAGTTCTAAAGTGAGCAGCATCCCCGTCGCTTCCTCGTGTTATCTAGAGTCTTAACCAGGTTGGGCAGACCACACGTGGTGCTTTCATCCGAGGAGTTCTAGGCGAGGACCGAGTGGACCTGTACATTGGATTACCTACCCGACGACTGCTGAGCCCTATGCGGCATGGAATATATATTTGCTTTGGTACTTTGATTTGTGGAGCGGATAATCGCCAACACCGGTGAGTGTTGGATTTACCCCGAAAGGAGTCAAGGTGAGACGGCGCTCAGACCAGACTGAGGTCGCCTCGCTTCTTCTTCATTGTGGACCTACAGCTACAGCTACAGCTACAGCCTACAAGAGAGCCAAGGTGTATTCATCTGTGGATCAAGATTCTACTGCACTGTCTTCTGTACTTGAAGTCTCCCTAGACATCGTTGACCAGACGGGATACTGCCGACGGCTCTCCTACCCCCCCTACCGGCTTACAACCGGGAGGACCCCTACAGTATATCCAGCTATAATCATTAAGTGTGCCATCGTTATAATTCCCTAAGAGCCAGGTTGTATACTTGCTTCCTGCGTAACCAGAGATTGGACATTCAGTGTTGATTTGCCTACGAGTACTCATTTGCCTTACAAGTGCATTCAAATCATAAATGTAATAGTAACTATTATATGTACCCTTTGCTATATATTAAATATTTGATTATTACCTTTGTGTGGACCCGATTTCATTGTGGGAAAGTGTTCATCATATTTAGATATCGTGTACTGTATGGCCAGTAGTTAAAGTACATAAAGCGGTAGTGGTTTAATGATACCATACTTATCAATACAGTCAGGGAATTGTACCCCTCAGTTACAAGTATGGTTTCTTTCCTGTGTGTACCATGTGGTGTTGTTTAAGTTCTGCCTTTCTCTTGAAGCTCATGTCACACTGGTCACAGCCGTAGGGTCTCTCTCGTGTGTGTACCATGTGGTGTTGTTTAAAACATTTCTTTGTCTTGAAGCTCTTCCCACACTGGTCACAGCAGTAAGGTCTCTCTAGTGTGTGTACCATGTGGTGTTGTTTAAGACATTTCTTTGTCTTGAAGCTCTTCCCACACGGGCCACAGCAGTAATGTTTCTCTCGTCTGTGTACCATGTGGTGAACTTTAAGCTCTGCCTTTCTCTTGAAGCTCATGTCACACTGGTCACAGCCGTAGGGTCTCCCTCCTGTGTGTACCATGTGGTGACTTTTAAGATCTCCCTTCGTCTTGAAGGTCTTTCCACACTGGGCGCAACCGTAAGGTTTATTTTCTGTGTGTACCAGGTGGTGTTGTTTAAGTTCTGCCTTTCTCTTGAAGGTCTTCTCACACTGGGCGCAACCGTAAGGTTTATGTTCTGTGTGTACCAGGTGGTGTTGTTTAAGTTCTGCCTTCGCCTTGAAGGTCTTCCCACACTGGTCACAACCGTAAGGTTTATTTTCTGTGTGTACCAGGTGGTGTTGTTTAAGTTCTGCCTTTCTCTTGAAGCTCTTTCCACACTGGTCACAGCAGTAAGGTTTCTCTCCTGTGTGTACCACGTGGTGTAGTGTAAGGTGACGCTTCGTCTTGAAGCTCTTTCCACACTGGTCACAGCAGTAAGGTTTCTCTCGTGTGTGCACCAGGTGGTGTAGTTTAAGGTGAGCCTTCGTCTTGAAGCTCCTTCCACACTGGTCACAGCAGTAAGGTTTCTCTCCTGTGTGTACCATGTGGTGACGTTTAAGGTGAGCCTTCGTCTTGAAGCTCCTTCCACACTGGTCACAGCAGTAAGGTTTCTCTCCTGTGCCAATTACTGCCTGCTGTACAGCCGGCAGCTCTGGGTATTGTGATTTGCTTGGTTCTGTGAATTCCTTACTTTCCGCAAGCGTCTCAGGGGACTCTGGGTGTGTTCCCCGTTCTCCTGGGTAGTCTAACCCCCTGCTGGGTGTAGAAACTCCCAATCCATCATCCGAGGGTAATTCATCGTCCTCTGTGATGTGGGGATGATTGTGAGACATCCTGTTCACTTCCATTAGCTCTGGCTTGGTAGCCAGCTGTTAGCTCATGTCTGGCTAGGGCCAGTTCACTTCCTGTTAGCACTGGCTTGTTAGCCTGTTGTGAGCTAGTTAGCTCTGGCTTGTTAGCCATCAATCAGCTCCTGGCTTTGTTAGCCTGTGGTTGGCTAGTTAGCCATCAATTCACTCCTGGCTTGTTAGCCTGTTGAGAGCTAGTTAGCTCTTGGCTAGTTAGCCATCAATTCACTCTTGGCTTGTTAGCCTGTGGGGAGCTAGTTAGCTCTTGGCTAGTTAGCCATCAATCAGCTCCTGGCTTTGTTAGCCTGTGGTTGGCTAGTTAGCCATCAATTCACTCTTGGCTTGTTAGCCTGTGGAGAGCTAGTTAGCTCTTGGCTAGTTAGCCATCATTCCTGTGAAAGCGCCGTTTTAGCAGCTTCACGTAGCCTCGGGCTAGGTAGCCATCCAGTTAGCATTTAGCTCGCTTGTGGCTAGTTAGCCTGCATTCCTATGAAAGCGCCGTTTTGGCAGCTTCACGTAGCCTCGGGCTAGGTAGCCATCCAGTTAGCATTTAGCACGCTTGTGGCTAGTTAGCCTGCATTCCTGTGAAAGCGCCGTTTTGGCAGCTTCACGTAGCCTCCGGCGAGGTAGCCATCCAGTTAGCATTTAGCTCGCTTGTGGCTAGTTAGCCTGCATTCCTGTGAAAGCGCCATTTTGGCAGCTTCACGTAGCCTCGGGCTAGGTCGCCATCCAGTTAGCATTTAGCTCGCTTGTGGCTAGTTAGCCTGCATTCCTGTGAAAGCGCCGTTTTGGCAGCTTCACGTAGCCTCGGGCTAGGTAGCCATCCAGTTAGCATTTAGCTCGCTTGTGGCTAGTTAGCCTGCATTCCTGTGAAAGCGCCGTTTTGGCAGCTTCACGTAGCCTCGGGCTAGGTAGCCATCCAGTTAGCATTCAGCTCGCTTGTGGCTAGTTAGCCTGCATTCCTGTGAAAGCGCCGTTTTGGCAGCTTCACGTAGCCTCGGGCTAGGTAGCCATCCAGTTAGCATTCAGCTCGCTTGTGGCTAGTTAGCCTGCATTCCTGTGGGCAAAGCACGAAATTATGTTGCACTTGTAACTCCAGAGCTTTCTAAACATTACGTTACTTTTTTAGTCGCAAGTAAACGTTACTTTAATCACAAAGATAGAGCTTTCTATGGAAGTGTGATATTCCCGAGTAGAGCTTTCCACTCGAGTGTGACTTTAAGCCTTTTATTTTAGGTTTCTAGTCGCGTGTAGAGCTTTCTACTGTAGAGCTTTCTACTTAGGTTTCGACTGTAAGTAAACATTACGTTACCCTTTAGTCGCAAGTAAACGTTACTTTAATCACAAAGATAGAGCTTTCTATTGAAGTGTGATATTCCCGAGTAGAGCTTTCCACTCGAGCGTGACTTTAAGCCTTTTATTTTAGGTTTCTAGTCGCGTGTAGAGCTTTCTACTATAGAGCTTTCTACTTAGGTTTCGACTGTAAGTAAACATTACGTTACCCTTTAGTCGCAAGTAAACGTTACTTTAATCACAAAGATAGAGCTTTCTATGGAAGTGTGATATTCCCGAGTAGAGCTTTCCACTCGAGCGTGACTTTAAGCCTTTTATTTTAGGTTTCTAGTCGCGTGTAGAGCTTTCTACTGTAGAGCTTTCTACTTAGGTTTCGACTGTAAGTAAACATTACGTTACCCTTTAGTCGCAAGTAAACGTTACTTTAATCACAAAGATAGAGCTTTCTATGGAAGTGTGATATTCCCGAGTAGAGCTTTCCACTCGAGTGTGACTTTAAGCCTTTTATTTTAGGTTTCTAGTCGCGTGTAGAGCTTTCTACTGTAGGTTTGACTGTAAGTAAACATTCCGTTACCCTTTAGTCGCAAGTAAACGTTACTTTAATCACAAAGATAGAGCTTTCTATTGAATTGTGATATTCCTGAGTAGAGCTTTCCACTCGAGCGTGACTTTAAGCCTTTTATTTTAGGTTTCTAGTCGCCAGTAGAGCTTTCTACTTTAATCTTTTGTCAAATCTGTAATTAATTTTACTCCAGAGGCATTTGACAGTAGTCCTGTTTTCTTCGACCGTTAGCACCTATTCAGTTAGTATAAATGCCCAACGAAGGGACGCCATGATAAGTGCCCATGCAAAGCCTCGGTCAGATTGATAACCCAATAACTCATTGGTCCGCATCTCAACATCAAGCAGCGTCCTGCGATGTCTGTGATATCCAGGACTCAATGCGTCCACAAACTGCAGGGGTTAAACCCGATCGACAGACCTGACACTAAGGCTGAGCCCGAACGTTCGAACGTTCGAACGTTCGTTCGTTCCGCTGGCATTCGGACTTTAATTAATGCATTCGGACGTTCGGGGGAAAAAAAATTCAAAAAGGAGGCGCGGGTGAGGCGATCTGAAGAGGCGCGTCCCCGCGGCGGCGCGCGGGGTGGAGTCGAGGCAAAGATGCGCGTCCCCGCGGCCCGCGGCGCTCGGCTCATTATTCAATCATGGCAGCTGCAAGTGGGAAGACTTCACCTGTGTGGAAACACTTTAAATTAACAGACGACAAAGTAAAGGCTGTGTGTCAAATCTGCGACAAGCAGTTGGCATTCCACGGTGGCACATCCAACCTGGCTGCTCATATAAAAAATTTAAGTATTGGGCCCTAATTAGTAATTAGAAGTATCGCCATTCGCCACGTGCAGGCTGCGGCCTACTAAGGCCTAGTGGCCTGGCCGGCGCCTGGCAGCCTGCTGTGCGAAAGCGTGATGCTGTTGGCCTGGTCTCAAATAAATACAATAAGAACAAAATGATATATGCTAATAATAATAACAAATTCATTATTTTAGGTACATAAACTGGATCTGGACGGCGGGCCCACCTCCTCAACCACGACGCAGACACTACTGCAATTTGACGCAGCAAAACCAATAACGGAGAAGAGAAAGAACCAGTTATTGGACTCGATTGTGGATTTTATTGCTTTGGACATGAGGCCCATAAATGTAGTAGAGGGTGAGGGATTCAGGAGAATGGTTAATCTGATGGCGAGTGAGGCATCATTTTATTTTGGTTACTTAGTTATTATATATCTGCATTGCTTTGTTAAAAACGACGTGTGCAATAAATCCCACATTTCTTAATTATTATTATTATTGTTAATGTATATTTTAAATGTTACAAGTTGTTAATGTTCAGAGTTGAGTGCCGACTTGTTAATGTTTCAATTACTGGGCCTGTTTTTCTATATTGTTTGATTGAAAAGTGTATTAACAGATTGCAGAATGGGTACAGTATAACAGTACATACAATTGTTAAGGGGATGCAGACCAGAGAGACTTTCGTCTTATTGTTTACATCATGCAGGTCCCCCATTTTCATTTATCTGCATTGGTGCAATAAATCCCGCTTTTGGAAATAACTTGTCTCATTTGATCCTTAAATCAAAAGGTAGAAGACCTATCGAATATTCAATCGTAATTTATTTCAGTTGTTTTTTTCCAGGGGTAATGAAATTAATCTATAGTATACAGGTGCCAAGTGTCTATAGTCTAAATGTTTTATTACGATACTAGACAGTAAAGTTAAAATGCACAATAACGTGTAATATATAAATCATTGTTTATGCTTCATGTTCATCCCCCCCTCTGTTCTGAGTGACTTCTGAGGCGATAGAAACATCGCCAAGTGCGCAACGCTCGAACGCAGCCAATTGAAAAATGCACGAAAAGCAATCAAATGTTGAAATGTATAAAAAAAAAACTATATATATAAATGGGATTATGATATCACAATACTATCCAAATATATGCACTGGATAAAATGTATATTACGTTCACACTAATAATAACTGTTTAGAATAGAATAGTCTATTGGGTGAGTGCGGCTGGCTTTCGTGTGACATCACGTCCGGGAGCGGGAGTCAACCAGGAAAATCTATAATAATCACAGATACATTCAGTCAATACTGGATCTAACTAAATGGATTTATGGATTGGATACACATTTATGGACATTTCAAGCCCGCCAGACCAGAAAGCTTCGGTTATTCCAATTCATACGGCGATGTTCTACCGGGACAAAAAGTGAGTGCGTGATAACATGTTTGACTGCTGTCTTTTCCCTTTGTTTAATTACATGTTTACATGAACAGCCACCACTGTAAAAAAAATTTTTTCACCAATAGATTATGCAATGCCGCCCTCCGTAGGATCTATAATAATACAATTAAAAAAAAATTATATATATAAAAAAAAAATGTAATAAAAAAAAAAATGTATTAAAAAATTTACAAAAAACGAACGTTCGAACGTTCGTTCGTAGACCCTGGCGAACGTTCGAACCCTAAAAACAGGGTTCGGGCTCAGCCTTACCTGACACATGCACCACTCCGTCCTCCCCAGTCATCGACCTTAGGTCGAGTGATTGGAGTTGCGGAGTATATTATTTTATTTGCACTGGGAAGGACACTCTTTATTCAGATGATGTCCATTTCCCTTATCCGTCACACGTATTATCACTGTAGCTTTACTTGATAATCCCATTATACAGAACCCACTTCTACATCTATATATATAGTTCTTTCTCTAGGTCTCTGTGTGGATAAAGGCCCACTTCTAAAGTTTTTACATCATAAATCATGAACACCACGAAGCCGTGCTCCCTCATGGTTAAACAATGGGTAAAGTTACAATGCAAAAACATTTCAATGCTTACCCGTCTGGTCAGAAGAATGGATACAAAAAGGTGTGTTCCAAAAAGGGTTTTTATTTTTTTAAAGTACAAGATTACATTAAAGGCACAGTTCATGGTTATAAGTACACAGGTTTCTGCTTACAATATATCAGAATGCAGGGATCTCCAAAAAATCTCTCTGAGAGGAAGTGAGTTAGCCTTTATAAAGGAATACAAGACCTCGTTGTCATTGGTTAATATATAGTGAGGAAATTTCACTAGCCAGTCAGCGTGTTAGCACGTCAGTATATATTTATCCAATCGTTTTACTTTACGTGCACAGTAAGTGTCCCTCCCTTTCTTTTACTTGCGTTACCTTCAGTTACATAGTTTTTTCAAGTATGAGAAAGTCCCTCCACTTTTTATCTTAATCAGAACTTACAAAGGGTTAACCTGGTAACCAGGCAGTGCCGGGCGAGGCCATCTGTGAGAATTCCCATCAAGACTCCTCAGAGCTATAGCAGAGAATTTTCAGAGATGCTCTCATCCAGTGAACACAGTTTATAGTATTACTCTCTTTCATTTTAAGCATAAAATTATGAAACATATAATTAATGCAGCAGAATATGTATACACCTCTTATACCAACATTTCTGACTGTAGCAAAACATTTAACATTTAATTGTTATATAGTTTTAAGATTCTCTCTATAGTTTTAAGACTCTGTATAAGTTTATAACACAGGTGGCGCTTGTTGATTTGTGGCACACATAACGTGTGTCTTCTCTAAACTTTCACATTTTCCGCCTTTATCTTCCTCCGGCCTGGGGCCCCTCGCTTCTGCCACGCTATCAGTAAAAAGCAGCCGGACCAGTAAGTAACAGGTAGTAAAGAATGCAGGCAGGCTAGGCCTTCTGTGGGAAAAATCTCTTCTTCATGGCAGAGGCCTCCCCCCCCCCGCCCCCGTCAAGGCCCATCTTTCAGTTACCTCCCTGCATACATACTGGTACCTTTTAAACAGAACAGGCAATTCATTCTTTAAGCAGCCAAGCAGTATGGAAGCAATTGCCCTGTTGTTGCATGAAGATATGCTTAAATAAACATATGCTTAAACCTTTTACATCCCACAATTGACAGAGAGAACAGGATGTCATTATAACCAGTGTCACTAGTTGGCTGTGACACTTTACAATTGGTAAGACCAAGGAGCTGATCGTGGATTTTAGGAGAATACAGCAGGGGACACACTGTGGATAAATGGGGCTATCGTGGACAGGGTGAGCAGTTTTAAGTACCTGGAAGTCCGCATCACAGAGGACCTGACATGGACACCACACATAGACACTGTGGTTAAAAAGGCAAAGCAGCGCCTCTATCACCTGAGACAATTAAGGAAGTACAGAATATCAGGGAAGATACTCCACTCGTTCTACTACGGGGCGTAGAGAGCATCCTGACTTGGAACATCACTGCCTGGTTTGGAAACTGCACTGCCCAGGACAGGAAGGCCCTACAGAAAGTGGTACGCTCAGCAGAGCGTACTACGGGTATTGCACTACCACCCCTGCAGGACTTATACAATAGGAGGTGCAAATCCAGAGCCTGCAGAATAATGAAGGACCCTCACCACCCGAAAAATAGCCTGTTCAAGCTGCTGCGGTCAGAACTCCGCAAGAACAGAGAGACTCAGGCTCAGCTTCTTCCCCCAGGCCATCAGAACATTGAACACTGATCTCTCCACATCTCTCAAGCACACATGAACACACACACACACCACACATTCTGCACTCTCTCACACAAACAAACCACAGGTCACTTTAAACACATAAGAAAAGGTCACTTTAAAGGAAAGAAAACAGGTATAAAAAAAAAGATTATAAAAAATTGGGACTTTATCGCATTAATTCCGATTAATTAACTACAGAAAGAATTAAAAGTAAAAAAAATTGATGCATTTAATCGCATGATGATTTTTCTTTATTGTGTAAGAATGTTACCTTTCAAAGGAGATCAGACTCATGCATGTGCTAAGTATAAAGTATAATAAATCGCAAATAAAAATGTTTTCTTAGTCTGGTTTGTTCATAAAAAAATAAAAAAAAAATAAGAGAAATTGAGATCAATCAAGAGTTTATTTTTTCCAATGGTCAACTGTTCTGGAATGTACTTGAAAGTACTGCGTTTTACTTTTACCTCGAAAGTGCTTGAGTTTACAAAAGATCCTATGCGAGAGGCGGCCGGGTAGCACAGCGGACTAAGCGTCTGTCTACCACTGCAGAGACACTGGTATCGAATCCGGCTGTCAGCGGTGCCCCCGGCTTGGCCGGTCGTCATACTGGCTCAATTGGCAGAGTCAGTGGGAGGGAAGCCGGTGGGTGGTAATCTGGTCGTTGTAAACAGCGACTCCTACAGGTCGGTCAGGGTGCCTGCACAGCGAGGGAGGGAAATGGTGAAGGTAGTGTGACCTCCCACGCGTTACACTTCACCAATGAGAGTCCTCGCTGCCAGGTGAAAAGAGGCTGCTGGCTGTCTCCTAAGTATCGGAGGAAGCATGTAATAGACTTCAGGGCTCCCTAGACAGACCGGCACATGCGTGCAACGACCAGGAAGGGGAGGGGGGAATTGGCATAACGACAAAAATTGGGATGGGAGGAAAATACAGAAAATAGGAGGAGAAAAAGTGGATCAAGGAAAAGGTCCTTTGCGCTATATAAATATTATTCCTAAAATTGCTGCACTTTGTTAAAAATTGCATTGATCAGGGAGCTCCAGTAGCTCACCGCGTACCTCGAACGCTATTTCGGCGTCGGGGACAACCGTACGCGTCACGGATCTGGGGTACATGAGTTCGACTCCCGGACTCGCCGTATTTTCTCAGTGTCTTTCCCCCGATCTATACCCCATTCAACCTGTTTCTGTCGGTCATACTTGACCAGAAAAAGCGATAAACGCTAAAAGAACCAGCTGACTGGTCAAAGTTAAAAAAAAAAAAAAAATTGCATTGATCTGTTGGTCTGTGTAGTAGCTAATACAGGATTTTTTAATTTTTAATTTTTTTTAGTATTAATTAACTATAAAGTCTCGAATTAATTCAATTAAAATGTTTAATCGAGTCCCACCACTAAAAAAAACATAACTGGATGTTTTTGTATAGTATAGTTAGGATAGCATAGTGACATAGAGTGTAACTGTATGTATAGTAGTGTACATAGGACTCATTTGTATTTTATCTTAGTACTTTTATCATGTCTATTTTATTTCTATTCTATTTTATTCTATTATTATTAGTATTTTTTGCACAATCTAAGCGGGCATGGCCACCTTCATTTCACTATGTCTTGTGTATGTATGTGATGAATAAACCTCTTGAATCTTGAAACATACATATACACATATATACGCACATACATACACACACATATACACATTGGTGGCGGCCGGTGACACGTGAAGTAGGAGGGGCACGTGGTGGGGGCGGTCCCCCCCCCCTTCGCGTTTTTTTTGTCATATTAGTTGTGCAATACCGCATTTTCCCAGACGGTGGCGCCATTTCTCCATGTAAACAACCGAGAACACTGTGTCACACTGTGTGTGATGTGCAGGAGAGGTTGTTAATTAACAAGGCTTAAGGGTTAAATACACTGGTGTGGGACTCTCATATGTAATATGCAATATGTATATGCTCTTAAATGTTCAAATGTGTACAGGCGGCAAATTAAAGAAATTCGTTTTGTGCTTCAAATCGGTCATTCCTGTCTGAATCCACGCTGGGTCTGATCCTCTCGTTTGAAAAAGAAGGCAGGGAAAGCAAAATAAAGCATTGCTTTCGCTACAATACTCCTCAGCTCCTCGAAACGGCAAGTCTTTTCTGTTTGACGACTGGTGACGAGTGACAACACAGTGGCGCACTGAGTGTGTGACTGCTTGCTTTGTTTGAGCGCTAGAAAGCCGCGCCCCCAGACATCATAATATTATTTGATGACCCTGATAGGCTAAATGTATTTGCTTGATCCATTTACATTGGCCGCTTGCGCGCAGTGACGCCGAGTCAGCGAGCGTTAAGTCTAGCGCTCAGGTTTGGAGGTAGATTTGTTTTTTATTTTTTTATTTATCTTTTTCCCCCTCCTTTTTCCTCCGATTTTCTCCCATCCCAATGTTAGTCGTTATGCCAATTCCCAATCCCCTTCCTGGTCGCTGCGCACTTACCCCCACAGTCGGTCTGGGAGAGTGGAGGCTATCACGTGCTTCCTCCGACACACGTCTAGCCAATCAACCGCTTCTTTTCACCTGGCAGCGCGGACTCTCACTGAGAGGGTGTAACGTGTGGAAGGATCACACTACCCCCCTTAGATCCTATCCGCACTGAGCAGGCGCCCCGACCGAACTGTAGGAGTCGCTGTTTACAACGACCCGGACCCACCCCGCCAGCTTTCCCACCCTCTAATACAGCCAATTGTATTAGTGTGAACGGCCAGCCAAGCTGGTGACAACGCCGGAGCTGTGAGCAGGCGAATCCAGCGTCTCCGGTGTTGGTGACGAACGCAATCTCCGCTACGCCACCTGACCACCCTGGAGGTAGATTTCTATGAGTGACGTGAATCACAAACGAGGGGGGAGAATAGCACGCACAAAACAATGATTTATATTTGATATATTAACGTTATTGTGCATTTTAAACACAAACATACTTAAAATTAGTAATTATTATTCATTTTAAACATGTTTAGTTTATTTTTAGGGGTCCATAATCTAAAATCAAAAGACACAATTTCTTTTTCTTCTTCTCCTTCTCTCTCCACAATAACCACAGACAATATTATTTGAGATTATGTCAAAGTATTAAACCGCTTTTTTTATTTGTTAGATTAGCAGCAATTAATATAAAACAGCAACGGACCAGACCGTAACATTGTGTGAGGGTCTACACACACAAGAAAATGACTCCTTAACATTATGTCGACCATCTCATGCAAAGCAATTCGATGACATACTTTAGAGGGGGGGAAATGACCTGGGTCACATCTCCTTGTACACACAATGTACCACACACACACACACACACACACACATAAACCTCTAAAACACTCATGATCTACTCTCGTCTCTCCAAATCTCTGGTTTGATAACAACTTACCGAACATGAATTCAAGATTCAAAACGGAAAGTTAAGAATTCAGTGTATTTGCATAGCCCCTCCCATGAGGACAAATATTCTAAGAAACACAGTTTCTGCCTTCAGATATCATTACCTGAATCATTCCACCTGTTTTATGTTAGATTATTGGTGCCCCAGCCATATATGTATGGCTGATTCTCCAAACCCCTTGTAAGAATTCTATATGTGGATTTAGACCATATAAAACTATCGTGTAAGATTTGTATCCCTCTTTTCCATATGGGCTCCTGGCCCAAAGAAAGCCCCCCATAATGGCAAGTAAAAACGAACGACAGGAAGATGAGAAATAATCGCAGTTGACGTTACACAGCTCAACACAGGGCACTAAGGTTAAGACAAGACTGTTTCAGTGGTTTCTGCTATGTGACGTGCTACTATCTGTAACTTGAAATAAGGGATTAAAAGTCTATGTTAATCTATGAGCCAATATACCATGTTACATTAGACATTATCCTTCCGAGTTCCTTCATGACGTATTTCCATTGAGCGGCTAGGTATGATACGGTACTGCAGATGGTCTGAACTAAAAAACATAGAAGGAATGAATTTGTGTCATGAGGTCAAATGATTGTCCCGAAGCTGTTTAAATGCATTGAATCTCTTGGACCGTGTCTAGGGGTTAGGGGTTATAATTCAATAAGGTTATCTATGAAGGACCACTAAGCGCAAAGCTGCTAAAATCCTGTTTTGAGGGTCAGTCAGTGTTGTTTACTTGCCTGGATCCAGCCACGTGACTTGCCTGATGGAGTCCCCCCCCTCACACACACACACACAGAGACCTATTCACCCGTTAACTGAAAAATGCAGATCAATTGAACCCTTCAGACAGAAACCCATAAAAGTATCTTTCGGAAAGTCAATCCAAATCACCCAAATGTACTCAACCGCTACTGTCTTTAACTAAGAAAGTACAGCACACGGGCGGCTAGGTGGCGCAGTGGGCAAGGCACTCGCCACCAACGCAGGAGATGCTGGGTTCGAGCCCAGCTCTCCGCGTTGCTACCAGCTTGGCTGGTCGTTCATACTAATACAATTGGCAGTATTAGGGGGTGGGAAGCTGGTGGGTGGGGATCGGACGTTGTGGACAGCGACTCCTACAGGTCGGTTGGTGCGCCTGCGCAGTAGAATCAGGAAGCGACGGGGGCGGCGTGTCCCTCCCATGCAGACCCTCGCCGCTGAGAGATCGCGCTGTGCAGGTGAAAAGATGCGACGGCTGCCTCCTCGAGTACCGGAGGGGACACGTGATGCAAGGCTTCGTCCACATTGCAGCCGGCTTGTGGGAGGCATGGCCAACAGCGTTCGAGACAGGGGAGGGTAGAATTGGACAATACGGAATTGGGGAAGGGAGAAAAATAGAAAATGGGGAGAAAAAGTAGATAAAAAAAAAACAAAAAAAATTACAACACACAGCACTCCAACATACCATCTTATATACTAATAGCTAACTAATACCAATAATACTGGTATAGCAAAAAAATATATAACAAACTGGTATTTCTGCCATTACTATGTATACTAATAGTAAAATTTTACACTTACTGTATATTTATGTATATTTTATATTAGAATGTAACATAGGAAATGTATATCCCGGACCGTATTTTATTCTTAGGCTTATGTTTATTCTTATTTGTGACTTTTGGTTTTGTCTACCTAAATGTTTAATGTTTACTGTGAGCGATTTGTAGTGCCAAATTTCCCTCGGGTGAATAAAGTATTTCTATTCTATTCTATTCATATACTATTATCGATACATTGTCTATAGTGTATTGCCATTCTATTATTATTCTATTCTATAATTATTTAACCTGCCTGTACCCCCCCCCCCCCGCCACCTATGTTGCTATGACACCTGAACTTCCTCAAGGGGATTCATGAAGGAACACTTGACTTGTAGTACAAGGCGCCACTGGCCTATATGTTTACATGTAGCCACGTGAGTAAACAACACGTTGTTACCGTAGTTGGTCAGGAATGATATAGACACTGAAATATTACTGGTCCAGAGATAAATCCAATTGCTGATAAATTCAGAAAAGCAGCACCTAAGTAAGCAGGGCCAGACCCTTGAATCTCTATATTCCAAACGTTAAAAAACAAAAAATGGCAGGCAATGTAACAGGGTTCCCACAGACATTGCAATATGACATTCAAGGACTTTCAAGTACTTTTCCAAGCAATATTTTTCATTTTAAATGGTCCTTTTAAATGCTGTTTTTATAGAAAAAAAATCGAATCCAATATTTATGGCTTAAAACCAATTTCACACAATTAGTTACACTTTAAATAAAATATTCAATTTCTTGATTCAGAACAATTTTATCATGGATGAACAAAACGTTCAATGCGAATGGTTGATTTGAATTTCAAGGACTTTTTAAGCACCTTGTTAAAAAATTTGCTGTTTTCAAGGAATTCCAGGGCTTGAGTTTTTTTGGTAAAAAAATCAAGCACTTTAAGCACTTCAAGGACCTTGTGTGAACCCTGATGTAAATATACCGACTAACAAGTCTAAGGCTAACGTTTTTCCCAAACAAATTTTCCTATAAATATAGTCAAATTGAGCTCAGAACATGACAATCCCTACGTCAGTGAACAACACAAGAGGTTACCAGTGTAAGACTTTGTGGTAATGACGATGATGATGATGATGATGATGATGATGATGATGATGATGATGATGATGATGATGATGATGATGATGATGATGATGATGATGATGATGATGATGATGATGATGATGATGATGATGATGATGATGATGCCAGGGGACTAGCCCCCTAGCTGCCAGCTCCGTCCTGTCAGATCATCACTGGTCCTTCTCAGGCTTGTAGATGGACAGGGTCCTGGCCGACGGGTCGGTGGCATTGATCCAACGGGGCATCCAGTAGTGGGACAGCCACGTGGCCCGGCCCGGGTACAGCTTCTCGAACACCTCCCTGAAGTGGTAGGCCTCTTTGGTTTTGGGGGGGTTGTGGGGGAACGTCTTGTGAGCTTTCTCCAGCTGGGAGTCGCTGACCTGGGAGGAGAGGAGAGGATACGCTGGGTGATCACTCGTCGCTTCATTTTCTGCATTGTACCTCACTGTTTACTCATTTTACTCACTGTACTTAGACTGTACCTAGGTTGTACTTTAGATTGTATATTGTACTGTATATTGTATATATGTATATTGTATATTCCTTACTTTCTTTACTTACTTTCTTACTTACTTAGTTTTTTTACTGTATGAAGCACACTCTCAGGGGCTCATACAGAACCAAGCATTTCACCGTAAAGTATGTGTATTTTATTGTGATAATTAATAAACAAACTTGAAACATGAACTTCAATGGTGACAGTGGGGCTGGCAATTCATCGAATTTCAAATAAAATTACCATATTGGCTTCCCACGATCATGAATACAAGATAATTGAGATAAAACTATTAGCGTGTCGCTTGCTGCGTTGCTCTCGTTTTGTATGCAGCGCACCCTTCCTTCACAGCGCTGCACTCCGCCCCTCGCCCCTCCCCCAAAGCCCCAACAGTAGTTTCAGCTTGATTTGAGAGGGAGCCATGGCGCTTTTCTCCAGTTATTTTGAAATGTCTTTGTTAACTCATAGAAGCTGACAGAAAGGCAGCCTTTGGTTGAGAAGAGAGGTAAAACTAATTAAATCATCGTCATATGATGTTCTCAGATCAATGAGCAATCGTGTTTAATAATGGTGATCTCAATATCAATCGAAACAATCATGATTAGGATTTTTTCCATAATCGAGCGGCCCTAGGTGACAGCTGCTCCTCATTTCACCGGAAACAGTTACACTTCTTTTAGAATATGTTTTTTTGATCATGAACAGGATGTGTTAAACAGCGACCTTTAGATAAAAGAGCCGATCGCATTGTGCTCAGAATAATAATATAATAATAATGCAGGACCTGTTCAGAGGTATTTAATTGGCATGCAATTATACGACGTCTAGACAAGATCCAGTCACAATAAACGTACGAGCAATGTGAGAGAGTTGTGGAGCAAGTGAATGTGGACAGAGATTTGAATAAATGTGGAGGATTTGAATACGTATGCATATATCATATGGATTAGAATCCTATGTAGAGTATGTTTGTGATGTATCATCTGTGGATTCAATAAAGTATTAAAAAATTCTGTAACATTTTTCAATCTCATTGCATTATTTTGCATGTAAAATCACCCAAAATGTTAGAACTGTTGTTGTGGAAATGACTAAAGCCCTTTGATCACTATCCTACTGAATATCAACAGAATCTAACCATTTCAGATATCCAATCTACTTCCCTGAAACCCCTGATTGGCCCAACAGTCAGTTGTCAGTAGTTGTAAAGGATATCAGCTAGCTAGTCCACAAACAAGCAATGAAACTAGTTCATGTTAGTTGTTCAAAAACATCCACAACAACTGTGACCATTTACTTATCACCTGCTAGCACAGGTTAGCCAATGTAAATCTGGTCCCATGGATCTGTATACATTTGAAAGATTTGTGTATTATGATACTATCTTGACATCTCCTTTCAATAAACAGAGAGCCACGTCCCCTCAACATACTGAGAGCTGGCTGTGTTCAGAGAGGGTCCAGAAGAAACAGTTATAACAACTCAAATGATACATCTGAATCTATGGGGAAAACGCACAACAAACAAGAATATGGATGGGTATGTGGTTGAGGGAACTACAGGACAGAGGAATGATGACTGCAAAACAGAACTCAAGAGACTGTACTATAGCATTATCGAGTCAGTTGTTGGAGAAATGGATCAGAGATTTAGTGAACGCAACACTCAACTGGCTAGGGCACTTGCTGCACTCGATCCAAAGAGTGATACATTTCTAGATGCTACAGCTGTGAAGCATATCATGCACCTGTCACGATCGCCTATAATTGAGGCAGAGTATGAAGTTGCAAAACAGTTTTTCAAGACGGAAAAAGAATCACAGCCAATCGAGGAGGGGATCTGGACCACAAAGTACATTATATCACAGTACCACACATCTCTCGTGGCAATGCCCAGTGTACTGACTGCTTTCAAGCACACATTAACTTTCGGCGCCTCCACAGCAATGTGCGAGAACTCGTTCTCAACTCTATGGAAAGTTTTTTCGGACCACAGACGCACAATGCTCCACAAACGGAAGGCCCAGTTGGTTCAGTTGGCGTTTGAGAAAGACCTCACGCGAAAATGTACAACTGAGTGGAAGGACACCGTGCTGAGGAGGTTCAGTGCCGCCTTTAACTCTTCTGATGGTAAGTCATGTGTTTAATTTACATAAGCCAGCCTTGGCCCTTTTAACCCTTTCACTGCCACACGACAGAAGGTTAACCCTTTACTATCACACAACCGATGGTCGCCGTCGTGTAGCAGTGAAAGGGTTAACCGGCTGTTGTGTGGCAGTGAAAGGGTTAACCTTCTGTGTATTGTCGCAGTGAAAGGGTTAACCGTTTGGTAGTACGGCGGTGAAAGGGTTAACAATATGCTAAATATGCTGTACTCATACTGAAGTTATTCTTGGTATAGGCCTGATCATTTGCAGTTTCGCCTAATCTGTGTAGTGTTTGGGATTCCACGTGACGTACATAATGCTGTGTGTGTGTGTGTGTGTGTGTGTGTGTGTGTGTGTGTGTGTGTGTGTGTGTGTGTGTGTGTGTGTGTGTGTGTGTGTGTGTGTGTGTGTGTGTGTGTGTGTGTGTGTGTGTGTGTGTGTGAGAGAGAGAGAGAGAGAGAGAGATACCTTGTGTGTGCGCACGTTTTGTTTTGAGATCGGGGCGTGCGTGTTTGTGTAGGCGCTATTGGAAACCTGGCTGCATTGACTGTGGTCATATATTTATTGATGGCTGTTACATAACTTCTTACATGTAGAATGTCGCTGCTTTCTATCGTCGGGTCCCCACTGCAAAATTACTGTATTACCCTCAGTCATACACTTTTACTATCATGTAGGCTATTCTGGTTTTTTGTTTTCTGTGATTGTATTGTATATTGTATATACATGCACGTTTATTGTGTTCTTGTGTGATGTATGGCACATTTTATTGCTGTTATCTTGGCCAGGTCTCCCTTGCAAAAGAGATCTCTTATCTCAATGGGACTTCCTGGTGAAAAAAAAGAAAAAAAAAATATGTGTGTGTGTGTGTGTGTGTGTGTGTGTGTGTGTGTGTGTGTGTGTGTGTGTGTGTGTGTGTGTGTGTGTGTGTGTGTGTGTGTGTGTGTGTGTGTGTGTGTGTGTGTGTGTGTGTGTGTGTGTGTGTGTGCGTGCGTGTACCTCAGACTCCAGGTGGTCCTGCAGGTGGTTGTACCAGGACTTCTTGATGGACATCATGCCGTCGCTGAAGGCCTCTTTGCGCCTCCACAGGATCTCATCCGGGATGAGGTTCAGGCCCTTGAAGGAGTCTCTCAGGAGGTACTTCTCGACCCCATCCTGAGCAACACAATGGATACAGGTACTATTATAGAAAACCATTAGCTTTTCCATCAAATGTCAACACATGACTGAGTTAATGTGTTGAAGATACAATCTGGTGCGGTGTGAGTCCTGGCCGGTGCAATAGCAAGCAACCCCAGTTGCTATTGCATGTACTTATTTGTGATTCATTACACGTATATGTACATACTTACCAACTGTTTCGCCTGTTTTATAGCAACACTACTATCACCGACATCTAAGAACGGAGATCCCCCCTTGAACGGCCCTTCTAAGGTTTCTCCCCTCCACATTGCCTGTGGTGCCTTTTTCCTATTGCTAGGTTTTTACTGAGTTTTTCCTTACCTTCGCGTGGGGTATGTCTGGGAGTGTTGCATTAATTTATTTATTTTACATTTTATTTTGGATTTCATGGTGTTTTTGTTTTGTTCTTGATATATTGTTCTTCTTGACTTTTTTAAAGAAGACGTGTCCGTCTCATGGGGACATTAACGTGTGTTGTCGGGCCTTACAAATACATTTGATTTGAATTTATTTGAATAGCAATCCCTACTGGTCAGCAGGTCAGCAGCGCCTGTTCAGCAGGGAGGGGATCTGGGGGAGAGCGAACCTCTGCGCCTTTGTGTGCCTTTGTGTGTCATTAACGCATTGGAATTGCATGCCTTTTTATACCAACCCACAATATGGCATTATATGGAACAGGTGCAAAGCTCAATGACAATATATGAACCATGATTTATTGATTTTATTTATGGATATAGAATCAATATAAACTATGCACGACTGAGGCGTGGAACACAGCGTCAGTTTAAACAGAGCGCTAAAAGGATGATGTCATTCATCATCCAGAATGTGACGTTTTCTGCCATTCTCAAGTTTGTTTTATATAAATCCCGAAGTTTGCTCAAGAATGGCGTAGGCATTCTTTAGTGTGTACGAGAGCTTTATAAATGAGGCCCTTGGAAAGGAATTGGCATAATGACTAAATTGGGGGATGGGAAGAAATCTAAAATGGGGTGAAAAAAGCTACAATCCAGCATACATTTTTAAACCATTTTAGCATTGGGTTACTCACATAACGTCTGGAGCAGGAGGCTTTGGAAAAAATATCTAATTGTGATTATTTTGACTGATATCATTCACGATATTCGAGGGAATGATAATTTTCATTGGAAAAACATAGAAATTATCATGCTGTGATTTCTGCGGGTCATCTGTAACAAACAAATAGGTTTTAAGGCGGCACGGTGGTGTAGTGGTTAACACTGTTGCCTCACAGCTAGAAGGACCAGGGTTCAATTCCCTCTTGGGGACCATTTTGCATGGTCTCCCCGTGCTCGCAAGAGTTTCCCCTCCAGAATATAAACCCAATGGAAAAACATGCAGAACAGATCGTGAACGCTGTCGCGTCCCTGACGAAGATGGACAGGAGCACTTGGATTGGTCCCTGGGCACGGCCCCACACCGCAGCCCATGTTTGTTCCCGGCTGCCCTTGGGGGGGAAGGATGAGTCAAGCGCAGAGACGAAATTTCATCGGTGACCCAAGAATTGCATGTGTGTGTTCCTGTGTGTGCCACCCATCGCATGTGTGTGTCGCTGCATGACGACATTGTCAACATGTGCAATGAATAAAGACTTCTTCAAAGTCCAGTTTAATTAGATAAGATAAGATAAGATATTCCTTTATTGATCCCCTTGGGGAAATTCAGGCATCATAGCAGCATGGGGGAAGGGGGGGGGGGGTGGTACAGGTAGTAAAAACAACACAGGCAGTGTAAAATGAGTAGACTTGTAGGCCAGGACATGTCTGCAGCACCACACGACTTCATTTAAAATGGTATTTTGACACATTTCAGCTTGAACAAAGGGCCTCCTGCGATTTGGATATTGCACACAAATATATTAGGACTAATATCACTTTGGCAACCTGATGTAGAACCACTGGTCTCTAACTCACAACTGCATAGCTTGTGGCGCCCCCTACTGGCTGATTTTAAAGAGTGCCTCTGCAGTGGGCCTGACACTGTTCTCTACAGTCTCTACATGTTCTCTACAGTCTCTACATGTTCTCTACAGTCTCTAGATGTTCTCTACAGTCTCTACATGTTCTCTACATTATCTACATGTTCTCTACAGTCTCTAGATGTTCTCTACAGTCTCTACATGTTCTCTACAGTCTCTAGATGTTCTCTACAGTCTCTACATGTTCTCTACATGTTCTCTACAGTCTCTACATGTTCTCTACATTATCTACATGTTCTCTACAGTCTCTACGTGTTCTCTACATTATCTACATGTTCTCTACAGTCTCTACATGTTCTCTACATTATCTACATGTTCTCTACAGTCTCTAGATGTTCTCTACATGTTCTCTACAGTCTCTACATGTTCTCTACATGTTCTCTACATGTTCTCTACATGTTCTCTACATTATCTACATGTTATCTACAGTCTCTAGATGTTCTCTACATGTTCTCTACATGTTCTCTACATTATCTACATGTTCTCTACAGTCTCTACATGTTCTCTACAGTCTCTACATGTTCTCTACATGTTCTCTACATGTTCTCTACATTATCTACATGTTCTCTACATTCTCTAGATGTTCTCTACATGTTCTCTACATGTTCTCTACATTCTATAGATGTTCTCTACAGTCTCTAGATGTTTTCTACAGTCTCTAGATGTTCTCTACATGTTCTCTACATGTTCTCTACATGTTCTCTACAGTCTCTACATGTTCTCTACAGTCTCTACATGTTCTCTACAGTCTCTAGATGTTCTCTACATGTTCTCTACACATTATCTACATGTTCTCTACACGTTCTCTACAGTCTCTAGATGTTCTATACAGTCTCTACAGTCTCTAGATGTTCTCTACCTGTTCTCTACATGTTCTCTACAGTCTCTAGATGTTCTCTACAGTCTCTACATGTTCTCTAGATGTTCTCTACAGTCTCTAGATGTTCTCTACAGTCTCTAGATGTT
This sequence comes from Notolepis coatsorum, assembly GCF_963971535.1. Classification (NCBI taxonomy): domain Eukaryota; kingdom Metazoa; phylum Chordata; class Actinopteri; order Aulopiformes; family Paralepididae; genus Notolepis; species Notolepis coatsorum. Next base: position 62,953,812 of record NC_140168.1, on the reverse strand, counting down.
ATCTACATGTTCTCTAGATGTTCTCTACAGTCTCTAGATGTTCTCTACACATTCTCTACATGTTCTCTACAGTCTCTAGATGTTCTCTACAGTCTCTAGATGTTCTCTACATGTTCTCTAGATGTTCTCTACAGTCTCTACATGTTCTCTACACATTCTCTACATGTTCTCTACACGTTCTCTACAGTCTCTAGATGTTCTATACAGTCTCTAGATGTTCTCTACATGTTCTCTACATGTTCTCTACACATTCTCTACACGTTCTCTACAGTCTCTAGATGTTCTCTACAGTCTCTAGATGTTCTATACAGTCTCTACAGTCTCTAGATGTTCTCTACAGTCTCTAGATGTTCTATACAGTCTCTACAGTCTCTAGATGTTCTCTACAGTCTCTACATGTTCTCTACAGTCTCTAGGTGTTCTCTACATTATCTACATGTTCTCTACATGTTCTCTACATTCTCTACATGTTCTCTACATGTTCTCTACAGTCTCTAGATACTCGCTACAGTCTCTACATGTTCTCTACATGTTCTCTACAGTATCCACATGTTCTCTACAGTCTCTACATGTTCTCTACAGTCTCTAGATACTCGCTACAGTCTCCAGATGTTCTCTACAGTGTCTACATATTTAACACTCTCTGGATAATAGACACAACTCACCCTGGGGACCCTCATCTCCTCAGGCAGAGAGAGGAAGTATGCAGTGAACCTGTGGTCCAGGAAAGGCACTCTGAGCTCCAGACTATGAGACAGGAGGTTAAAAAAACGTGAAAAAGTAACATGGTAGTTTGATGGTGTTAGTTTAACCATCATGGTAAATAATCTACTATGATACTGCCATGGTAAAAGTCATGGATCTCCATGGTACCATTTTTGCATTTAAGTAATACCATGGTATAATTACATTTAACCCTTGATACAGATGGTACATAAATAGCAATGGGAATAGCATGATACTGTATGTTAACCCTTTCACTGCCACACGACAGCGACCGTCGGTTGTGTGATAGTAAACCTTCTGTCGTGTGGCAGTGAAAGGGTTAACCGGCTGTCGTGTGGCAGTGAAAGGGTTAACCTTCTGTCAGGATCTGAACTTTTTGGACAGTATCCTCTGGCACCATCGTGTGCTCATCGGCGGTACTACGCCGTTCTGGACAATCCTGCCACTCCTACACATGTTATCCCTGATCCACCTTTCCCTCTGTATTGCTGTACTCCCTGTGTATCTGCCATCTGTCCTGTGTGCTCCCCAGTATGTTGTATTGTGATCTAGTCTAGTGTTGTCTCAGTGTGTGTATTGGTATTCGGTCCAGTCTCTGTCTTATTCTGTAATCTGCTCCCTGGCTGTGTAGCCCCCAGCTGTGGCTCATTATCATTACCTCCTGTATATATACATGCCGCCCCCTGTTTCCAGTGTCGTGTCATTGTTTGTTGTTAGGTTTTCCCGTCAGTACCCTTCCGTGCTGTATGTGTCTGTGCCTTCCCGTACTGTTATGTCTACCTTGTGACTATGCTCAAGTAAAGCTTATTGTTATCGGAACGTCGACTCGTTGCCTCGTCTCTCTCACTCCACATCCTGCGATTGAATCCTACTCCTCTCCTAAACCCCGAATCCTCACACCTTCTGTGTATTGTCGCAGTGAAAGGGTTAACCGTTTTGGTAGTGCGGCAGTGAAAGGTGAAGCTGAAAGCTGAAGATTTATACTAATTTAGGGGATTTTACTATGAGCACAAAATACGTGAAAGACATAAGAGCATGATAGCTGACATTCACGCACACGCAGGCACGTGCGCACGCACGCTAAAAAAGATGTTTGAGACCAGGCTCATGCATGTGCCTATAAAGTATAAAGTATAAAGCTAAGCTTTGCAAAACAAGTATGCAGTCCTCAAGTTCAAGTAAAAAATTGCCACTTTTCTGGGTGCCTGTTAATTGCCAAAAACTAGTTAACTCGTTATTGCCCGCCAATCGAATATCGCCAAAAACAAGTTGGAACATTAACCCCGCCCGCCCGTTCATGTGTAACGCTCTGTAATGCCGGGGACAGGATCGCTGTGGATAACTGGAATGGCGATCAGATAATTGGATTCTTTTTTTTGCATTACATCAGAGACAAGGTAAGAACACTATATATAAAATCTTGCGTTGATCTGATATTTCTTTCTCCCGCGATCAAAGCTATCTGTGTGGACTGTGTGTGGCTGTTTACCGTTGGCTGCGGTGGGGGGGGTGAGCGCCCCCGCTACGAGGGCCATTTCATGTATGCATGAGGAGACATAATAATGATAATCTAGCATTGATTTCAGGATGATTAGATAATCAGCCGAAAAATTACAACGTGATAACTGGATTACACTAAAATGCCTTTTTCTCGTCTTTTCCTGGAATTACTCAGAATCACTCAAACTATACTCATATTTGCGGTCGGGTGGCATAGTGGAGATTGCGCTCGTCACCAATGCAAGAGGCTGCGGTCTCGACTCCCGGAGTCAGCATTGCCTGCGGCTTGGGCCGATCGTCATACTAACTCGTTTGGCTGAGTTAGCGGGTGGGAAGTCGTGGGTGGGAATCTGGCGTTGTGGACAGCGACACCTACAGGTCAGGTCTGGGCGCCTGCTCAGCGAAAGGCAGGAAGTGGTGAAGGCAGCGTGACCTCCCACGCGTTACACTTCACCAATGAGAGTCCTCGCTGCCAGGTGAAAAGAGAGCCGCTGGCTGTCTCCGCATGTGTCGGAGGAAGCATGTGGTAGACTTCAGGGTTCCCTTGTACCGACCAATAGGGGGAACATGCGCACAACAACCAGGTAGGGGAGGGGGGGAATTGGCATAACGACTAAATTGGGATGGGGAGAAAAGCATAGAAAATCAGGCGGAGAAAAAGAGGATAAACATTTTTAAAAAACTATACTCATATTCAAAACGGTATAAAACGGAAATGTACGGATGAAAAAACAATCAGTTTTTTGCATGTTGACCAGAAGCAAGTCGGGTGAGTCTAGTACTGAGTCTGGTAAGTCTAGTAAGTCCCAGCCTCTATCAGTATTATCAACTACACCCTTTCCTTAAATGTCACAGTGAATGTCACTAATGGGCCAATCACAACCCAGCACTCTGAATTACCCCCAACCCGCCCCCAAAAGAACTCGCTCATAGACAGCCTGCCTGCTATAGCCTGCCGTCAGACTGTTGATGTTAATACAGGTGCCTGGATGGATGGATGAACAGAGTGTCCCTCCCTACCCGTGTGCAGAAGTGGTGCGGTCGGCACGGAGGACGTCAAACAGGTAGAGCTCCTTCATGAGGCGCACGCTGTCCTCCGCGGCCACCTTGGGACTGGGAGCCTGGATCAGGAGTGCAGTGAGTCAGGAACGTCAGTGACAGATAGTACAGTAATGATGACTGATGACAGATAGTACAGTAATGATGACTGATGACAGAGAGTACAGTAATGATGACTGTACTGTAAAACATCCCAAGATCCAAGACCACCTTCGGCCGAAACTCCTTTCACTTTGCAGCAGCTTATGACTGGAACGCTTTTCAAGACACCCTTAAACTTACAGCTCTTACTGCACTGACTGCCTTGAAGAATATACTCAACACGCTCTTAGTAGACCACTCCTGCACTTGCATACACCCTCACACACAACATACAAGCACTCATTCATCTTCATACTCGCACATAGACACATCTGTTTGCATACACATGCACGCACACACACACACACACACACATACACATACTTTCACTCCCCCCTAATCCTCCCCTGTTTATTTCTTTTGTACACACTGTGCATGTGTTTATTTGTTTGTTTGTTTATTTGTCTATTGTGTATGATTCTTAACTGTGTTTTAATTTTGTTATTAATATATATATATATTGGACCAGATCGACATTGTAAATAAGAAACCTGTTCTTAATGTTTTATCTGGCTAAATAAAGGTAAAATAAAAATAAAATGACTGATGGCAGATAGTACAGTAATGATGACTGATGACAGATAGTACAGTAATGATGACAGATAATAATAATTCATTACATTTATATAGACACTCAAAGCACTCCCCACAATGTAGGGCGGAAATAGCCTCCTTCACCACTACTGTGTTGGATTCTGTTACCCCGCTCGGTGGTCGTTGCGGCCTAGTGGTTATCCAAAAGGCCTTCCCTGTTAGCCGAGGCTAGCGATGTTGTGGCATTTCCCTTCCCCCACCCGCGAGGGTGAGGAGGGATTTCTGCAGTCAGCTGCGTTTCAACGACTGTCCCCGTTCCTCCTGTCGAAGTCACTGTCCCCGTTCCTCCTGTCAAAGTCACTGTCCCCATTCCTCCTGTCAAAGTCACTGTCCCCGTTCCTCCTGTCAAAGTCACTGTCCCCGTTCCTCCTGTCGAAGTCACTGTCCCCGTTCCTCCTGTCGAAGTCACTGTCCCCGTTCCTCCTGTTGATGTCAAAGTCCCCGTTCCTCCTGTCGAAGTCACTGTCCCCGTTCCTCCTGTCGAAGTCACTGTCCCCGTTCCTCCTGTCAAAGTCACTGTCCCCGTTCCTCCTGTCTATTCTTGCCTAAGCCAAATCATATAAGATATGCTCTATGTTTATAATGACCTGGAATTATGGTGAAATCCAAGTATATTCAAGTCCCCCACTAAGGGCCTCCAGAGCCCACTTGTTGGAGGACATAGAGGACTTGCCTTGTGGAAGTAAATGTATCCCTGGGTCAGTTCATCTGCACCCTCGCCTGAGAAGACAACCACACTGTCCGTCTTCTCGCGGATGTACTTGGACACCAGGTACATGCCTGCAGAGAGAGACATAAATTAAATGATTACATGTATAAGAAATCTGATGCAGCCACATGCCTGCAGGGAGAGAAACGCAGGGGAGGAGGGATGAAGAGGACGCAGAAACACGTAGGTCCACTTTTCCAACATTATTACTGTCTGAACACAATTTACTAATGAAATACCGGCAGTACTCTCTCAGATCACAATCCTGCATTAGTTATGACTGATCAAATTACCCCCTGGATGGTCGTGCACTTAATCATTTCAGTAAAGCAAGAAGGAAAGTTCTCAATTGCTCTATGCTAGCAGTCTCTTGTTGTACAGTTTATTAGTTAGGCTTTGGTGCCACCTAGAGGCCATTCTATATAATATAAATAAAATGTGGGAATTTGATTATGAATTATGAAGAACTAGGAAATCACTAGGAAAACGGTGTGCTACTAGTAGTGGTACAGTCATTATTTACACAGTATCTTTGCTTATAATGTGTCTCAGATCAGTTTTTTTCACAACAATGTGAACAGTACTTCTGTATGACAACTATTAAAGAAACTTGAAACTTGAAGTACAAATCACATGGAATCTGGTCTTTTCAATTCTGATTTGTGCCACTTTCATATATGGTCCTAAATCAGATACAAGTCTGCTTTTTTGCAATGTGACCTCAGTCTGAACAGTCATATTCATCACAGGTCTGTGAATACAAACATGCTGACAGCTGTGATGGAGCTGGTCAGTGGAGGTACAGTGCACCTCTTGTACTTATGTACAAACAAGGTTTGAGGGGACGTATCATAACCGGTCTGTGTTTGAAAGCATATTGAAAGAAGAAATGGCTCTCTTTCACCTCCTCCTCACCCCTATTATCATCTGCTTATGAATTAGCTGTCTCCACTGCACATCAACTTATAAATTAAACCATAAACTTTGTTTTCAGTGTGTTCTCCGTGTTTACTTCCATCTTTGTTATTGTTAATTTGCGCATGTGGGTGAGTTCAGGAGTGTAACCACTGGTCACATTAAAAATAAATTATAATAATGTGAACAGCCAAACAAAGCAATCAGATCTGAGCAAGTATCAGAATTGAATTGAGCACTAAGGCTTGTAGTGTGAACGTATACATTCATGTTGGTAATGTGAGTTTGACATAATTTACCCCGGAGTAGGTTTTATGTAATATATAATATCTTAACCCTTTCACTACCACACTACAGAAGGTTAACCTTTCACTAGAGTAGTGTGGTAGTGAAATGTTAACCTTCTGTAGTGTGGTAGTGAAAGGGTTACCCTTCTGTAGTGTCGCAGTGAAAGGGTTAACCCTTTGGTAGTGTGGTAGTGAAAGGGTTAACTCAGGAGAGGGCAAAAGGCCCAGATCCACATGGTTGAGGGGGTCTGTACTGAAAACAGATTTCTATTGGTTAGCTTTTCAGAGGGTCTGTACCGCCAACTGATTGTTATTGGTTAGCTTTTCAAGAACACCTACTAATCTCCTGGGATTCCAGTGTGATTCAAATTAGCCAATCAGGAGGAAAAGGAATGCCGCTTGCCCAAGCACATTTCTGTCAAGGTCAGTAGACACATTGAACATTGATTAGCTGCAAATCACCAAACCCACACTTTCAGAGCTTTCAGAGATTAAGATCTGTCTCTTTTTGTCCACAAGTCTTTTCATTTCAGGCCAAAAGGGACAAAAGATGACGTGGTTTCATTATTGTGAGGAGAAGCCGATTATTTGAAGTAGATGCCTTAGCAGAAGTAAAGGCATATTCTGCTCATTTGAAGAAGACTATCTGTGCATTGCAAGCTGGGGGCTACTTCAGTACAAACCCCAGAAGGCACTTGTAGCCTACTACCAGTGTTTTGGTATTTGAGACATTAGAAGATTGAATTATTAGCTTTCGTTAACTAGTTATTGTCAATCGGGGTATAAAGCATGGAAGTATAAAGTATAACATCACATTTAAGTCCTCATACAGTTCACTATGTTGTGAAACAGTTTGGAAGCTGCTCCGTGGGACACATGCCATGTAATATTAACTTCCACTGGCATTTCTAATAGATCCTAAAAAGGCCAACATAATTGGTCTTCATCGGGGCATAACAAAGGTACTACGAGTTTACCCTTTATTTATACAAGACACATCATCACAGGTGCCCAGTAGAGGGCAATCCCATCTCATTAACAAATTATCAATCAATCAATCAAACCATAAATGAATATGTAACATAGTAACACAGAAGGATGTAATGTTTTTTTTGTTTTGTTTTTTTACTTGCGCATGCTCGCTTTGCTAACAAACACTAATAATGTCTTCTTCCAATATCAAAAAAAGAAAACTGGTTGGTGCAATTTCTTTTGGATGGACAAATTAAATAAATTAAATGATTAAAGGAACCATTATCAAATCTCTTAACTCTGAATATACCTGTACACCCCTCTGTATTACTGCTGAATGATGTTTTTGAGTGTGCAGTACATCCACAGCTAAAGAGATTGGTTTTATCGGGTATCACAGTGGCTGATAGCATCACGATGGTTCCAACCGGAAAAAATGTGCCGGAAGGTCTGGATTCTTACATATCTCGATGTGATTTATCAAGAAATATCTACAGCAAGAATTTTGGGTCTCAATGAATCCAAAATGACAATGTGGTTAGAAGTGGTGGAGAGAATAAAAGCTAGCATATAATGGTAGTGTCTGGTTAGGAGCGAGGGATAATGGATGGATTATCCAATGGGGGGTCCGGGAGGGGGGGGTACGAGCTAGAGCATATGTGTGTAGGGTATTAGATAGCAGGTATTAGGGGTATATCCTGTATAAGACATTTAACTAAATGGTGATTTCATTGGATGTGCACTGTTAATAATGCTTGTATATCTTATCGTGTGTTGTCATGTTTGTTTATATGTTTGTTTAAAAAAGAATAAAAAAATAGAATACAAAAAAAATGATTAAAGGAACACGCCAACATTTTGGGAAATGTGCTTACCGTCTTCTCCACAGTCAGACAAGAAGATAGATACCATTTATATACATTTCCTCTCTGTGCGTTCAGTAGAAAGCTATCTGGCTGCAAGCTAGCCTAGCCTAGCAAAATTAATGGACACGGATACAGATCAGCCAGCCTAGATGTTGGCCAAAAACATCTCTCCCGGAGTTTTAAGCTAGGCTAACTGAGCCATATCCGCTTCGATTAGTTTGTGCTAAGCTAGGCTATCGTGCAGGTGGATAGCTTTCTACTGAACGCAGAGAGAGAGGAAATTGGTACCCATCTTCTTGTATGACTCCGGAAAAGACGGTAAGCACATTTCCCATAACGTTGGCGCGTTCCTTCAACAGTTCCTTCAACCCCCTAGCTCACCGACTGAGGCACGTATGGTGGTGATGTCATAGGTCTCCAAGTGGAAGATGACCTCCTCTACGGCCCGGAGGCCCTCCTCGCTGGTGAAGTTCACCTCGTGGTGCTCACTGCCAATGTAAGCCGCCACCTGAGGAAAGCAAACAAGAATGTATGTGATGGATCAGTAATGTGTTGTCTGTTACTGTATGTTACATGTTTCAAGTTTCAAGTTTCAAGTTTGTTTAATAGTTGTCATACAGAAGTACAGAATACTTTTATACAAAATGCTTCTTACTGTTACGCTCCAGAGACTGTGCTAGACAAGATAAGTATGAAATAAAATAGTATAGCATGTAAAATAGAAGTAAAAATAGAAGTCACAGTGTTCAGTATAGACATATGTACAATGTTCGATGCAGAATAGAAGTAACTGAGTTACCATACAATATACAATATACTATGCAATGTACTAATATACAATACTATATAGTGCAAAGCAGAAATGGGATGAGGTACAATTTAGGTATAATTTACAGTAAGGTGTACGAGTTGTAGTGCAAATCCTTTACCAATAAATATAAAGTGTGTTTAGGTGATCTAAAGTGTGGAGAGTGGGTGCTGCAGTGTGTTGTTTGTTTAAAGTGAGTGTGTGCATGTGGATGTGTGTGCTGTGTGCATTTGATGGTTGTTGCATAGTGTTTATTGTTCGTTGAGCAGCCTGATGGCCTGGGGATAGAAGCTTCTTCTGAGTCTTTCTGTGCTCGCCATGAGACTCCGGTATCGCTTGCCTGACCGCAGCAGTTCAAAGAGGCAGTTGTTTGGGTGGCTGGAGTCCTTGATGATTCTCTTAGCCTTACCCCTGCACCGCTTGTTGTAAATGTTCTGGAGGGTGGGAAGCCCCCCTCCAATTGTGCGTTCGGCTGAACGTGTCACTCTCTGTAGTCTGCTTCGGTCTTGTGCAGTGCTATTCCCAAACCAGGAGGTGATGTTGCCAGTCAGGATGCTCTCTATTGTACATGAGTAGAAGTTCTTAAGGATCTTCTGACTGACTTGGAACTTCCTTAGGCGCCTGAGGAAGTAGAGGCGTTGTCGTGCCTTCTTCACAACACTGTCAATGTGTGTGGTCCATGTCAAGTCCTCGGATATGTGGGCTCCGAGGTACTTAAAACTGTTCACTCTCTCAACCGGTGCCCTGTCGATGCTGAGGGGGCTGTAGTCCCTGACCCCCGACCTCCTAAAGTCCACAATCATCTCCTTTGTTTTGCTGACGTTCAGGGAGAGGCTGTTCTCCTGGCACCATCCCGCCAGGACCTTGACCTCTTCCAGGTAGGCCCACTCGTCGTTTGCAGAGATCAGGCCCACCACTACTGTGTCGTCAGCAAATTTGATGATTGTGTTGTTACTCCGCTGAGCCACACAGTCATGTGTGTACAGGGAGTAGAGGAGGGGACTCAGAACACAGCCCTGGGGGGCCCCTATGTTGAGGGTGATGGATGAGGAGGTGCAATTGCCTGCTCTCACCACCTGGGGTCTGCCCGTCAGGATGTCCAAGACCCACTGGCAGAGGTCATAGTTCAAGCCCAGGTCCCTGAGCTTGGCTATGAGTTTGGAGGGTATTGAATGCTGAGCTGTAGTCGATGAATAGCATTCTCACATAGTTCCCCTTCCTCTTGTCCAGGTGTGATGCTGCTGTGTGCAGCACATGGGCTATGGCGTCCTCCGTGGACCTGTTGGGGCGGTATGCAAATTGCAGGGGGTCCAGGTTGATGGGGAGGGAGGAGCAGATGTAGCCCTTTACTACTTCATGGCTATGGAGGTGAGAGCTACAGGGCGGTAGTCGTTGAGGCAAGCAGGCTTGGATTTTTTAGGTACAGGGACGATAGTGGACTTCTTCAGGCAGGTGGGGATGACAGCCTGTTCTAAGGACAGGTTAAATATGTCAGTGAATACCGGGGCCAGTTGGTCGGCACAGACTTTTAGGACGCGGCCGGGGATGCCGTCCGGTCCTGCTGCCTTCCTGATATTCACTTTTTTAAAGGTCCACCTCACCTCATGCTCTGTTACCCTGAACACTGAGTCTCCATCAGCAGACCCCACCCCCCCCCATTGCCGTGGCTTGTAGGCTGGTGTTGTTATTACCAGCCTCAAACCTCGCATAGAAGGTATTGAGATCATTTGCTAAGGAGATGTCACTGTTCAGTTTGAGGGAGGTGCCTTTGTAGTCTGTCATCGTTTTGAGGCCCTGCCACATAGCTCTGGAGTCAGCCTGTTCAAACTGAAGTTCAATTTTATCCCTGTAGCGCCGTTTTGCCTCTATTACGTTGTATCGCGCCACCTTGTGGTCATTCATGTTGTCTGCCACCAGGCCGGTGTTGTATGCTGTGGTGCGCGCTTTCAGAGCTTCACGGACGGATTTGTCTACCCAGGGCTTTTGATTTGGGTAAACTTTAATTATGGTAGTGGGGATTGTTTCTTCCACCAAAGTACAAACAAAGTCCAGCACTGTCTCCATGTAGTCATTAATGTTATCTGTGTTGTCACGGAACACGCTCCAGTCTGTGCACTCAAGCGCAGCCTGTAGCGTCTCCTCTGACTCCACATCCCATTTCTGCACCTCTCGCGAGACTACCGGAGTGCTCTTGTTTCTTTGTTTATATTTTGGTGAAAGAAAGATGGCCGCATGATCAGATTTTCCGAAGCCACTAGCAGAATGAGCCTTGTACCCACCCTTGAATTGCGAGGAACAGTGGTCTAAAATGTTACCGCCTCTGGTGTTACAAGTCACATGCTGATAGAAGTCCGGCAATACCTTTCTCAGATTGGCGCTATTGAAATCACCCACAACCACAATAGCAGCATCAACGTTAGCTGCCTGGAGTTTGTTTACCTCGTTGTGGAGCCTGGAGAGCGCGTCACCAGTGTTTGCTTGCAGTGGAATATACACTCCGACCAGGATGATCGACGTTAGCTCCCTCGGGAGGAAGAAAGGTTGACACTTGATGGATATATATTCCAAGTTGGGGGAGCAGTGGTTCGAAAGTTCCTTCACGTTGGCTGGATCGCTCCAATTGTTGTTCAACATGAAGGCTATTCCACCTCCACACTGTTTGCCGGATTCTACTGTTCTATCCTTGCGGTGAATGAAGAAGTGTTCGGCCGGTTGGATGGCGTGGTCTGGGATGTCCGGCGTCAACCACGTCTCGGTGAAGCAGAGAACATTGCAGTCTCTAACGTCTCTCTGGAATTGAATCCTTGCTCTGATGTCATCTAGTTTATTGTCTATTGATTGTACATTGGCTAGCAATATACTGGGTAGTGGTGTTCGGTGTCGCCTGGTTCTCAATCTGTTACGGACTCCAGCTCTCTTCCCTCGCCGCCTGGATCCTTTGTTCCTTGGGTCGAGGTCACGACCTGATGTTCTCAAGATCTCAACAGGCCATTGTTGTGGTTCAGAGAGCTGATCCAGAGAGTAATCCAGTTGGTAAGTTTCCCGTAATCCAATGTCTATGAGTGACTGACGGTCATACACATTAAATGCACCAACAGTTGGTATAAATCGTTGCGGCGCCATCTTCACATGTTTCAGTGGAATCGTGTTGCTAGGGGACAGCTTGGACCAATGTTCATTTCCTGTCAGCTATTGATATTAGAAAACAGGAAATAAACTTTCATTTCGAATGTTTATGTGGTCAATAGGGCTGACCTTCGAAGCTTTTTTTGGCAATCGAAGCTTCGGGGCCGAGCTTCGATTTTAATTCGAAGCTTCGAGAGAGAAAAAAAATCTAATATTTTTTTTTTTTTTTTTTTTTATCTTATGTTGTGGGACTTGTACAGCACTTTCGTAAACTTTGTTGTTTTTAAATGTGCTCTATAAATAAAGTGGGTTGGATTAATTAATTAAGTAGCCCCTTTCGTGACTGTGACGCATCCAACAAGGTTTCACTCGGCTGTGTGATTTAATTCAAGGTGGATCGCTGTTGTTGTTTGAACAACTTCAGATTTCATGGGAACTACCAATCCCCCAAATCAAGAATGTTTAAGATGAATGAAGTAAGATTTTGATTATTTGAAATATGGCCTGTGTAGACTAAACTATGCACAGAATTATGTCAGTCTACAAGGTCCGGATTCTACATGGTCCGGCAATGTAGACCTTGTAGACTCCACTACAGACCAATTATCAGTGAATGTTCATGCATTTTTAAGAAGGGCAACTTCCACAAAAAAACAAAGAACTCACCAAAACATCTCAGTAGCACCTTATCTAAATGTTATATTTCATATATGGAGATTCATATTTATTTATGTATTGCATGCATTTCTACATTTTATTTCCTATTTTGTTTATTCATCCCAGTATCTTTCTTTCTTATGTGTGGAATTCTACAAGGCGCGCGCACACACACACACACACACACACACACACCTACACACACACCTACACACACACCTACACACACACACACACACACACACACACACACACACACACACTTACATTTAGTCATTTAGCTGACGCTTTTATCCAAAGCGACTTACAAGTTCTGTACGACAAGACAGCAAGAAGGGTACAACTCTATCAGCTGAGTAACAATGTTCATCAAAGTGTTGTGTGTTACAGTGTAGGTTAGTTTATTAGGACAAGTGCATGACAGTAAGGTTAGTCACGGTTAGATTTTTTTTTTTTTTTTATCATTTCAGATAATGGTTGAAGAAGTGAGTCTTTAGTCGACGGCGAAAGATTGGACGGGATTCGGCTGTCCTAACTGGGATGGGTAGTTCACACACACACACACACACACACAAATCGAAGTTTAAAAAAAAAAAAAAAAAAAAAATGTTTAACTTCGATTTTTTTTTAATGTTCGAAGCTTGTGCCATCGAACGAAGCTTCGAAGCTTCGAAGTATTTAAGACAGCCCTAGTGGTCAAGTTGACATACTGCCCAAGTATGCCTTCTCCTGCTTTGTCCAGGGCAGTTCCCAGGCTCTCCCCACAAGACATTAGAGACTCAGAGTCCCTCACAGTTGTTCGATCCTGCCTCAAGACCCATCTCTTCTCCATTGCCTTCTCCTAACCTCCCCCATCAATAAATCAGACCGGCAAATCTGAGTACTTTGACTTTTCCCCTTGCTTTTTTCTGCTTTTGGGGGAAACACAGACACTGTTCCTATTGATAGCCATTGTTTTTAGCCTGTATAGAATCGGCAGAATGCTTACATTGTTTTAGAATTTGTGAAAAGCTTGATCCATTTTCAGGCTTCTACAGTCTTCCCTATGGTATTTCCCCATTCAGCTGCAGGATATTTCCTCAATTCCCTACGTGGACATTTAATATTATGCTTCTGAATCTCCAAGTCACTTAAAGCTAAGAGGTAATGACTATTTCTGGGGCTTGGTAGTCTTTGGCGTAATTTATATCCCTGTTTTATCCTAAAGTTGTAATTTATGAACAAACACCAGCTAATCCCTGTTTATTCCTTGAGTTGTTTTCCCCCAAAATAGAGGCATGGCGATTTCTGCAGAACATCACCTGGCTGTGTATATATGTGATTGTAAAGAGGTTTGTGGACATGTGTAATGTTTGTACACGCTGCATTTAAACACACCTGTAGTTTGAATTATGGTGGTCGAAGAAAGATACAAAATGCTTATCTTCCAGTCCATCTACAACTCCAGTTCTTCCAAGGTCAATATAATCAACATTTCTAAAAGACTTTCAAAGAAATTCCTGGTTATACAATAGTGAACATACCTTGCGAGCAGCCAAGATGTCCGGGCTGTCTTCTGACCCGATAGCAAAGGTTTGGATAGGATACTGCAGCTTCTCCTCTTTGGCCAGTTTCACCAGTGTAGCAGCCACCAGGCTGGAGTCAAGACCACCTGGGGGAGGGTCACAAAGCAGGGTTTAAAGGTGCTATAGATAAAAAAAAATATGTCGAGAATCATTAAAACACACATCTCAAACAACCGGAATTCTGCAAATCACGTTATGATTTCTCAAAAACGCTACTGTTGAGTGACTGAAACACTAGCTAGCTAACAATTCACCTTGATTTCAATGGTGAAATCCATTTACTGATCAGTTGCTCAGTTGCTGAGAAAATTGCGAAAATATTATACTATATTGAATATTATTATATTATATTACATGTGGTTAAAGTAACACATTTTGAAGAAGCCCATCTGATTATTCGCTGAAAATAACTAGCTTTGAAGCCCAACATTTTTCTTTTCTGGAACCGGGACAGCTCTAGTAATCATGCTTCATGCGTTATGCTGCCTTATTCACTACCATTAACATTCTAATTCATTCTAAAAAAGAAAACTGCTTACATTTTTGCTTCAAATATGTTGACAATCAAAAACTTCCTGGATGGCCTGAAAGGACTTACATATCATATCATAACATATCAGATTCAAAGATTAAACTATCCCTTTAAAGGAATATGGCAGTAGTTCATTGTGTTGTATTTAAATCCCACCCAATAGGTTGTAGTATTGTAACCTTGTATCGTCAGCAACTCATCCTGCAACAAAACAACATAAACAGTGCCCCCTATCTTTACTACAGTTACACATTTTATTTTATTTTTTTATTCTATTTATTTTTGCGGTTTCTGTATTTTTCACTCATCCCAATTTAGTTGTTATGCTAATTCCCTTCCTGGTCGTTGCGCGCATTGCCCCACTGTCGGCCTGGGAAGAGTGTAGAACTACCACATGCCTCCTCCGATACATGTGGAGTCGCCAGCCGATTATTTTCACCTGACAGCGAGGAGTTTCACTGGGGGAACGTAACGCGTGCGGAGGTTCACGCTATTACCACCAGATCCCCTCCCTGCACCCCGACCGACCAGTAGGAGTCGCTGTTTACAACGACTGACAGCTGGATTCGATCCCAGAGTCTCTGCGGTGGTAGGCGAGTGCTTAGTCCACTGCGCTACCCAGCCGCTCCTAAAACGACATGTGTTTAAGCAACACAACATGCTTACAACATTCAATTACCTGACAGAAGACAACCAATCCTCCTGTGGGCCATGAGCCGCTTCCTGACCGCATTCTCAAACAGGGTCCTGATGTTGCTTTTCACCGTCTCCTCGTCAAAACCTATAGGCGGAGAGAGATCGCATTCCAATCACACTAGTAGTTATCTGACCGAACAGAAAATGTAAAGAAAGGTGTTACGCAACCGCAAGGTGTTTATTCACGCACCTGATTGGAGCTTCTCGGCGGTGTCGTAGATGGCGTGAGAAGGCTCCTGCGTGCAGCAGTGGAAGCGACCCGTCTCGGCGGACTCCACCTTTCCGTTCTGCTTCAAATTAAAGGTCTCAAAGTGCCCAGGAAGAAAGGGAACTATGTTGGCAGGTGTAGACATGGAGTGGCTGATCTCAGTTAGACCTGGGGAACAGAAGAACACAAATGGATGCCAACTAGGGTAGAAAGAAAAGAGGCATATAACATTTCTCGCCCGGAAAGAGCGGGGAAGACAGGCGCTTGGAGGGGTAATAAAATCACCATCTCACCCCGACACCTGACTCTAGTTACCTTTGGCTTCTGAGGAGACTGCAAGGAACCCGTCGTCCGTGAGGAGCTTGAACAAAGGGCGTACGCCGTACGTGTCCCGTCCCAGGAAGACTTTCCTGTTGGCAGTGTCCAGAAGGACGAAGGCGAACACACCGTCCAGGAGAGCGGCCATCTTCTGGATGCCAAAGCGGTCGTACAAGTGGAGCAGAATCTCGCCGTCCACTTTGGTTTGATGGTCAAAGTCAAACTGGTTCTTGAGCTGGACGAGAGAGACGGAAGAAAAAGCACAAAGCCACAGGGACTTTATTACATGTAGTTATTGCAAAAAATCTCGGTTTGTTGCATAACAGGTGTGCAACTCTCTATACAGTTTCTACAGCATCTGTTCTCGAGAATACACATCAGTTCAAGTCGTTGTCAGTGGGGTCAAAGGGTCAACAGGTCAGAGGCCCACCATACCGTGAGGTGGTTGTAAATCTCTCCATTGTAGCACAGCCAAAGGAAGGGGAACTTCTTGATGCGCATGGGCTGCATGCCATAGAGCTGGTCCACGATGGCCAGCCGGTGGAAGCCGAAACAGCAGTTGGTGAAGCCGTTCACATTCTCAAAGCGAAAGGCGTCAGGACCCCTGTGGGCGATCTTCATCGCACTGGTGCACTGGACTGACAGGCACTCATCACTACCGAATACAGCCCATATACCACACATGTCCAAGCTGTGTGTGGAGAGAGAGAGAGAGAGAGAGAGAGAGAGAGAGAGAGAGAGAGAGAGAGAGAGAGAGAGAGAGAGAGAGAGAGAGAGAGAGAGAGAGAGAGAGAGAGAGAGAGAGATTGATTGGAAACTTTAATTAACAGATTGCAGAATGGGTACAGTACAGTACAACTCAATACACACAATTGATAAGGGGATGCAGACCAGAGAAAGACTTTCGTCTTGTTTACATCAGGGTCCCCCATTTTCAATTCATAATGACATTTATGACATACACAACATACAGGTATTCAGATATAAAAATCTAATCGAATCATCTAATCTAATCTAATCATGACATTTATGACATACATGACATACAGATATACAGTAGTACTGTTACATTTGTGACATACAAGATATGCAAATATAGAGTACTGTTAAACAGAGATCCTAACAGTAAATATATACATACGAGGGGGAGGGAAATGTACATGGGGGGGGGGGGGGGTGGGAGGGTGTTTGGACATTTACGGGGCCAGTTTCAAATTGCAGCCTCCAGTAGGACTAGGTGCTCTTTTAGAGCGGTTTTGAAGGTGGGTAGGGATTCACATTTTTTTACGGCTGTGGGTAGGGCGTTCCACATTGATGTTAAAACGTGTTTAGTCCCTTGTTTGAGCCGAATCTGGGCTGAACATGATTTGTGGAACTCCCTCTGGTGTTGTGGTCATGGTATTCACTGACCTTTGGGAAGTACCTCGACATGTACATGGGTACCTTAGTGGTGTAGTGTATCTTGTAGACCAGGCCCATTGCAAGTTGCTGTACTCTGTCGTCTACTCTAAGCCATCCTAGGTTGTCAAAATGGGCAGGGGTGAGGTGTGTTTTAGGGGTAAGGTCAAGCAGTAGTCTGACCAGTTTGTTTTGTGATGTTTGTAATCTTGTTTTTAGTGCCTTTGAGGTGCTTTGGTACCATGAGGTGCAAGCATAGACGTAGTACCCTTGAATGAGTGCTCCTGCTAGAGTCTTCAAGGTATTCTTGTTTACCAGGGAGGAGATCCGGTACAAGAATCTTGTTTGTTGGTTGACTTTTTTGATTACATTGTTTGCCCTTTTGTCACAGGAAAGATTTGCCTCTAGGATGGACCCCAGGTATGTAATTTAATCTTTCCTTGTGACAATATTGTCACCCACTGTAACAGAGAAGCCGTTGGTCTTGCTGAGTTTGTTATTTGATCCTAAGAGAATGGACTCTGTTTTACCCAGGTGTAATGATAGTTTGTTATCAGCGAGCCAGGTGCAGATTCTGCCGAGTTCTGAGCTGAGGGTTTGTTCAACCTGCAACTTGTTCTTGTCAGAGACCAGCAGGGCTGAGTCGTCCGCGAACAGGAACAAGTTGCAGTCACAAGCTGATGACATGTAATTTGCATAAATTAGGAACAGTGACGGTCCTAGTATGCTTCCTTGTGGAGAGAGAGAGAGAGAGAGAGAGAGAGAGAGAGAGAGAGAGAGAGAGATGTGGTCACTGTAAGACAGGTGAGGTCGAGAACAAGGTGCACTTTCTCCTACATTGTGAAATAATTTACAATATTCATGAGTCATTAATTTAAAAATGTACAGAAAGAATCCCAAACTTTTGTCAATTAAGAAACAATTCCAAGTCCTCCTTGGGGAGGGAGTCACTGCTGGACTAGCTGCCCAGTATGTGTCAGTATGCCAGTGTTGCAATAGTCAAATAACTACATGCACTGTATTATATTACTAATTAACTTATTAGAGTGAACTTATTTTTTACAAATTATTATTATATATTTATTTATGAATGTATTTATTTTTCTAATTTTAAGAATGATCATTCTACATTGTAATATGTTGTAAACTGCTTTGACAATACTGTTAACTTTTTTACATTCACCATTATAATAATTGGAGAGAGAGCGAGAGAGAGGAGAGAGAGAGAGAGAGAGAGAGAGAGAGAGAGAGAGAGAGAGAGAGAGAGAGAGAGAGAGAGAGAGAGAGAGAGAGAGAGAGAGAGAGAGAGAGAGAGATTGATTTACACGATCACATAGTAAGATAGCAGGCTATTTAATACAATATAATGGGGGCATTACAATTATTTCAGCACTTCAAAACTGAATGAGACTGTGTAACATACCGTAGTGTGTATGTACAGTAGTAGAGCATACCCGGCGTGCACTTGATAATAAAGTAATATCCACCCCCAAGAACAACTATAAATGTGTATTAACTGATCTCGTACTCACCAAGCAGCCTTGTATAATAGATATACGCACCTTGATGTGATTTTGTCCTAAAGAAGAGTTTCTCCGGGTTGAAATGAGGCAGCGTGACTCGGCTCCAGCAGCAGCACGGATGAAGGTTAGGTAATAAACCAGCTACAGCGTGTTCATGACGGGGACGAGGAGGGGCGTCCATAGTAACACCAAGTTTGGTTGCATCACCCACTGTCAAGTCTGGTATTGCATTACTCTGGACATACAAGTGTGACCAGTTGGCGTGAGTGTTGACGGGCATGTAGCCTGCATGCATAATAATAATAAAAACAATCGCCATCATCATCAGTCGATCGCGCAATTCGTTGCAATGTGCGTTATGTTCGCTGCGGAAATGAATGAACGTGTGTGGAACACGTTCGTCCGCGCACCCCACAAACGCAAACACATGCTGAAAAATAACGTTATTGTTTATAGTCCTATTATTTATAGGCCTGCAATTGACGGGAATCGTCAATTAATTAAACTGCAAGGATTATAAAGGGCAATCAGTATCACAAACAGTACTGTATTTGTAAATCTGGTATGTCATAAATGTATAGGTAGCAGTACAGTACTGTATGGGGCGGAGCTAGGGGGTGGCGACCTGGGCTCAAGCCCCGGATGTATTCTGAAAAGCCCCGAATCTATTTAAAAAAAAAAAAAAAAAAAAAAAATTACAATTCATCATTGTTACATGAAAATATGTTTGCACCAGATTTAGCAGAAGCTAATTTCCATCTGTGGTCTATCCAGCTGCTAACTGTATTTGAGTGAGTTAAGTCTTGGTGTTATGGTAGACTCAGACCTAAGCTTTAAATCACAATCAACAAGTTGACAAAAACGTAATTCTTCCACCTTAGAAACATAGCTAAAGTACGGCCATTTATAAATCAAAAGGACGCTGAAAACCAGATCCATGCTGTTCTGAAGGATCAGATTAAACCGAATATATATATTTATTTATATATATATATTTAATTGTATTTGTATATCCCCTGATATCCCTTGTATATTCCTTGTACAATATGCATTGAATATCCCTTCTAGTCTACTGAACATCCCATAATAGTCTCCATTCTACCATTGGACGAGACCTTGGTGCCAGGTCGCCATACCCCTCAGACCAGGTTCAATCGTACCGCTCAACATGTATGGACAAGTCCTAGTTCCGCGTAGGAATATGTCTACCGCACCACTAATGGTACTATTTGTTCATAGTGCGTATATATACTGCGCTATTAAAGTAGAGCTTTCTTTTAGTCCAGTTCCTTACCCTCCAACAGAGTGACAGACGCAAAAGCCTCCCCGCGAACCACGTGTGGGCAGTAAGGCCAATTCGGCCCAGTATCGGCATTGAGACATCGTGTATATTAATATTTGAATAGTCATATTTGGCACTATATCGTCGAGTTGGACGTATTCTATTAAGCTAATAATAGTCTATTCATATGTAGTGCCTCGTGCGGTAAGAGTTCTATAGTAATCAGCACCCCCATCGTTTCGGGCATCAGCTGGACGCTTATCCAGGGTGGTTGACCCCACGTGAAGCTGCACCCGAGGAGCTCCAGGCCAAAGAGCGAGTGGACCTGTATATTGGATTATTCTACCGACGACGGCTAGCCTTCCCCGGCTTGGATTATGCTTTGAGTACTTTGATTATTCTATGGATAAAGGCCAACACTGCGGTGTGTTGGAAATACCCCCCCCGGAGAGGACGACAGGTGAGAAGACGCTCTACACGACGAGGTCGCCTCACGTCTCTCCATCGTGGACCGGAGGACGCCGGCCACAGAGAGTCCAACTGCTTTCATCTGTGGATCGAGGATCGCTGGGCACCGGGTCGCACGACTGTGGGCTCTCCCAGGATACCCTCGGCCAGACGGGATACAGCCAGACTCTACCCCCCCCCCCCTCCAGCTGTCCTACAAGCAGTCGGAACCTTCCCCTAGTGTATCCAGCTATATAATCATTCAAGTATCATTGCTATTGTTCCCTAAATATTCCAGGTTGTATATTTGCTTCCTGCGCAATCAGAGATTGGACATTCGATATTGATCTACCTACGAATACTCATTTGCCATAAAAGTGCATACTATTTCAAATCATAAATGTAATTAAGTGATCGTTGTACATACCTTTGCTATGTATTATTATTAAACGCAGACTTTCGACTTGGTACATTTGTGTTGGATCCGTTTCATCAGGTGGGAGTGTTTATCATAATTATTTATACCTAGTACTGGGTGGCCAGAGTCTAAAGTACAAGAGGTAGTGGTAGTAAGTATTATATCTAACAATACAGTCAGGGAATTGTACCCCTCAGTTACAATTGGTCCTTCGAGCCGGATGGTAATCAGTGTAATATTAATATAGTGTTATTAATATTAAAATGGCCTATGATGAACACTCCACGAAACGATCCTCCTAACCAACAACGCCCGCGGCGCAAACGACAGCTCCCTCAGTACCTAGAGGCTTACGCTGTCAGTCAACAACCTAGTCTTCTACCAACAGTAAACGCGGTAAAACTAGAAAGTAAAATTATGTCTAACCCTAACGACCAGGCTACCCCAACCATAGAGGCCCCTATGGGTTCTAACGTAACTGACCCAGCTCACGGTGGGGACCAGGGGGAACCAGACATGACTTTACACCCCGCCAATACCGAAGAAGTAGTCCCCGACGAGTCCCGGGAGGAAGACAACACTACAGAGAGAGAACTCGGCACGGAAGAAGATGAGGAGAGCACCGTGGAGATAGAGCTCCAAGACTCCGCACGGAGTACCCCAAGGGACGGCTCCCCTATACAACCGTCTTCTCCCAGCGGGGCAGAGAGGACACTACAACAGGCATTCCTCGTCAGCCTGAAAGCCTCTACTGAACGCGATAGACTCCAGGGTGAACGCGATCGATTGCAGATACAGCAACGGAGCGAAGAAGAGCACATACGCCTGGAAATAAGACGCATTCAGATGGAAGAGAATATGGCAAGAGACCGGGCCGACGCCCAGCGCGCCGCCACCGGTGCCCAGAGAGAATCGGATCTCACCAAGCGCAAAGCCGAGCGCGACAGAGCACAAGCGCAACTAATAGAACAGCTGATCAGAAGGACAACACCCCCTCCCTCCACCAGAGGCTCCAGGAACTCGTCTAGACATCACTCCAGGGCGGCATCCCCTAGCCGAGTAAGCAACCCTGAACTTGACCAACAGACGAGGTTTATACCCCCCGCAGACCCCCTTCCCCAACCGGTCCAAGCGAGACCCAGCCACCGGGAAGGAGCAGCATACACTGCGGAGAGGCTAAATCAGAGACTACAAGCCCTGGACGACCTAACGGAAGACGAAGAGGAAGAGGAGGAGAACCACGCCCGACGACAGCACAGTACTCTACCGGACCAGGAGGTCCAGTACAGCCCAGGCTATACCCCCGCGGAGCTGCGCTACAGACCCCCGACGCTATTCACGGGTGAGCACGACGCACGACCCGCACCGAGGAACAGCACCTGGACCAGCGGGCCATGGTACACAGCCGGTACCAGCCCACGCCAAGGAGCAGGAGGAGACTCGCCTAGGAGGCCTCTCCCCCAACGCTCGCCGATGTATCAACAATCCGCGTCATACATTGGCACACCTATGGTACCAGACTTCACCCAGGAGAACCGGGCCCAGTATACGGAGCTCCGCATGTGTCTGGAGACAATGTTGGTGGATGTCATTGATGAACGCCATAAATACGCGATACTACTGAAGCATTTAAAGGTACCCCGCACGCACAACATAGCGCTCGCCTACGCCACTTCCACGACCCCATACACCGCAGCGCTGGTAGCGTTGGACCAGAGATATGGACGTATATGGGATTACGTGATCCAGGAGATCAGGCACATCGACCGCCTACCCCCAGCAACAGACAATCGAGCACTGGACGACCTGTCCATCAGAGTGCAGTCCCTAGTAGGGATGCTGGGAGCGCAGAGGGAAAAGGGTAGGCATGAACTATACGCCAACTCAAATGTAGAGAGGATCTTGGAGAAGCTACCGCCCGCCCGACAGGAGCGCTTTAGGCGGCAGAGAGACCACCGAGACCCTAATGGCCCCGAACCGAACCTCCTCGATCTAGCCGACTTCCTGGCGAGAGAAGTCAGCAGCTTACGGCTAGATACATTCGGACGGAGCACCCCTGGCTCCAGAGAAGGAACCAGGAGACTAAATGATGGAAGAAGATCGGTGACTGTCATGCACCAATCGGAGTCAGTGCCAAGCAGTAGGAGCCACAGTACCCCCTCAAGAAAGGAGAAGTGGAAGATAGTGTGCCCCTACTGTGAGAAAGAACACTGGCTGTCACAATGTGACTCATTCCCCAAGATGAATGCGGAGGAAGCGAGTCAATGGAAAAAGTCCAACAGACGCTGTTTTCGCTGTGCGCGATCACACATGGCAGCCGAATGCCGCTTAAAGAAAAAGTGCAGTCGGTGCGATGGAGCCCATCTGGACATACTCCACGACAGTAACAGACGGCGGCCTCCACCCGCACCATCAAGCAGCAAAGCAAGCGTCATGTACATCGACCCCGCCAGCAGCAGCGGAGCCAGAGTGCTCTTAAAGGTAGTCCGTGTGACATTGAGCTACCAGAATAAAGTCATGGACACTTACGCCGTCCTTGATGACGGGTCAGAGAAGACCCTTCTGCTCGCGTCCGCTGCGGCCCAGCTAGGGCTGCGGGGGAGCGAAAACCAAATGACAATTCGGACAATAAGAAGAGATTTGAAAACGATAAAGGGCGAGAATGTCTCATTCTCTATCGCAGCAAGCGGCCAGCCCGAGCGACGGTACAGGATTACAGACGCTTTCACCAGCCAAGAAATAGGACTCTCGCGGTACACATACCCCGTAGCCAAGCTGATGGAGAAATATGTACATCTACGCAAGCTACCGATCCCACTCATAGACGGTGCTACCCCGACACTGTTGATAGGCTCCGACCATGCAGACCTCATTGTCCCGATAGACCGGGTTCATACCGGACCCAGAGGCTGTCCTGCAGCAGTCGAGACCCGCCTAGGATGGACTCTCCAAGGCCCACTCGCCAAATCTCTCAACCGAACCACAGCCACTAGCTGTCTCCACTCCCGAGTCACAGAGGGAGACACCGCACTCCTGCAGCATGTAGAGAGGCTATGGACCTTAGAACAAATGCCCTTTAAGAACGAAAAGAAAGACATTCGCTCTAAAGACGACATCTACGCCATTAACCTCCTCGAGACGGGAACAAAGAGAGTCCCAGTCAGCGGCGTGTTGAGATACGCCACGCCACTCCTGCGGCGGGAAGGGATGCCTACCTTTCACGCAAAGAAAGACGCCACAGAGCGGTACCTACTAAACACAGAGCGGCGCTTAGCCAAGGACCCCGCCCAAGAAAGTGTATACCGCGCTGAGATTGAGAAGCTCATCACAGCGGGACACGTCACAAAGATTGACATTAAAGAGGCCGACCAGACGACTGAATCGTGGTACGTGCCCCACCACAAGGTTCATCACAACGGCAAAGACCGCATCGTGTTTAACTGCAGCTACCAGATCGGATCCCAAAATCTGAATAAAGAGCTATTGCCCGGTCCTGCACTCGGCCCCTCCCTACTAGGCGTACTACTCCGCTTCCGCCAGGACAAGGTGGCTATCAGCGGGGATATCAAAGGGATGTTCCTGCAGGTGAGATTAGTAGAGGAGGACAAGCCCCTGTTGCGGTTCCTATGGAGAGAGAGGCCAGGAGATGAGCACCCAGCCATCTACCAATGGGAAGTCCTCCCTTTCGGAACTACATGCAGCCCATGCTGTGCTACATTTGCACTACAGAGACATGTCGCAGAGGACCCAGCAGCGGACGAAGAGGTCCGACACAGTGTGAAGAACAGCTTCTACGTAGATAACTGTCTACAAAGCGTTTCGACCCAGGAAGAAGCCGAGGCTCTCCTACTTAAACTCCGCGCCTCTCTGATCAAAGGCGGCTTTGATCTCAGGCAGTGGGCCAGCAGCGATCCGCACGTACTGCGCAGCCTCTCCTCCGAGGACAAGGCAGCGAGCAGCGAGACCTGGATGGCCACAATCCCAGGAGAAGCCCAAGAGATGACACTAGGACTAGTGTGGCGCTTCAAAACAGATTCGCTCCACTATAGACACAAACCCCTGACCACGGAGCAGGGAAGGTCGGCGGCAATACCGACCACCAGACGGAGTGTGTACAGAACACTCGCCCGACAATATGACCCGTTAGGATGTATACTACCGTACACCACCAGGGCAAAGATGATTGTACGAGCATTGTGGGACAAGGACCAGGGCTGGGACGACCCCATTCCCGCACACCTTGCATCCACCTGGAGAGAGTGGGAGATGGAACTCCACTCACTCCCAGGCGTTAATATACGCCGAAGCTACTTCCCACCCACGGTGAGGCCAGAGACATGTAAAATGGATTTACACGTCTTCAGTGACGCCTCCGAGGTCGCCTACGGATCAGTAGCCTACTTGCGGGCCCAAGAAGAGGGGGGAGAGATCTACACAGCATTCATCCTCGCCCGCTCGAGAATAGCCCCACGCAAGCAACAGTCTATCCCACGTCTAGAGCTCTGCGCAGGAGCGCATCTAGCCACGCTCATCCAACGTGAGCTCACCATTCCGGTGCATAGAACAATCCTGTGGTCAGATTCCACGACAGTACTCGCCTGGATCAAATCGGATTCATGCAAATACAAAGTCTTCGTGGGAGTCAGAGTCACTGAGATTCAAGAGTTAACCGGAGAGTTAACCGGAGAAGCAAACTGGCGCTATGTTGATACAAAACACAACCCAGCTGACGTCATCACCCGGGGAATGTCCCTAGATGACTTAACCCGTCGTAACGTCTACAGTGACGGACCAGCATTCCTCAAGCTCCCGGAAGGAGATTGGCCCACGCCCACCCCGAGGGAAGCAAGTGACGAGGAGGCTGAGAATAAGAAACCCATGTTCTGTGGATTGAGCACTGTTGTCTCCGCAGACCCCAACATAGACGATTGCATTACCATAGAGAGTGCGCAGCAACGGACATTCCTGCGGCACCACCCAGAGATTAAGTCCCCCGCTGATATGTCAAGTTTCAAGTTTCTTTAATAGTTGTCATACAGAAGTACAGAATACTTTTGTACAAAATGCTTCTTACTGTTGCGCTCCAGAGACTGTGCATGACAAGATAAGTATGAAATAAAAACATAGTAAAAATTAGAAGTAAAAAAGAGTAAAAAAGAGGTCACAGTGTTCAGTTTAGACATATGTACAATGTTCGTAGACGTAGTTACCATACAATATACAATACTGTGCAGTGTACTAATATACAATACTATATAGTGCAAGGCATAAATGGACGAGGTGCAGTTTAGGTACAATTCACAGTAGGTGTACGAGTTGTAGTGCAAATCCTTTATCAATAAATATAAAGTGTAAGTGTGTTTGTGTGATCTAAAGTGTGGAGAGTGGGTGCTGCAGTGTGTTGTTTGTTTGAGTGAGTGTGTGCGTGTGGGTGTGTGTGCTGTGTGCATTTGATGGTTGTTGCATAGTGATTATTTTCATTTAGCGATTATTGTTCGTTTAGCAGCCTGATGGCCTGGGGATAGAAGCTCCTTCTGAGTCTTTCTGTGCTCGCCTTAAGACTCCGGTATCGCTTGCCTGACGGCAGCAGTTCAAAGAGGCAGTTGTTCGGGTGGCTCGAGTCCTTAATAATTCTCTTAGCCTTCCCCTTGCACCGCTTGTTGTAAATGTTCTGGAGGGTGGGAAGCCCCCCTTCAATTGTGCGTTCGGCTGAACGTGTCACTCTTTGTAGTCTGCTACGGTCTTGTGCAGTGCTATTCCCAAACCAGGAGGTGATGTTGCCGGTCAGGATGCTCTCTATTGTACATGAGTAGAAGTTCCTAAGGATCTTCTGACTGACTTGGAACTTCCTTAGGCGCCTGAGGAAGTAGAGGCGTTGTCGTGCCTTCTTCACAACACTGTCAATGTGTGTGGTCCATGTCAAGTCCTTGGATATGTGGGCTCCGAGGTACTTGAAACTGTTCACTCTCTCAACCGGTGCCCCGTCGATGCTGAGGGGGCTGTAGTCCTTGACCCCCGACCTCCTGAAGTCCACAATCATCTCTTTTGTTTTGCTGACGTTCAGGGAGAGGCAGTTCTCCTGACACCACTGTGACAGGTTCTCTACCTCTTCCAGGTAGGCCCTTTCGTCGTTGGCAGAGATCAGGCCCACCACTACTGTGTCATCAGCAAATTTGATGATGGTGTTGTTGTTCCGCTGTGCTACGCAGTCATGTGTGTACAGGGAGTAGAGGAGGGGGCTCAGAACACAGCCCTGGGGGGCCCCTATGTTGAGCGTGATGGATGAGGAGGTGCAGTTGCCGGCTCTTACCACCTGGGGTCTGCCCGTCAGGAAGTCCAAGACCCACTGGCACAGGTCATAGTTCAAGCCCAGGTCCCTGAGCTTGGCTATGAGTTTGGAGGGGACTATGGTATTGAATGCTGAGCTGTAGTCGATGAACAGCATTCTCACATAGTTCCCCTGCCTCTTGTCCAGATGTGATGCTGCTGTGTGCAGCACATGGGCTATGGCGTCCTCCGTGGACCTGTTGGGGCGATATGCAAATTGCAGAGGGTCCAGGTTGATGGGGAGGGAGGAACAGATGTAGCCCTTCACTAGCTTCTCAAAGCACTTCATGGCTATGGAGGTGAGGGCTACAGGGCGGTAGTCGTTGAGGCAAGCGGGGGTAGATTTTTTGGGTACAGGGATGATGGTGGACTTCTTCAGACAGGTGGGGATGACAGCCTGTTCCAAGGACAGGTTGAAGATGTCAGTGAATACCGGGGCCAGTTGGTCGGCACAGACTTTTAGGACGCGGCCGGGGATGCCGTCCGGTCCTGCTGCCTTCCTGATATCCACTTTTTTAAAGATCCGTCTCACCTCATGCTCTGTTACCCTGAACACTGAGTCTCCATCAGCAGACCCCCCCCCCCCATTGCCGTGGTTTGTAGGCTGGTGTTGTTATTCACAGCCTCAAACCTCGCATAGAAGGAGTTGAGATCATTTGCTAAGGAGATGTCACTGTTCAGTTTGAGGGGGGTTCCTTTGTAGTCTGTCATTGTTCTGAGGCCCTGCCACATGCCTCTAGAGTCAGCCTGTTCAAACTGAAGTTCAACTTTATCCCTGTAACGCCGTTTTGCCTCTATTACTGCTCTCCTGACGTTGTATCTTGCCATCTTGTGTTCTTCCATGTTGCCTGTCACCAGCCCGGTGTTGTATGCTGATGTGCGCACTTTCAGAGCCTCACGGACGGATTTGTCTACCCAGGGCTTTTGATTTGGGTAGATATTAATTTTGGTGGAGGGGATTATTACTTCTACCTGAGTACAGACATAGTCAATCACCGTTTCGGTGTATTCGTTAATATTGGCTGTGTTATCACGGAATACACTCCATTCTGTGCTTCCCAGCACTGCTTGGAGTGACTCCACTGACGTCACGGCCCAACGCTTAACCTCTCGCGAGACCACCGGCGTTCGCTTGAGACTCTGTTTGTACTTTGGCAAAAGGAATATGGCGGCGTGATCGCTTTTACCGAATGGACTAAGAGCCTGTGACTTGTACCCATTCTTAAATTGCGAGTATACATGGTCTAATATGTTCTCGCCTCTGGTGGGACAGGTCACATGCTGATAGAAATTCGGCAGCACCTTTTTAAGACGCGCGCTGTTGAAATCCCCCAAGACCAAAATGGCAGCGTCAACATTAGCTGCCTGGAGTTTGTTTACCTCGTCGTGAAGTTTTGAAAGTGCGACCCCAGTGTTCGCGTGTGGTGGAATGTACACTCCGATGAGGATGATGGACGTTAACTCTCTTGGGAGGAAGAAGGGTCGACATTTTATCGTGATAAACTCCAGGTCTGGGGAGCAGTGGTTAGACAGTTCCTTTGTGTTGCCTAAATCGCACCACTCCTTGTTTATCATGAAGGCAATGCCGCCTCCTCTCGTCTTTAGTGACTCTTCTGCCGTCCGGTCTTTGCGGAGAACGAAGAAGTGGTCTGCCGGTTCTATTGCGTGATTCGGGACATCTGGACTCAGCCAAGTTTCTGTGAAACAGAGGACGTTACAATCCCGAATGTCCCTCTGGAATTGGATCCGTGCTCTGATGTCGTCCAATTTGTTTCCTATCGATTGCACATTGGCCAACAATATGCTGGGCAATGTGGTTCTGTGTCGTTTGGACCTCAGTCTGTTCCGGACCCCGGCTCTCTTTCCTCGTCTTCGCGGCGGTTTCTGGTCTTGGCCATGGCCGGCATAACAAAGGATCTCGGCGGGCCATTTCTGCTGTTCAGCGATCCGATCCAGAGAGCAATCCAAACGGTAAGTTTTTCTTAATCCAATGTCAATGATTGACTGACGGTCATACACATATAATGCACCAACAGTTGGTGCAAATAAAACTCCTAATACTATAAAAATTAACAAAATAAAGCACAGTCTCGTCGGAGCGATCAGAAAGGCAGCCATCAGAGCAGCGCCAGTGGGTTTGTAGTCAGCAGCTGACTACGAGGAAGCAGAACTGCTTCTACTGCAACGAGCCCAGAGAGACTCGTTCCCCGATGAACTAGACTGTCTACAGGGAGGAAAGCCCGTCCCATCAGACAGCAGATTGATTCATCTGGCCCCCGAGAGTGACACACATACCCTCATCAGAGTGGGTGGTCGCCTGCGGAGAGCCCCCAATTTACCGGATGACATTAAGTACCCGATCGTATTGAACAGCCGACACAAGGTCACAGAGCTGATTATAAAGAAATACGACGAGGATGTACACCACGCAGGAGCAGAGAGAGTCTTCGCGGAAATCAGACGTCGTTACTGGATACTTCAAGGAAGAGAGGCGGTGCGACGCTTCCAGCGAACCTGTCTAGACTGCCGAAAGTGGCGCGCGCAGCCCAGCATACCACGGATGGCTGACCTACCTCCATGTCGCCTCCGACTCGGCGACAAGCCATTCCACTCAACAGGCATGGACTGTTTTGGCCCGCTGCACATAAAGAAAGGAAGAGGCACCGAGAAGCGGTGGGGTATTGTATTCAAATGCATGACCACCAGAGCGATACATATCGAGCCCCTTCCGACCATGAGCGCAGACTCATTCCTTATGGCCTTCCGAAGATTCACATCACGGAAAGGAAAACCGTCTACATTATTGTCCGATCACGGGACAAACTTCAAAGGCGGAGAAAGAGAGCTGAGGGAGAGCTTCCAAGCTATGGGCCCAGAACTTAAGACCCACCTCGCTCCAGCCCAGATTGACTTCCAATTCAACCCCCCAAACGCACCCCACTTCGGTGGAACTTGGGAACGAGAAGTACGTTCTATAAAGACAGCCCTGTACGCAGTACTTGGGGCCCAGACTGTGGCGGAAGAAGTCCTAATGACAGTCCTCACGGAGATTGAGGGAGTATTGAACTCAAAGCCCCTCGGTTACGTCTCCAGTGATGTAGCAGATGTCGACCCAGTCACCCCCAACACCCTCCTGATGGGGCGGCTAGATCCCGCGTTACCCCAGACAATGTACCGGCCTGAAGAAGCGAACGGCCGACGAATGTGGAGGTACAGCCAAGTATTAGCCGACAAGTTTTGGAGCAGTTTCCTACTGCACTACCTACCGTCTCTACAGACCCGCCAGAAGTGGGTAAAAGAGAGAGACAATTTGACGGAAGGAACAGTCGTCATGATTATTGACCAGTCACTACCCAGAGCTATGTGGCCGGCTGGCCGCGTAAGCAAAGTGATCACCGGTGCCGATGGCAAGGTCCGAGCAGCTGAAGTACTCGTCCAGGGGCGCATTTACACCCGTCCTGTGGCGAGGCTCATAGAACTGCCCCGACTCCCAGACACAATCGATGATGACCATGACCCTATGACTTTGTGAGTTGACTGACCCTTACAGCGAACCCTTGAGTGGTAGACAGTGCGGTTAATCTGTCTCTGCTTAACTAATTGGGTTGGGACCAATTAGGGGGCGGCTGTTCTGAAGGATCAGATTAAACCGAATATATATATTTATTTATATATATATATTTAATTGTATTTGTATATCCCCTGATATCCCTTGTATATTCCTTGTACAATATGCATTGAATATCCCTTCTAGTCTACTGAACATCCCATAATAGTCTCCATTCTACCATTGGACGAGACCTTGGTGCCAGGTCGCCATACCCCTCAGACCAGGTTCAATCGTACCGCTCAACATGTATGGACAAGTCCTAGTTCCGCGTAGGAATATGTCTACCGCACCACTAATGGTACTATTTGTTCATAGTGCGTATATATACTGCGCTATTAAAGTAGAGCTTTCTTTTAGTCCAGTTCCTTACCCTCCAACAGAGTGACAGACGCAAAAGCCTCCCCGCGAACCACGTGTGGGCAGTAAGGCCAATTCGGCCCAGTATCGGCATTGAGACATCGTGTATATTAATATTTGAATAGTCATATTTGGCACTATATCGTCGAGTTGGACGTATTCTATTAAGCTAATAATAGTCTATTCATATGTAGTGCCTCGTGCGGTAAGAGTTCTATAGTAATCAGCACCCCCATCGTTTCGGGCATCAGCTGGACGCTTATCCAGGGTGGTTGACCCCACGTGAAGCTGCACCCGAGGAGCTCCAGGCCAAAGAGCGAGTGGACCTGTATATTGGATTATTCTACCGACGACGGCTAGCCTTCCCCGGCTTGGATTATGCTTTGAGTACTTTGATTATTCTATGGATAAAGGCCAACACTGCGGTGTGTTGGAAATACCCCCCCCGGAGAGGACGACAGGTGAGAAGACGCTCTACACGACGAGGTCGCCTCACGTCTCTCCATCGTGGACCGGAGGACGCCGGCCACAGAGAGTCCAACTGCTTTCATCTGTGGATCGAGGATCGCTGGGCACCGGGTCGCAGGACTGTGGGCTCTCCCAGGATACCCTCGGCCAGACGGGATACAGCCAGACTCTACCCCCCCCCCTCCAGCTGTCCTACAAGCAGTCGGAACCTTCCCCTAGTGTATCCAGCTATATAATCATTCAAGTATCATTGCTATTGTTCCCTAAATATTCCAGGTTGTATATTTGCTTCCTGCGCAATCAGAGATTGGACATTCGATATTGATCTACCTACGAATACTAATTTGCCATAAAAGTGCATACTATTTCAAATCATAAATGTAATTAAGTGATCGTTGTACATACCTTTGCTATGTATTATTATTAAACGCAGACTTTCGACTTGGTACATTTGTGTTGGATCCGTTTCATCAGGTGGGAGTGTTTATCATAATTATTTATACCTAGTACTGGGTGGCCAGAGTCTAAAGTACAAGAGGTAGTGGTAGTAAGTATCATATCTAACAATACAGTCAGGGAATTGTACCCCTCAGTTACACATGCCTTTATCTCAAGCCAACTCGACTACTGTAATGCACTCCTTACCGGCCTCCCGAAAAAATACGATGATAACTATTTTATTGCAATGCACTATTGCATTATTTTATTCTATTTGACTAACTATTTTATTGCACTGCACTATTTTACTTTGTATCAGTGAATCATAGACGCCTGGCCATAAGAGCATTCGGAGCATCTCTGCTCTCCCACTATTGAACTTGGGGGAGCAAAGGTATGATCTTGCTCCACCACTTTTTGATTATATGAAAAATATGATATATCCCCCCCCAATATATAAATCTAACCATAACTACGTTATGGTAACTGAGTTTTATAGTGAAAAGAGCAGCTTTATTGGTCAAGATTGAAGGCTCTAAATTGCAGGAAATTGCACGTACAGGTTCATTAAATTCAAAAAAAATCTGTCGTGGAGGGGGTTGTGCCGGACCCCCTCCAAACCACCCCTTGCCTGCCCAAAAACTAAAAAAAATTTTTAAAAGAAATTAAAAAAAAGCAAAAAAAAAAAATAAAAGGGGGGGGCCCATCTGGGCTAAGCCCCGGATCTCCTACAATCCTAAATCCGCCCCTGATCTGTATGTCATGTATGTATGTCATAATATGTTATGATGGATTGAAAATTCATGATGTAAACAAGACGAAAATCTTAGGTCTGCATCCCCTTAACAACTGTGTGTATTATTGAGCTGTACTGTATTGTACCCATTCTGCAATCTGTTAATAAAGTTTTCAATCAATCAATCAAAAGCAAATGTAACCATTTTCAGAGTCAGAAATTCTGACTAATCTGGGTCAGACTTTAACCCCCGATAGAGAACCTCCACCTGTCAGTTTCCAGGGATCATCCCTATGTTCCCCGGGTCCTATGTTCCCCGGGTTCTATGTTCCCCGCTTTGATTGATTAATAGATTGAAAATTTTATAAATTTTTATTATTTTATTAATTATTAATGTCCGCCTTGTTTCGAACGGTTAAGCTTAGGCCCTCGTTCGAACTGGTTAAGGTTAGAGTTTGGAATTGATTGATTGATTGATTGAAAAGTTTATTAACAGATTGCAGAATGGGTACAGTACAGTACATCTCAATACATACAATTGTTAAGGGGATGCAGACCAGAGAAAGACTTTCGTCTTGTTTCCACCAGGGTCCCCCATTTTCAATTCATCATAAATCAGGGCTGGTGATCTAAAATTTTCAATCTATCAATCAATCAAAGCGGGGAACATAGAACCCGGGGAACATAGGACCCGGGGAACATAGACATGCTCCCAGTTTCCACAGACGACCCCCCCACCCCAGTCGGAGCCCCTCGGCCTTATTATACACTCTTATGATTAAAAACGATACCACTCTGCAATCAGTATTGTTTAAATTTGTATTATAGAGTGGTACCATCAGAGCTTGACGTTAACTTTTTGGCTCACTAGCCACTGTGGCTAGTGGTTTTCCAAAGTCACTAGCCACTCAGCATTTTCACTAGCCAAAAATCCCAGCACTCACGCTCCCACCCAAAAAGTAATAAATATAGGTCATTTCTTCTTCACTAACCCCTGCTGGGGACAGTATCATTGTAATCATACTGCTACATGCCAACTGTACAACTGTGCTTCTGACTGTTGACTCCATTGTTTACTACTGCCTGCGACCAGTGACTCAGCCGCAAAAGGAGCTCCAGTTGGGGCAACGGCTGACTGGGACAAGATGGAGGGTGTAGATGTGGAAGAGTTGTGTTGAACCTAGCAATTACATTGTTGCTCCAAACGCTGTGAACATTATCATTGACACACCTATGCCTTGGCTGTGTTGAACCTAGCAATGATATTATTGCTCCAAACGCCGTGAACATTATCATTGACACACCTATGCAGGGCTTGACGTTAACTTTTTGGCTCACTAGCCACTGTGGCTAGTGGTTTTCCAAAGTCACTAGCCACTCAGCATTTTCACTAGCCCTGGGCAGGTGTCAACGTCAAGCCCTGGGTACCATGGTGATTTTTTTTACCATCTCTTAGACAATAATATCAAATATACTGCAATATAAAAAAAATGACATTATAGTGTAGAATAGTTTTCAATATTACAATATATTCATAATGATATATTGTCAGATAGCCATAGATAATATATTATAAGATATATTATAGTATATTCAGAAATAATATATAGCTATTGTCAGATATTTAAAGTTTTGGTAAAATACAAATCTTTGTATCAAACTAGCACATGTATAATCTGTCAATATGTTATAATATTATTATTTGACTCAACTATTAAATTAAATTCAATATATTGTAATATATTTTGGGTTATCTTCAGTATCATCTATTTTTAATCTTATAGTTAAAGTCGTTGTTTTAAATCTTGAATGGATTACGTGGTCGTTGCAGCAGGTAAGGATGCCTGGGTTTATTGAACACTTGAAATGAACAATACATTGAAACGGCTTGTCCTTGAAGCCGCTAGATAGATGATGGGGTCCGGGAACGCCCAGGGGTCCTTGAAGGGGGTCCCAGATAGTGGCTGTAGTGGCTAGCCATAACACTGATGAAGGAACAAGAGTTCCGAAACATGTTTGTTTCCACTTCAGGCTGCTATTAAATACTTGAACCTGAGAGTGCTGGTCCAGCTTCCCTGCTTCTTTTTATATATCACTTTATGGGATTTCAGCACCCAGTGTCGGATTTTGAGAGCGCGGTCTAACTTGACATTTGGTCCCAGATAGTTACATTACACTATTTAATTCACTAGAAGTGAGAGACTATAAGACTAATAAGAGTGACTATTCTGATCACAACTTTCACTTTCTCCACTGTTATCTCGTCAACTACAGTATAGACAGGTATGGAATTCTGGGCAAAATCATATTGAACAACCAAGATCTTCTCAGACAAAATTCCTTGAGACAAAATCCTATCAAATGTGGGTCCAGTACTGGGGGTCCTTGACACTCTCAAAAGGGTTGAGAACCTAAGACTTAAGACTTAAGACCTTAAGACTAAGAAATGACGTAAACACCATGATCAGAACCGCAAAAAGAAGTTTCATCAACGACAAAACCGAGGAAAACAAAAACAAACCCGCGAACTTTGGAAATTACTCAATAATCAACTAGGCTGCAGTAAAAAACTTAAAACCAGATTCTCAAACATAAACATAAAGACGGACAACACGCTCATCACAGACAAGCTGGATGTAGCCAATTACTTAAACATCTTCTTCACAAACATAGCCACAACACTGGTAAACAAACTACCCTCCCACTCAGGGCATTATGGGGTAGAACACATAGTAGCATACTACAAAAACCTAGGGGTCCACAAAGACGACTTCAAACTTGAAATGGTAACAACCGATGAGGTACTCAAAAAATTGAGCGCCCTCCAACCTAACAAGGCCACTGGCCATGACAACATCCCCTCCAAATTCCTCAGAGACGCAGCAGCCGCCATCACCCCAGTCATCACACACATAATAAACCTCTCTATAAAACAGTGGCACGTCCCCAAGGACTT
The DNA here is from genome assembly GCF_963971535.1 of Notolepis coatsorum. Classification (NCBI taxonomy): domain Eukaryota; kingdom Metazoa; phylum Chordata; class Actinopteri; order Aulopiformes; family Paralepididae; genus Notolepis; species Notolepis coatsorum. The sequence goes on along the minus strand of NC_140168.1, from coordinate 62,918,173 downwards.
CAAAATTGCGCGAGTGACCCCTCTGCACAAAAAGGGCAGCAAATTAGACCCAGGCAACTACCGCCCCGTTTCTATTCTTACCTCCATCTCGAAAGTCAAGGAGAAAATAGTCTACGAACAGGTCGAAAAGTACCTGGCGGAAAAAAATCTAATCTACGAATTCCAATCTGGCTTCAGAACGTCCCACTCCACTGACACATGCCTCCTCTATTTGAACGACCACATCAAACAAGAGGTGGACGCGGGCAAATACTGCGGCATGGTCATGCTGGACCTACAAAAGGCCTTCGACACTGTCAATCACTCCATTCTAATGGACAAGCTAAAAGCAATTGGTTTTGATATCTTAGTTATCAGTGAGCTGGATGCAATCCTACCTGGAGGGGAGAGAACAGATGGTAGAGGTAAACGGTACTCTATCCCCCCCCCTCACAGTGAGCTGTGGTGTTCCACAAGGAAGCATACTAGGACCGCTACTCTTCCTAATTTATGCAAATGACATGTCGTCAGCCTGTGACTGCAACTTGTTCCTGTTTGCGGACGACTCAGCCCTGCTGGTCTCTAACAAGAACAAGTTGCAGATTGAAAAAACCCTCAGCTCGGAACTAGGAAAAATCTGCATATGGCTCGCTGATAACAAACTATCATTACACATGGGCAAAACAGAGTCCATTCTCTTCGGTTCAAATAACAAACTCAACAAGACCGACGGCTTCTCAGTTACAGTGGGTGACAATATTGTCACAAGGAAAGACGAAATTACCTACCTGGGTTCCATCCTAGAGGCAAATCTTTCCTGTGACAAAATGGCATCCAATGTAATAAAAAAAGTCAACCAACGAACTAGATTCTTGTACCGGATCTCCTCTCTGGTAAACAAGAATACCCTGAAGACTCTGGCAGGAGCACTCATTCAAGGGTACTATGACTATGCGTGCACCTCATGGTACCAAAGCACCTCAAAGGTGCTTAAAACAAAATTACAAACATCACAAAACAAACTGGTCAGACTACTACTTGACCTTACTCCTAGAACCCACCTCACCCCTGCCCACTTTGACAACCTAGGATGGCTTAGAGTAGACGACAGAGTACAGCAACTTGCAATGGGCCTGGTCTACAAGATACACTATACAACCGGGGTGCCCATGTACATGTCAAAATACTTCCCAAAGGTCAGTGAATACCACAACCACTACACCAGAGGAAGCTCAACAAATCATGTTAAACCCAGATTCGGCTCAAACAAGGGACTAAACACGTTTCGCAATTATGCCACAACAATGTGGAACGCCCTACCCAAAGCTGTAAAGGAATGTGAATCCCTGCCCACATTCAAAACCGCTCTTAAAGAGCACCTACGGGAGGCTGCGATTCGAAACTGGCCACCGTAAATGCCCAAAACCCCCACCACCTCCTAATAGACAGTCTCCTCCCCACCGCATGTATATATTCCCTCCCCGCCGTATGTATATTTCTCTCCCACCCACCCACCCCCTCCTAATGTACAGTCCCCTCCCCATCATATGTATATACTCTGTCAGGATCTCAAGTTCAAGTTCTTTAATAGTTGTCATACAGAAGTACAGAATACTTTCATACAAAATGCTTCTTACTGTTACGCTCCAGAGACTGTGCTAGACAAGATAGTATCAAATAACATAATAACATAATATAGCATGAATTTAGAAGAAGAAAATGAGGTCACAGTGTTCGGTATAGACATATGTACAATGTTCTGAGTTACCATATAATATACAATACACAATACTATGCAGTGTACTAATGTACAGTACTATCTAGTGCAAAGCAGAAATGGGATGAGGTACAATTTTAGGTACAATTTACAGTAAGGTGTACGAGTTGTAGTGCAATCCTTCATCCATAAATATAAAGTGTGGGGAGTGGGTGCTACAGTGTGTTTGTTTAAAGTGGGTGTGTGCTATAAGTGTGTGGAGTGGGTGCTACAGTGTGTTTGTTTAAAGTGAGTGTGTGCGTGTGGATGTGTGTGCTATGTGCGTTTGGTGGTTGTTGTTGTGTAGTGTTCATTCATTGTTCGTTTAGCAGCCTGATGGCCTGGGGATAGAAGCTTCTTCTGAGTCTTTCTGTGCTCGCCTTGAGACTCCTGTATCGCTTGCCTGACCGCAGCAGTTCAAAGAGGCAGTTGTTCGGGTGACTGGAGTCTTTAATGATTCTCTTAGCCTTGCCCTTGCAACGCTTGTAGTAAATGTTCTGGAGGGTGGGGAGCCCCCCTCCAATTGTGCGTTCGGCTGAACGTGTCACTCTTATACAGTACTGTATATTGGAATACCGTTTATGTCACAAATGTATCAGTACTAAATACCTATATGTCCCTATGCCATAAATGTCATGTATGTTGTGTATGTCATAAATGTCTATATGAATTGAAAATGGGGGACCCTGATGGAAACAAGACAAACGTCTTTCTCAGGTCTGCATCCCCTTAACAATTGTATGTATTGAGCCGTACTGTATTGTACCCATTCTGCAATCTGTTAAATAAAGTTTTCATTCATTCAACCATGAGGTATATGAAGGCGTCCATTTAGTGGGTCCAAAGAGTCACTCACACAGGGTTTGAGGTGGTCCAGAGCGTCTTTGTGACAGGTTAGTGCCACCAGTCTAAGTCTTTAAGTACACTGGGGCACCTTGTCGTAGGGCCCACATCACTCCTACTGAAACTTGAGATTGATTTTAAAGTATTTTTGATTACCTACAGTACAAGGCGTTACACTGTCAGGCACCACTCTGTGCCTCTATAGTCCTACAGTTTGGTAATTTGTTCAAAGGTCATCATGTATCAGGTCCTATTCCCATGTGGACACAAACCTCTATAAATAAAGGTTTACTTATTTCCCTCTTGGGCACTAGGATTATGCAGGAGGTTACCATAGTGTGGAGGCACCTTATGAAGCCACAGGGACAGATTGGAAAGGTGCTAGAGAAGCTCTCTCAGTTCAGTTAGTTTGCACATGCTTTGAAGCACCCTGGGATTGATGCCATAGATATATAACACTAGATGGCTTACCCGCACTGCTGGCCAATGGAGACCAACATTGGCACATGGCGGCCATCTTGCGTGGGTGGAGCACGCCCACTCATAACATGCATGTCTACTTCTATGGTGCATGCACTATTGAAATAACCATAGCTTGCTACATTTTCAACCGTTTGGTTTGTGTAACTGAGGGGTACAATTCCCTGACTGTATTGTTAGATATGGTATTATTAAACCACTACCTCTTGTACTTTAACTTCTGGCCATCCAGTACATGATATAAATATGATGAACACTTTCCCACCTGATGAAACAAAGTCCACACAAATGTACAAATCGAATATTTAATATAGCAAAGGGTATATACAACGTTCACTTGTTTACACTTATGATTTGAAATGCACTTGTATGGCAAATGAGTATTCGTAGGTAAATCAACATTGAATGTCCAATCTCTGGTTACGCAGGGAGTAAGTATACAACCTGTTTCTTTAGGAAACTATAGCGATGGTACTTAAATGATTATAGCTGGATACACTAAGGGGGGGGGGGGTTCCCGCTGGTTGTAAGACAGTAGGAGGGGGGGGCGGTATCCCATCTGGCCGACGATTTCTTGGGAGAATTCAAAGTCTTGAACACGGTGCCCACAGAATCTCGGTCCGCAGACGAATACAGCTGGACCCTCTGGTGGACGGTAGCTGCCGGTCCACAACGGAGAGACGTGAGGCGAACTCACTGGTGTAGAGCGCCGTCTCACCTGGAGTCCTCTCCGGGGGGTAGTTCCAACACTCCGCAGTGTTGGCCGTTATCCATGGAATAATCAAAGCACCCAAAGCATAATCCAAGCCGTGGAAGGCTCGCCGTCGTCCGGGTAGAGTAATCCAATATACAGGTCCAGTCGCCCTGGCCCGGAGCTCCTCGGATGCAAGCACCACTAGTGGTCTGCCCAGCCTGGTTAAGACTCCAGATAACGTCAGGAACGATGGGGGTACTGATAACTTTATAACTCTAACCGAACGATGCACCATACATAAATAGACTATTATTAGCTTAATAGAATACGTCCAACTCGACGGTATAGTGCCAAACTATGACTATTCAACTATTAATCCACACGATATCTCAATGCCTATTCTGAGGCCAAGTAGGCCTTACTGCACCACACGTGCGTCGTGGGTGAGGCTTCGCGTCTGTTACTCGGTTGGAGGGTAAAGAACTGGACTAAAAAGGAAGTTCTACTTTACTTGCGCCATATATATATGCGCTGTGAACAAATAGTACCATTCGTATTTCGCCAGACGTATTCCTACGCGGAACCGGGCTTGCCACGACATGTTGGGCGGCACGATTGAACTTGAACCTAGGGGTATGGCTGATGGCGCCAGGTTCTCGTCCAATGGTAGAATGAAACTATTATGGGCTGTTTAGTAGACTAAAGGGATATTCAGTGCATATTGTACAAGGAATATACAGGGGATATCAAACGATATACAAATACTATTTAAATATATATATATAAATAAATATATATATTCGGTTTAATCTGATCCTTCACAACAGTTTGTTAAAAACGTCAGAGATGTAGTTATCGGGCGCCCTCGTGGCGCACCGCATAGTGCCTCGCACACCTACGCGGCCGTCCCGGGTTCGCCTCCCTCTCCCGGGGGATCATTTGTCGCATGTCTTCCCCACCTCCTCTCCCGTTCACCCTCTCCTCCTCTGTCGGTCATGTCTGACCATGAAAAATAGCTGGAAAAATGCAAGAAATAAATCTTTAAAAAAAGTGAGATGTAGTTGTCATACTGTATACATATAATGGACTTTCATATAAAAAAATTAAAGATATTTAAAAAAATTCTTCCAAGCTTGAATCATAGCCACGTTAATAACGTTTGTAATAAACCAAACCGTTTGTAAATCTGTCAAGATTTCAGCGATTTAAGAGTATTTTTCTTTGTGCAGATCATCACCTTAAAGCAGTGATGCCACCAGTGAACTACGCGGGAAACTCCGCCTTGAGCCATCCAGTGATCTATGGTTGATGCCATCAGGCGACTCCTGCCGTGGCCTGGCAGCTCCCTCCTCCCCAGGTCGGCAGTGAGGGGCAGGGGAGAGCATGTCGTGCTCTTCAAGGTCAAATATGTAATGCCATCAAAACAGCAACCTCTAGACAAAAGTGCTCCTCTTGGTACTGTACTTTGTTTATATTTTTTTATACTTTGTTTTGGTCTGATGTGTGGGTTGGAGTTTTGAGCAGCCGAAACCCGCCCAATTTTCTACCATTTACTAAAAACACACTTTCAATCAATATAAAAAAAAAATATAAAATTAAAATAACCTTGTTTGCTACCGAGTAATGTACTATGCCAATATGTCTATACTGCTACGCAATCAAGAGTGTAGCACTCAAGTTTGACATTTGACAAACAATATCACTTACCCTTAGCTGCCAGTATTGTACCATTCTTGTTGTACACAACTTCTAAGAAGCTTTGGATAAAAGTGTCAGCTAAATGACAAAATGTAAATGAGTTGAGTGGGGATAGAATGGTTGCTATAGTTGGCCACACCTGAGGTTCTACCAAGAGGTCTGTCTGGATGAATTCACAGTATAAATAGCTATATAGCTATAATATGGTATATATATATATATATATATATATATATATATATATATATATATATATATAAAAAAACTCCTTGGGTTGTCCCCCCCTTACCTATATGTCACCTGTTGCTAATTACATTTGCCACTTACAACACTCGTTCTGCTCAACACATTCTCCTAAAGATTCCGAAAACATACACTGTACTTGGTCAAACTTCATTCAAGTCTGCTGCTGCCAGTGACTGAAACAATATACAGAAAACACTCAAACTGGTCACCTTTATGCCTAAGTCAGCAGACTCCGCATTCAAGCACTCTTGTGAACATTCTCACTGATTCCTGCAACCGTTTCTCAACCCAGTAACATCCCCAACCCCATGTCTGTCATGGTGCCCCTCTCACTGCTATATTGCTTGTTGTATGTAGATTATATATATAGTAATAAATAAAATATATTGTATGTCAGAAATACTTAAACTGAATGATTTTTTCAGCCCCCCCCCCCCCCCACCTTCAAGAGGTGTCGTCTCTTGCCAGGCCCTCATTGTAAATACGCATTTGTTCTTAATTGATTTGCCTGGTTAAATAAAGGTAAAATTAAATTAAAAAATATATATATTGTACATATAATATGTACAGTATATTAGCTATATAGCAACTTATTATAGTGTGATCTTCTCCAGACTTAGTACCTATCCCCACTCAACTTATTCAAACAAATCAGAATTTATAGTCAGCAGGGCTCTCTTGCCGCCATTATAAATTCTATCTTTAACCTGCACTTAACTGGCATCTATACGTCCCGTTTTGCACACTTTAGCCTAGTTTTTAAGGCGATCCAATGATTTTATGCCAATGAACCAATACATTGCTTGAAAGCTATAGATTGTCACCATTGGATTGATACCCTACTCAAGGTATTGGGTGCTCGCATAAAATAAATCATGTTAATATATTTTTTATTATACATAATGTGTAACCTTTCATTAGAGCCTGGGATTTTTACTGTACGTTGAAGCGTTCAAGAGTTATAGCGTTTGGAGACATAGGGTCTCCAAGCAGGGATGGGTACCTTTCACATTTGAACCGATACGGTACCGGTACCTGTGAATCGATACCGGTACCCAACGGTACCTTTTTTCGGTACTTTAGTCTCAAGAAATTTAATTGACCTACCTCAGTTGTGAAAAAAATGTATCCAAACTTCAAATAACTACAATTTCGACCGTTTTCGGCTTGCCATTGCTCCAACTGCTTTGTTGTTGAATCAAGTAAAATCCTAGGTAAGTGTATATTGTGCGTGTGAACGTTGACATGAAAGGAAAAAAGGTTTAAAAAAAAAAAAAAAATCGGTATCTCACTTGAATCGATACTCGGTAGTACAGACGTGTTTCGGTTCGGTACCTGAAAAGTACCAAATTCGGTACCCATCCCCATCTCCAAGTGGCAATTTTTTGTTTTATTGCTGGGAAGGGGGGGTATCTATGTTCCAATTTTATGTACTGTGTGTAGAGCTTCAATAAACTCTGTACCTATCACAAATACCACCAACCTGGTTGTGTGGCAATAAATGAATCTTGTATTTGGAGACTCCAAGTGGCCATTTTGGAAAAACGCATAGACATTATACCATTATAAAAAGTTGTGTAAAACACAAATTTGCTGTGGTATTGTTATCAACTTTGGACCTGTACTAGATAAGGCTTCTATGGACCCATTGTGGTTTCCAGGTCATACCCATCAGCTGGAACCTGTAAGAGGCCTCTGTTTGCAAGATCATTCAAATGGAAGTAAAAGAAAACGTAAAAACGTAACTTAAACATTTAAAAAGCACTCAGTGATTCTTCCTGTTGTGGATGAAAATTCAGAATGTTTGCTTTCAAAAGAGACTATAAAGTATAATGAATAGCAGATTACTTTTGGTATGCAATTTTCAGGCGTTTTCTAAAAATTTTTTATAGTCAGTTAAGTTTTTATTTAGCATTTATTTAACCAGGTTTGTCCCAATTGAGATCCAGGATCTCTTTTACAAGGTAGACCTGGCCAAGAAATGTGTGACCAAGGAAGCAATCGAGTGAACACTTGAAACAACAGAGTATGGTAGTTCTAGAGGTGTTCCATCCATCCTCAAGGAGCACTAAAGTCACTTAAGTCGTGTTTGGTCAAAGCTGGCATTTATTGAAGTCTCATTATTCCAAAAAATTATTGACAGGGTGTTTGGAGTGCTTTCAAGTAACAGACTCAGGTAGAGACACATTTCTTGTTCATTCCACCTCAATGAAATAATAGGCTTATGCTTGCAAAAGCACAACAAATTAAAGCAGATTTTTTTGCCTAGAACAGACCTAAAACAATTAACATTTACCAGCGGTAAAAGGAGCAATGCAAATTACCCCAAAGTCTGTAACCATTTAAAACTTTAACCCGAGAACATATTACATAAAACGATGATAAAAATGCATATGACAAATAACTCTTATTGATAGCAGACGTGTAATTGGTCACACAAACCTTTCTGTGCAACACAACATGATAAAAAAGGCATCTTAACGAAATAAGTTTTGCTATAGCAAACTGTAAAAAGGCATAGTTGAAAATAATATATTCTGAAATTATCACATACAGTATAGTGTTCAGTGCTATCATGCCAAATAAAAAAATAAAAAGAAGTGGAGCATTCGTATGTAAAAATTGTCTTAAGCTGGAATACAATTTGTATAAATTCGGCAGCATACCATTTTAAGTATCTTTTTAAGCTTTGAAATCAAACAATTATCATAAAGCCATGCAGTTTGTATACAGCATGGTATGTATAGGAAGATAGCTTTGAAAACGCACACACACAAATAATGACATCTCACAAATATCTCTAATACACGAGTATTCCCAACACTTGGAGATACATGGGCTTTATGAAACAGTGGAAAACCACCAGTCCTCCAAAGAATACTGTATTGAAATGTCATAAAACTATGGCTTTATTCATTTTTCTCACATCAATAACTTATGTGCGATTACTAATGCACCACTTAATTATTCACCTGTAAAATATTCAACAATTTTCATACCGTATTGCACTTTGTCAATATCAAGTGACACCTGCGATTACTGTCTGTTGGGGTGGGGGGGGGGGGGGGGGGCATGTTATCATTGGCCCTCCAGACCTGAAGGGGGCAGTGATCACAGAGGCGCATAGCAGGAGTCCGGCTGCCACATGCGCAGATCCACCAAAAGTTGGTTCAGTTTCTGCATCCACAGATTCCTCTCATCCTTGGTGTCTGCACTCAGCCAGTTTCTGGACAGGTAGAAAGGAACACAGGGGTCAGGTGTTAGACAAGGGTCAGACGGGAGACAAGGGTCAGACAGTGGCAACAGTGGCTCAGGGAGGTAGAGCAGTCGTCTGGTAATCCGGATGTTCTCGGTTCGATTCCCGCTCCTTCCGGGCAGTGTGTTGAAGTGTCCTTGAGCAAGACACTTAACCCATAATGGACCCGTCTCAAAACCCTGCCCTCTTTTCTTGATCCTCCAATCACAGCTGTCGCTTACCTCTGACTTCCTCGTACAAACAAAGTTTGTACGAGGAAGTCAGAGGTAAGCGACAGCTGTGATTGGAGGATCAAGAAAAGGGGCAGGGTTTGAGATAGGTCTATTGCGCCTGATGAGCAGGTTGGCACCTTGCATGGTTGCCTCTGCCGTCGGTGTGGGAATGTGTGAGTGAATGTAAGGAACAAATTGCAAAGCGCTGGAAAAAAGCACTATATAAATGCAGCTATTTATTTTGTATACGTTAGATTTGGCTGGGGGATAAAATGGGTTGTACTAAATGCATGATGCCTGACTACTGAAAACCCCATGACTTTTCTCCAGGTGTTATGACTAGATTGCCCCGGACCTGCACAAGCTGCTGTGCTAAAGGAATACAATGGAGAAACCATGGCACTCCCCTGACTAAAACGGCTGGATGTAATTTTGCCAAATCAGCATGGCTGAGAATGAGAGTCTTTCACCTTTTCCATATTTAGCGTTGGCATGGATTGATTGTTTAGATTGCTAGCATGGCTAACAAATGCAAATATATTGTAGTCTGCCCCGTTGTTCTGACCAGGATTACGTTCCTTTGACCCCCGGCGATGCGCACGCACACAGAGTCTGACGTATACAGGGAACAGGTCTATACGACGGCAGGAAACCATGAATCCTTACTTGGTGACACACATGGTGTTGTTGCACTGGCTGACCAGCGTCTCTTTGTCCTCCTCTCGCTGTGGCCGGACGGTTATGAGCTCGAAGGTGTTTGGCCGGGCGCAGAACTCTCGTTTCACCGGCTCCACCGCCCTACTTGTGCAGTTAGCCAGGTTGATGCGACCAATTGGATTCTGGGGGGGGGGGGGGGGGAGTGAGTGAGTGAGAAAGAGTTGAGAACAGTTTAGGATGGAGCGAATGGCCAGCGAGACAGATGGATATTTTCTTAGCTTTCCTTTGATTGAAAACTTTATTAACAGATTGCAGAATGGGTACAATACAGTACGGCTCAATACACACAATCGTTAAGGCGATGCAGACCAGAGAAAGACTTTCGTCTCGTTTACATCAGGGTCCCCCATTTTCAATTCATCATGACATTTATGACATACACAACAGATATACAGTACTGTTACATCCAGACATTTATGACATACAAGATATACAGTACTGTTTTAAGAGACAGATAATAGAAAATATATACATTCGAGTGGGAAGAAACTGTACATTGGAGGGGGGGGGGGGGGGGATTTGGACATTTACCGGGGCCAGTTTCGAATTGCAGCCTCCCGTAGGTGCTCTTTGAGAGCGATTTTAAGGAGGGTAGGGATTCACATTATTTTACGGCTGTGGGTAGGGCATTCCACATTGTTGTAACATACCGTACTTTTCGCACTATAAGCCGCACCCGACTATAAGCCGTAGCAGCTAAATTGAATGATGTGTACATATATAAGCCGCACTCGACTATAAGCCACAGGTGTTTTAATGTTTAATTACCATATGTAATTAGCATTGGGACACAATACTGTCGGACAAATAACAAGAATTAACTCATTTACAAGTTGTATTAAGTTTAGCAAATAAGGGAACAGATAAATAACATTTCTGTTACAAAGGGTCAGATTAAACCGAATATATATTTTTTTTTTAATTTTTTTTTATTATTGCAAAACAAAACTTATTAAAAGTCAGTACTCAACACACAATGTATAATGAAACTTTCAGTAAAGGTGGTTAAAATATATGCAAGTACAGAAACAGGATAAAACAAAAATAGTCAATAATAACATTTTAACCGTATACAGTGTATATCCAGCGAAGTTACAATTATATAAATGTTAGTATATAATATACCCCTAATACCTATTTTCTAAAACCCTACACACATATGCTCCAGCTCAAACCCCCCCCTCCCGGACCCCCTCTTGGATAGTACCTCCATTATCCCTCACTCCTAACCAGACACCACCATTATAGGCTAGCTTTTATTCTCTCCACCACTTCTAACCACATTGACATTTTGGATTCATTGAGCCCCAGAATTCTTGCTGTAGATATTTCTTGATATATCACATCGAGATATGTAAGAAACCACACTTTCCGGCAAATTTTTTCCGGTTGAAACCAACGTGATGCGATCAGTTTTTTTAGCTACTGTGATACCCGATAAAACCAATCTTTTTAGTTGTGGATTCACTGCAAACTCAAAAACATCATTCAATAGCAATACCGCGGGGTGTACAGGTATATTCCAAAATACGAGTATTGATAATTGTTGGGACACATCTTTCCAGAATGCCTTAACTGGTGGGCAGTCCCAATACATGTGCATAAATGTTCCTTCGTCCCCATTTGTACATTGGGAGCATTTGGAGTCTTGTATAAGCCCCATTTTGCACAGCCTTATAGGAGTCAAGTATGTCCTGTGAATATAGTTCAGATTGATTTGTTGATGATCCGGGTTCCTTGATGTAAGTCGGACATTTGCCCAGGCTCCTTGCCAATCAAAGTCATTTTCCAGGTCTGGTATATCCCTCCTCCAGACATTGTCTAGTTGAAGGGTTTCATACGAGGACGTTAGTAATTGATAATAAAAACCTGATACAAAACCTCCCAATGTATCTCTTTCATAGAAAAATTTGTGGTATCTGTGGTGTTCAATTGGTATGTGTAATGGAACACCGTGAGATCTCATACAAAGTCGTAACTGTATGTAAAAAAGCCATGTGGACTCGGTGAGGTTAAACTTTATGCATATTTCGACATAACTACAGAGGCCCTTGTTATTAAAAATATCCCCTAATGAGTGTATGCCTCTTTCTTCCCATATAGGGAATCTTATAGGTCGTTTTCCCATTAAGAGAGCATTGTTATTGAATATGGGAGTGTGATTATGCCATACTTGAGGGTTAGGAAATGTCCTTTGTGTTTCCCGCCATGTCCTGATTGCATGGGTTATTATTGGGCCAAATTCTCGCTCACAATGCTTGATTGAAAGTTTAGTGTATGCTATGTCTTTCAATCTCTGTGGGGCTACTATGTTTTCTTCTAATTTTCTCCAAGATACCAAAGCCTCGGGGTCAAACCATATCTTCTTCAATGGTCTTAATGTGAAGGCATTAAAATATTGTAAAAAATCTGGGACTGCCATGCCACCGTCTGCTTTATTTCTCTGTGCGGTGGATCTTTTTATGCGAGGTGGTTTGTTATTCCAAATAAATTTGTATGTGGAGGTTTGTAATCTTTTCCAGTAGCCCTCTGGAGGAGGTAACGGAAGCATTGAGCTGAAGAAATTGATTCTTGGTAATACATCCATCTTAACTATTGATACCCTTGCCTGTACTGAGTTTTTAAGTTTTGCCCACCTGTCCAGGTCGTCCTTGATTTTGTTCTGTATTTTTGTGTAATTGTGCTTCACCGTTTGTCTTATGGTGGGAAATATTTCCACACCCAAGCATCTGAAATGTTTGACCATGGGTATCGCACCTGGGAGGGTTGTCTCTTTTTTTGCACTGGTGTTAAGAGGAAGAAAAGCCGACTTAGGCCAATTTATTTTAAATCCCGATAAATCACCAAAGTTCTCTATCAACTTGAGTATAAGCGGCAATGTGTTGTTGGGGTTTTGCATGAACAATATTACGTCGTCCGCATATAAACTAATTTTATGATGTGTGCCCTTGATTACTATTGGTTCTATGTGTTGGGATTGTCTTATAAATTGTGCTAAAGGTTCTAATGATAGATCGAATAGTCCGGGACTAAGAGGGCAACCTTGTCTGGCTGAGCGTGATACCGGAAAGATATCGGAGATGAATGTGCCTGTTGTAATCCTGGCCGATGGGTCCTTGTATAGTACTTTAATCATATCAATGAAACCTTTTCCTAACCCCATCCTTTCCAATACTGCCCATAGAAACGACCATTCCAACCTGTCAAATGCTTTCATAGCATCCAGGGATAGTATCGCCTTAGGTGTGATGTCCTCTTTGTCTGTATCTAGTACGTGCAGTATTCGCCTTATGTTATCATTGATCAGGCGACCTTTTATGAAGCCTGTTTGGTCCGGATGAACTAAAGACGTCATATGCTTTTGCAATCTGATGGCTAATATCTTAGAGTACAGTTTGACATCGGTTCCGAGGAGGCTTAAAGGACGGTAACTACCGCACTCAGTGGGGTCTTTGTCTTTTTTGTGAAGAACTGAAATGAGTGCGGTATTTTGGTGTTCAATGAAGCTTCCCTCTTTGACTGAGTATAAGATCATATTTAGTAATAAGGGTCCAAATATGTCCCAGCAAGAAATGTACATTTCTGATGGGATACCGTCAATTCCCGGAGCTTTGCCGTTTTTCATTCCGGATATGGCCTTCTTGAGTTCTTCTAATGTGATCGGTACTTCTAACTGTTTAGCGTCTTCATCCGTAAGTTTAGGGAGAGTAATTTGATTAAGATATGTGTCTAATTTGTCTTGATCAAAGGTCGTTTCTGAGTTATATAAATCGGAGTAGAATTCTTTGAATGTATCGTTTATTATTTTGGGTTCTGTTACTAGAGCTTGTTGTTTCCTAATGGCAGTTATATCTGCAAATTTTGCATTAATTCTTAGTCGCATGGCTAATAGGTGACTAGGTTTAGAACCTTGGAAGTACTGCTGTTGTCTAGTGCTGCGTATTTGCAATTCCGATTTTTGTCTGTACATTGCTTTGATCTCTGTCTTTAGAATGTTAACTTGGTTATCTAGTCTAGTAGAGTTGTTGTATTTTAAAGAATTAAAAAGCGTTGAGTAAAGCGTTTCCATTTCAGACAGTTTTGTGTTTTGATTTTTGCGCAATATGGAGGTAAATCTATCCGAGAAATCCTTGATCATATTCTTTACCGACATCCATAATATTCTGGGATCTTGCACCGAGTTAGCATTATCTTGTAGGAATACTGTGAGAGCTTCTTTAATTTGTGTAATGAATTCCTTGTTGTTAAGCAGCATCGAATTAAAACGCCATCTTGGGGCCCGGGTAGATAGTGTACCAAATGTTGCTTTCAGGATTAAGTAGCAGTGATCTGATAGCGCATTGGGTGTCATTTCCACTTCATATTTATCAAATATTCTCGGGGATGCAAAGACGTAATCAATTCTGGATAGTGTGTTGTGTCTCGCCGAACGACAGGAGTACTTGCGGGTCATGGGGTTAAGTGAACGCCATAAATCAGTTACTCCTGTTGATTTCGACCAATCTTTTAATGCTTTAGATGAATTCTTTTGTTCGCTGGAGAAGGAAAGGTAAGTTTTGTCCATCCTTGGGTTCCAAATGGCATTAAAATCCGCACCTATTATATATGAGTACTCGGGATGGTTTAACATTTCTCCTGTTAGTGAAGTGAAGAAACCCACTTCGTACAAATTCGGGGCATATACCGCTGCCAATGCAATTTTCCTGTTATTGTGTATAATCCTAGCTATAGTTATGCGCCCCTCAGCATCCGACCATACCCCTTTCAATTCGATATTTAATTTGCGTCTGACGACTATGGCTACCCCTCTAGTTCTCGTAGCAAAAGAAGAGTGACTAATATTATGGTATATGTTATCCGCTAACGTATTTATGTCTCCCTCTAAAATGTGCGTTTCGCTTAATAGAGCCACGTCCACATGTTCTTTTTTCATCAGTGTAAGCACGCTTTTGCGCTTGTGTTGTTTGTTTATCCCACCGGTGTTCCATACCATTATATTCAAACTAGCCATAGTCTATGCATGTTTTCGTGTAGTTTTTGGTAATGTTTCTGGAGTATGAAGCTACAATAGATGCACATCCAATTAATGAGGTCCCGTTGAGAGCTGAGCTTAAAAACATATATATATACAAATAAAAATCCCCTATTTTCCCCTCACCCAGAAAGTCGAACATGCCTGTGTTCCAAGAACACATCCTCCGCGATAGACTTTCTCCCATGGTCCACCGGATTGCCCAAACTGAGCATTGTAATCCTAATTTTCCTATGCTCATTGCCATAGGATCTAACATTTCCATTCTATTGCAATAGAATGTCGCTTTTGGTCTTGCACCTTCCCTTACTGTAATGAAGTATTGTGATAAATAACCTAAAGATAAAAATAAAAAATAAAATAAAAAAAAGAGAATAAACCTTTATCGACATATTCCTTTGAACCCTCCACCAACGTGTGGGGGGGAAAAAAAGGAAAAGATTGTAGAGCAATATTGACACCTTAATGTGAAGAACATTGGAAAAGAATAATGTAAGTTAAAATATATTTAAAAAATATAGAGTAATATTGACACCTTAATGTGAAGAACATTGGAAAAGAACAATGTAAGTTAAAATATATTTAAAAAATATAGAGTAATGAGAAGAAAAAATTAAATAAAATAAAAATCAATGGAAAGATATAGATAAGGAATAAGAGATAAATAATTATCAACGTGGAGAAGCCACTAGAACCGATTTAACTGATTAGATAAGATAGAAAAGCAGCGCCTTTTAGCGCTTCAATGTGCCTTTAATGGAGTGATTACTTAAATTGTTAGAATAACCTTGCTGTGCTCATACGTTTATGTGTGGTTAATTTTAAAGTATTATTAAGGACTGATTGCACTTCATTTAATTTATTATCTGCTATGTGTATGCACACCGAATGTTATTGTTAGAGTTGTATGCTTCGTTGTCATGGTGCCTTATATTCTAGAAGGTTGTAGAATATACTAGTGCCTAGACTATTTTACATTCCAGAATGATCTAAGAGACCCAGGGCATTTGAGCGATAAACCCAGAATATTCCAGATAGATCTTTTTGCATTGATATTTATTTGTCCCCTCAGAGACCAGAGACTGAAATTATAATGTATTATGAATCGTATTATACACAGTACACTTTGTTATAGACGACTTGCATATCGTTTGCTACTTTGATGAACACAACAATGTCATTCCAACACTGGTGGAATGACCTCATTGATGAACACAATAAAGTCATTCCAACACTGGTATATATTTAGAGAGAGGCTTAACTGATTCCGGCATTTTCGTCATGCTTTGGGTTATTTGCTGCATTTTGATTCAGGAAATCCTCAGCTTCAAAGGGTGTATATGGACCTGACCTGCGGCCGTTATTGCCCAAGAATGATAACAGCGCCGGATATGCTAGCCTTGGCTTGTAGCCGGCTTTGTACAGCTTTTGCATCACATCTTTGTATGGTTGACGTCGGATGATGGCCTCTCTGCTCAAATCTTCGTAGATAAATATTGGTTTATCACCATACTTCAGCTTCCCACGTTGGTTGCGAGCATATTTGATGATGTCATCCCTTGTTGTAGTTTTCCGCAGAGTGACAATGATGACTCTCGGCCCGTTGATACTTTGCCCCTGGGAACCAATTCTGTAAACTTGTTCCACTTCTGGCACTTTGTTTGGATCGGAGTTTTCCAAAATCGTTGATAACTCTTTTGGAAAGTTGATGTCTTCGCAGTTCACTGCTTCATCAAGCCCCACAATGCGGATGTTATTCCGCCTGTGGTAACGATGGGTTTCTAGTTGCCTCTCCATCACTTCGTTTTTAAGCAATTTTATTTCCCTCCGATATTCCTCTTTAGCTCTTTCCATCTCTTCTCCCATCTCTGTCAAGCCACCTTCGTTCGCTTTGGCTGCTTTTGTGTTTTCTGTCACCGAAATCTCCACTGTCGTGATTCGCACGGACTGCAAAGCGACCGCTCTCATAACCTCTTCGAATTTAGTATCGATGTGTTCAGCGTGTGCGACCATCTGTTCTTCTACGTGTGCTTTGAAAGCGACCATCTGTTCTTTTATCAGGATAGTCAGAGAGTTGAAGTCGGGCTGTGCAACTGAACTGCTTGTGTCAGTTGATGTTATTGGAGCAGTGAGGGATCCGATGGATGTTTTTGCTATTATCTTCTCAAAATCGCCTGCTTTTTCCTTCACAGTACTTTTTTCTGATGTTCCTGTTATGTTGTCATCTATTGTCTCCATCTCGGGGCCAGTTGTCCTTGGTCCCTGTGTATTCTCCTCTATATTCCCCGCGTCGGGGCTTGTCCCCAACGGATCTGCCACAGCGTCGCCTGTTATTTTCCTTGAGCGTGTTTCAATCGGCGCCGTTAGAATTGCTGTGTCTTGTTTCCTTCCACCCTTTCTCTTATCCTTATCCATGTTGTCTTTTTGATATAGTTAGTAGAGGGTCTTATCAATACATACGATGTGGTCTAATCTCTTTTGGTATTGTCCAAATAAGGTTTTTAAACGAAATTAACGATAACGGGAGCGGAGCTGTAACCAATTGCGTGCGCTACATATTGCAGCTAAACCGGAAGTTAAACCGAATATATATATTTATTACTTGAGATATATTGTATAATATTTGTATATCGTCTGATATCCCTTGTATATTCTTTGTACATATACACGGAATATCCCTTTACCTAGGTACAGGCCAGACCATAATATTCGTTCTCCTATTGGACAGCGACCCCTAGGCGCCAACGACCATACCCCCAATGTCGAGTTCAAAGCCACCGCCAAGAGATGTCTCAACATGTCCAGGTTTGCGCAGTAATACGAGACAGAACTGAGGTTGGCACTAGATTATTCACCTTACGTATAAATACGTCGCAGGTGGATACAGAAGCACTTAGCCTAAAAGTGACTTAGACCAAAACGTTGAAGCCTTCACCACGATACAACGTGCCGTGAAGTGGGCCCCTTTTGCCCCTAAATAGAGCCTTGAGAACCGCGTGCGAATTGATAGCTAAAGTGTCAGAGTTTAACGCTGTATCGTCAAGTTCGACTTATTCTATTGTAAAGTAATAGTCTATTATTTATAGTGTATCGTGCGGCTACCGTTCTACAGTGACCAGCATTACCACCGGTTCGTCGTACAGAGCTAGTGCACTTATCCAGGCTGGGCGGCCTAACCTCGTGCCGCCATCCGAGGAGTCCTAGACGAGAACCGTTGGATATGTACACCGGAGAACCTACACCGACGAATGCAGAGCCTTTTCCGGCTGGATTATATTGCTTTGGTACTGTGGCTGCATTTGGACATTTACCGGGGCCAGTTTCGAATTGCAGCCTCCCGTAGGTGCTCTTTGAGAGCGATTTTAAGGAGGGTAGGGATTCACATTATTTTACGGCTGTGGGTAGGGCATTCCACATTGTTGTAACATACCGTACTTTTCGCACTATAAGCCGCACCTGACTATAAGCCGCAGCAGCTAAATTGAATGATGTGTACATATATAAGCCGCACTCGACTATAAGCCACAGGTGTTTTAATGTTTAATTACCATATGTAATTAGCATTGGGACACAATACTGTCGGACAAATAACAAGAATTAACTCATTTACAAGTTGTATTAAGTTTAGCAAATAAGGGAACAGATAAATAACATTTCTGTTACAAAGGGTCAGATTAAACCGAATATATATATTTATTACTGGAGATATATTGTATAATATTTGTATATCGTCTGATAACCCTTGTATATTCTTTGTACATATACACGGAATATCCCTTTACCTAGGTACAGGCCAGACCATAATATTCGTTCTCCTATTGGACAGCGACCCCTAGGCGCCAACGACCATACCCCCAATGTCGAGTTCAAAGCCACCGCCAAGACATGTCTCAACATGTCCAGGTTTGCGCAGTAATACGAGACAGAACTGAGGTTGGCACTAGATTATTCACCTTACGTATAAATACGTCGCAGGTGGATACAGAAGCACTTAGCCTAAAAGTGACTTAGACCAAAACGTTGAAGCCTTCACCACGATACAACGTGCCGTGAAGTGGGCCCTTTAACCCCTAAATAGAGCCTTGAGAACCGCGTGCGAATTGATAGCTAAAGTGTCAGAGTTTAACGCTGTATCGTCAAGTTCGACTTATTCTATTGTAAAGTAATAGTCTATTATTTATAGTGTATCGTGCGGCTACCGTTCTACAGTGACCAGCATTACCACCGGTTCGTCGTACAGAGCTAGTGCACTTATCCAGGCTGGGCGGCCTAACCTTGTGCCGCCATCCGAGGAGTCCTAGACGAGAACCGTTGGATATGTACACCGGAGAACCTACACCGACGAATGCAGAGCCTTTTCCGGCTGGATTATATTGCTTTGGTACTGTGGCTGCTGGAGCAGAGAACCGTCTACCCCACTGCTGTGTGGGATCTACCCTGTGAGGAGCACAGTCGAGCCCGCCTCTAGGACCCACAGAGGCTGGCTAGCTTTCATCCATGCTGCAATGCATACCGGAGTATAGCTGTTGCTTTGTCTACGGACCAAAGGATTATTGCACCGTCTCCTGTATCTGGAGTCTCTTTATTCCTCGTTGATCCAGACTTTGCTCCCGACCATTCCTCTCCCCTGCTGGCTTACAACCGGAGGGAACCCCCTAGTATCTCCAGCTGACTACGAGTGTGCCTTATGTAATTCTTATGCTACATGCCTTCTTGTGCGCTTTGCCAAACCCCCGCAACACTGAGGCACATCCTCACCGGCTGCAAAACCAGTTTGTCCCAAGGGCGCTACACCTGGAGACACAACCAGGTCCTAAGACAACTGGCAATCACCCTGGAAGGAAGGAGAACTACCAACAATGCCCTCCCTCCCCCAATGCCTAGACACTCAAACACCACTTCTTTTGTAAGAGCAGGACAGCTCCCAGCAAAGCCATCTGCAAGAGTGGAGGCAACCCTCCTGGACACTGCCCGGGACTGGAGAATGCAGGTGGACTTGGACCAGAAACTAATCTTTCCGCCTGAGATAATTACAACTAACCTCAGGCCGGACCTGGTCTTGTGGTCAACCTCCCAGAAGTCTGTATTCATTGTGGAACTAACTGTACCATGGGAGGCTGCAGTTGGTGAAGCATATGAACGTAAACGACTGAAGTACTCCGACATAGCAGCCGAGGCAGAACAACACGGCTGGCGTGCCCAGGTGCTTCCGGTGGAGGTTGGTTCTAGAGGATTTGTTGCCATGTCCACAACCAAGCTTCTTAAGGGGATGGGAGTGCGAGGACAGGCATTCCGACAAGCTGTCAAAACACTGTCAGAGGCTGCCGAACGAAGCAGCAGATGGCTATGGATTAAGAGAAAGGACCCCAACTGGGCTGCAAAATGATCATCGAGGGGTAAAAGCAGAGGGGGGCACACCTGGGACGCCAGGTGTTGCCGTTGAGCCCTTCGGAGGTGTCGTGGGCCTGTCAACGAAACACCAATGAAGGAGGGTGCCCACCTGAAGACCCCAGTGAAGCTTTTACCACTACCCCATTCAAAAAAAAGTGCTGATTATCTAAGGGATTGTAATATCTAGTCCTATAAGCTCAACTACAGGTGGTATTAATTATACCCATCTTAATATGCTCATGGACTTACGCTCTTGACCTACTTAAGTGTTCTTCGCCATATAAGCGCAATTAATAATTCTCAATCTTGTAACCTATTGTTGCTGCTCTGATAATAAATACTTCTAAATATGACTCTTTGTTAAGCCGTGTTCTTGTGTGGGTGTTCACCATATATACCGTGTACTGTATGGCCAGTAATTAAAGTACATAACTAAGTAGTGGTTTAATGATACCATACTCTCAATACAGTCAGGGAATTGTACCCCTCAGTTACAATTTCAATGCAGTCAAAAAAGCAATATTTAGATTTTTACATTTTCGGGTTTGGTCACGTCGAGTCACATATAAGCCGCACCGTTATATAAGCCGCAGGGTCGAAAAATGGGGGGAAAAGCCGCGGCTTATAGTCCGAAAAGTACGGTAATTGCAAAACGTGTTTGGTCCCTTGTTTGAGCCAAATCTTTTAAAGACTTTCAATTAATTTCATTCTGTATGAGAACCTTTGTTCATGGTGAATATACTATCCTCAAAGACACAGACTTTCAACGTTTTGTTTCCAATGGAACAGGGAAGAAGAGTGTTTTCAGCCAGGAAGCACGTGGGAGTGCGAATTCCACCTAATGATTGCCTCAATAAATACAAAACAAAATACAACGCAGAGATGGCCAGGAGAGGAGATGGAGGCCGATAACGGTCAATGACCATTTTCTAACAATACCAACTTTCACATATCTTGTGAAATACTTTGTGACTGTCGTTTTGAAAAGTGCTAAACAAATATTATTAAATACATATTATTCGTAATGTAGGTTAATTTTTTTTATTATTAAATTTCATTCTGAGAAACACCCAGAGAGTCACTTGATGACTCTCTAACATTTATACGTTTTCTTTATATCTTTATAAGTGCTATAAAAGCATTAACTCAAAGTCTAGTAGTCTACCATCACCAACATAGCAAGTAGTTAAAAATGAGTGTAAGTATAAGTTGACAATACCCAATAGAGAGCAAGAAGCTACAAATAAAAGGTTTAAAATAATTATATATATATTTGTATATACAGTACACTCAAAACTCTTCATACTTCACCGTTGATACTTTTTCATGCACAATTGCCCAGCCCTGGCCTATTTTTATAATTATATTCTATTGTACTTCTATTTTCATTTAGTTTATATTCCATTTTATTCTACCTTAATTGTCCGTCTATTAATGTCGCACCAAACGACCAAATTAAATTCCCTGTATGTGTAAACTACTTGGCAAAAACTGATTTAGTAGCGCCTCTTGGTTTCATTTTAGGGAAAGGGAAGGACAAAATGCAGACATTCCCACCTGAAGTGACAAGTATCTTGCTGTACTGTATGTAATTCATGGATTCAATTAATAAATACAACATTTATAGTGACTAACTAAGTAACAAATGAATTAAGTATTATTTACTGATTATTAATAATAAGTATTAAGTATCAAGGTTTCCCTTTAAGCGGTATGCCATGGCAGGTACAATGAGCTTTACCTTGCGTCTTTCGTCATCAGGGTAGGTCCAGTAGGAGATGCAGTAACCCGACAGGACGCACCACCTCCTGTGCCAGGCGCCGAACCCGCTGACATCCTCAAACATTGTCTGACAAAACAATAGATAAAAGCACCATATGGATGAGGAATTGCAGGGGAAATGTTGTAATAGTGTTGAAGGCCCAAACTAGGACTGTTTGCAATATTTCCGTGTGTGGAGGGAGAAATATTACACCAAGTCCTATCCTTCAAAATCTGTGTATAAACATACATGAGTACCTCAGACGAAGAACCATATGAATCCATTTAAAGTTGTCAAAGTAACGTAAAGTAAATGATTTCAAACGTTATTATCTAAAGGTAAGTTAGAGCACACGACCCCAGCCACCCCCTGAACTTGTGCTTCACTCTACTAGCATTCAGCCAGATACAGATCGGACCTGCAAAACAAATCCCACTACAGTACAGTGCCCTCTGCATTATAATATGTAATGGACTTGTGTTGTGTTTTTGTGTTGGACTGATTGATGTTCCTTAATTGTTTTGTGTATGTACAGGCTGTAGAAACTAATTTCCTCTAAGGAGGATAATAAATTAGTGTTGTGTTCATTCAGTTAAAATACAGTAGAGGTCGAGTACTTTCTTGTCATATATCACATTCACACTCCCAAGTGATTTGGATTGACTTTTACGACTGCAAATACATGGGCTGTCCAAGTCCGTTCTAAATTAAATGTGTTCAATGTGACTTTTGATATCGATCCAATCCGAGTGAATCACTCACCAGGAAGCCCCTCTCCTGCACGTTGGAGCCCACCTCACACTGCATCTTCAGGTAGATGTGGCCCTCTAGAGGACACAGGAAGGGCACCTACAGAGACCACCACAGCATTGAATACCATCAAATAAAGAACATTTATAAAATGTTAACAATTCCACTCAGAACTGTTTGGATGCATTGGCGGAACGTGGTTAGTCTGGCTCAATAACGGTAGTCTGCTCTGGTAAGGAATGTTAAATTGGTGGAAGGACATAACATGGCGAAAAAGCCGGTTTGCTGCAAAAATAAAACAAAAACTCAATCCAGCACAACTTGAATTTTCTTACAACAGTAACTGACTTGCAATCAGATTAAAATTTGTTAGTGCCACATTGTCCTCACACCCGTTCCCCACACACAGGTTACAACAGACATTTAAAGTGGCCACTGGCCATGGGGCAAAGTAGAGACCTTGTTCTGAAACATGTCACTGAGAAGCTCCCTTTCAATTCCTTCACATGTTCTGATCTAAAAGAGAGAAACGAGGACTGTGAGCGAAAGCGTGGCAAGAGGCAGCACATGCAAGGAGAACAAAAAGAGGCTACCGTGTCCCAAGTCTCCTGACGGGACAATGTCTATACAGTATGCAGATATGGGTCTGCTGCGAGGCCAGCCAGTCATTCATTGAGCGTGCAGAGGTAAACCGTCGGCTGGTGGCGTTTTTCAAAGACAGGGTGAATTGATGAGGATTCGATGAGAGTCAATGTGTTCTAAAAGGCAACGATCCAATTCGGTCGATGCAATGCACCATATTGATTTGGATTATCAATGTATCTTAATTCAATAGGGGATTTAAAGAAGGCTGTGTTTCATGTAAATGTAACCGGAATAAAACCTTAATTTAGCTGTATGTCTTTTTGACTAGTTGATACAAACATGATGTTTGCTGGATCACAATATAATCATAACTGACCATGTGTTACTGAATCATCAAGGTCATGGCAAAATGTCAGGATATTGCCAAATACAGAATCGTTGCCTCAAGAATTTAAATTGTAACATGGCCTGAGGGTTTCACACCCTCTATGTAAAAGTGTGTTAAAAATATATATATATATATATATATATATATATATATATATATATATATATATATATATATATATAGATTCAAAAAGACATTTACAAAGCACTTGTGATGAATAAATTCTGGTTACCTTCTCCAAGACAAATTTGTTTTTCCCAATAGAGGAGAGAGTTAGCCTGTGGGATCCGACAAGGGCGAAGTTACTGGTGCGAATGGCATTGGGGCCCCCAGGACTGGCCACGACTGCAAAAGAGCAAACCAATTATAGGCGGTGAAACCTGCAGTGCATACTATCCACTGGCAGATGGGACAACAAGGCAGGGCTCAGATTTGGGTTTTTTATTGTTTTTAAGTATAACAAATGCAGCACAATACATATCCACAAACACGTTGCACAATGCACAAGCTGCTACAGGTTTTGTATTCTGGCTTACCTGGGGTTTGGCTACTCTTCTGCAAGAAAAGAAAAGACGGATATACAAATTGGAATGGTATAATATAATTCACACATACACAAGTGCAAATTCATCAAAATTTGTCTGATCTTACATGAATTACTGTAACATTTTAAGAGTGCAAAATTGTGCAGAAGAAAGTAAAAATGTGCATGGCTTACGGTGATGGCAAGGAATCTCTTTGGAGTGATGGCCTAGAAAATAAATAAATGGTAAAACGTAATCCACAGACAGGAACATAATGTGTCCAATTCAGAACCTAAACAACTGAATGCTGTGAATAAAAACTTGTTATCCACCTCGGACTATTCAGTGTGCGGTGAGGAAGACAACAGGGCTATACAGTGGTGCCACCGACTCTTCAAACCAAAGTCATCATCATCAACCTTTATTAGTTTATTTATTCTCGAAATTACAATTGAGGTCACCCTCATTTTCAATGTAGTCGAGACTCCACAGACACTTCAATGCACACATTTCTACAATATAACAATAATAAATATTAATAACTATCTATATAGTACTCTTCACACATGGACCGCAGTCCAGAGTGCACCACAGCAATTAGTATAAAATGAACATAGGCATAAAATCAGCACACAAATTGACTAAATAAAAAATTGCATACATTTCAGACATAATAGGTATAAAAACTAAAAGACAATAAAAGTAATGCAATGTAAACGTGCAGATTTAAGAATATGCATAAAATAAGTACAATAGTAGAATATCACTCGAAGGCATGTGAACCCCCCGCAACAGTCAGTCCCCCGAACACCCCACACATCAATCCCTACCACATCCCCATCCAAGACACACCCCCCGATAAAGCACGCCATGACTAGGGATGGGTACGGAATTTGGTACTTTTAAAAAGGTACTTACCGAAACACGTCGGTACTACAGAGTATTGATTCATGCGAGATACCGTAAAATCTTTTTTATTAACCTTTTTTCTTTTCATGTCAACGTTCACACGCACAATATACGCTTACCTAGGATTTGACGTGATTCAACAACAAAGCAGTCGGGGCAATGGCAAGCCAAAAATGGTCGAAAGTGTAGTTATTTGAAGTTTGGATTTTTTTTTAACGACTGAGGTAGGTAGATTACATTTTTAGAGACTAAAGTACCGAAAAATAGGTACCGTTGGGTACCGGTATCGATTCACAGGTACCGGTACCGTATCGGTTCAAATGTGAACGGTACCCATCCCTAGCCATGACCGAAGGAAACAAGTGACAACCTATCCACCTGCTCAGTGCAGACACAACCCACCCACCAACCAAGGTGGTATTTGACACTGAAAAATAACAGTCCATACCGACGTCCACAAGTCATGGGCCTCGTGAACCTGCTTCCAAACCATCTGAACACAGATCATTTCATTTATAACATGTACCACAACTTTGGGAAAATGTCACCCACCCCCCCCCCCCCCCATCAATAAAAAGGAGGAAGTTACCATCGATTTGCTGGGTTTCTTCTTCTTCTTCTCATTTGCCAGCTCTCGCTTCTGCACCTGAAGGAGTCGTTAATAATTATTAGAGTGAATTGGTTCAAAGACAGACAAAATGTACTGGTATTTTATAATGGCAGCGGCACATTTTGTTCAAGCAAATAAACTGGCATTTAATTTGAGTTAAGAATAAATAAACCTCTAAAAAGCTTACTTGCCATCTACAAATCAAACTCTTCCAAGAACATATGTGAAATTAATATGACCAATGTTATTAATGGAAAAATGAAATCCTGATTAAACTCACCAGGTAATAGACCTCAATAGCAACTTCAAAGTCATTGGAAACCTCTGACCTGAAAAGAGAGGAGAAGGGTTTAGTAAAAACACATAACCCATCCAGGGTCTTAGGTGCGAGCAGAGGACGTTGACTTACATGGTGAACTTGGTGCTGAAGGTCAGGGCGTCTCCACTGAGGCCGTGCGTGCCGGAGAGAGGAGTAGCCACTGTGTTCTCCGCTCCCGCCCGGATCATGATGAAAAAATAATGGTTGGCAGAGTCTGGAATAACCGAGAAGAGGGTGAGCAGGAGACAAACACTGGTTCAGTCGCTGAAATAGACTATGCAAATTTCAGGGTTGCAACACGTTCCATTTTGAATGCCATTTTCCAATTTAATTTATTCTTCACTGGATTTGAAGGTTTGTTCAGTAGGTATACCGATGGTTACTGTACTGTATGATTGCCAATAAGGGGCCATATCACTATCAATATAGCTGAGGAATATTCCTCATAATAATAAATATTAATGTCAAATGATCGCTGAACAACAATACTTCCCCACTCTTCCTTCCTCCTCCCCCCCCCCCCCCCCCCCCCAAAAGCGCACACACAATTCCCCATCTTTAAAACCTGGAAATTATTAAATACATTTTCTATGCTTTCTGTAGGAAACCAGTGTGATAAGTAGGCAGGAGCATAGATATATAACACTAGATGGCTTACCCAACAGAGACCGACGTTGCCACATGGCGGCCATCTTGCGAGGGTGGAGCACGCCCACTCATAACATGCATGTCTATGGTGCATGTACTATTGAAATAACCATAGCTTGCTCAATCTTCAACCGTTTGGTTTGTTAAAAACGTCAGAGATGTAGTTATCATACAGCATACTTACAATGGACTTTGATATGACATTTTTATTTTAATTTTTTTATAAAACTAATACTTCCAAGCAGGAATCATAGCAACGTTAATAACGTTTGTAATAAACCAAACAGTTTGTAAATCAGTCAAGATTTCAGCGAGTTAAGAGAATTTTTGTTTGTGCAGATCATCACCTTAAAGCAGTAGTCCACCCTCACAAGATGGCCACCGGTGAAGTACGCGGGAGACTCCGCCTTGAGCCATCTAGTGTTATATATCTATGGGCAGGAGGACCTACCAGGCTTGTTGGCGGTGGAGCAGACAAAGTCTGCCTTGAGAGGCAGGCGCAGCTCCAGCAGGGAGAGGGAGCCCTTGGAGGCAGAGACGCCCACGTCATCCTGGGCTTCACCTTTCCTCTGGCCGGGACCCCCTCCCTTCAGACGCTCCAACTCAGTCTTCAGAGCCCCCCTCTTCTCGGCTGCAGGGGGGGGGGGTGACAAAAAGGTATTTTTTAGCAACGGACTAGTTAAGAGTCCAGCACTTCCCCTACATGTATTCTATCATGGAGAGACACAACAAGAGTAAGGTCATCACCAGTCACACAAACAATGGTCTTTCTTAGGGATGTCCGATATTATCGGCCGATATCGGCAGTAAAATGTGATATCGGAAAATATCGGTATCGGTTTAAAAAAAATAAAAAAAATAACAATATTTGTTATATATATATCCAGTGAAATTATTAGTTACCTGAAATTATTCAGTTTTTTGGACGGGGAAACCCTGCATATATCGGTATCGGTTGATATCGGTTGATATCGGTATCGGAAATTAAGAGTTGGACAATATCGGAATATCGGTATCGGTAAAAAAGCCAATATCGAGCATCCCTAGTCTTTCTGTGTAACAACAATAACAAAGTAAAGCTACTGGCTAGTGTTATAAAACGGCAGGTTTAGCCTAATTAGCCTCACAACCTTAACCAACAATTGAACATAGGTGATCAAGATGTTTATGGTGGCTCATTGATTCCCATGGCCTAGGTGTACTGGGTGTTAAGACTTACTTGCAATCAGCAGGAGCCTCTCAGCCTCTGCCTCCACTTGGGAGCCTTTCCCGTGCTCCTGGTCTGTGCAGCAGTTGAGGGCTTGGCTCGCCTGGTGGATGATAGTCTGCTGCAGGTTCATATCGTTGGTCAGAATCTATATGGAGAAAAATTCAGATTTCACTATTACGTTAACAGAATACATAATTGTTGTCCCATGACAGGGGGGCAAATGTCTCTTGTTGGATGGGGGGGGGGGCTATGTGGCCAGAAATGTTGCCCAAAACTAAATCTTTGTAGCCTATTCTGTCTGCCCTCTGCGGTCAGAGCTCTGTTTCTATCCCTTTCTCTCTAAGAGCAGACAGGCGTTGTGTGACTACAAATTATCCAAACCAAATCGTATAGATACAAAAACTCAAAATTCTTTTGAAAAGGTGATAGTTCTACAGTCAAGACACTTGATGACTGGGATGAGAAGCATGTGTAATCTTATTCTAATTTGGGGACCGCAGACAGCATTCAGAAAATGTGTGCCACCACTGTTACACCCCATCACAAAAACACATACCGTTACAAGGCAGTTACTTTAAGTGGACCCTTGACCTAGAATTTAATCTTTATGTCTGACCTTCATCTTCTGTTTGATACTGGTGTGGCTGTGGCCCCTGGCCTCCTCCAGCCTGCCGGCCACGTCCTCGTTCCTCACCATCACCTGCTTCACACTGGGACGCTCACTCTCCTTCACCCTGGTGGACCTGTACGCATCAATACTGCAACACAATGTGGAACGATGCGAGGAGGTTGATTCCAAGAACAAGATATCCACCATTTGAAAATAAAACTGCTAAAAGGTTTTGTGGCTGTACAACTAATTATTAATTAATATTATTGTAGTTATTTAATACATTGACTGCCGTTCACGTAGATCTACGTTTCTGTGGCCCGACCGGTGAGTGCCAAAAAACGTAGATCTACGTTTCTGTTTCGTTATTTATTTTATTCGCTATTGCCATTCATAATCTATCGAGGCACCTTGTGCATGCTGTCCTGAATGTGTCTGAGATCGCAGACGACCAACACCGCCGCCTGTTACCAATCTTGCATTGATCCGATGATTTCCCCCCCCCGCGATTGCAGACTGTGTGTGTGTGTGTGTGTGTGCGTGCCGTTGGCTGCGATAGACGCACGGAGGGACGGTTTTCCCCCCGTCCCCTTTCGTGCATGCATGAGGAAACATAATACCGATAATCTAGCGTTGATTTCAGGATGATTCGATCGAAAAATGGCAATGTTATAAGTGGATTTCACTAAAGGGCTGTTTGAGAGGAGTTCCCTGGGATTAAACAGGATCACTCTACAACTATACTCATATTCACCACGGTATAAAACGGAAATGCATGTATGAAATTATTTTCTGTTTTTTGCATGTTGACGGGAAGAAACCCACTGACAATCGACGACGTTATTAGATCCATAGCTATAATATAAAATATAGTTTTTAGCACGGCAAACACGCCATTCTCCCCATTGAACATAGCACTGACACAGACTGCCCACAGTGCCCCCTTCTGACTGGCACTTGATGTGTTAGTGTGTTTTTTTGCATTTTTGATCACTTTGTGTAGTACCGGTAATTAGTAAAAGTAATTTTTTTATTAAAAATGTAATGATTGTGAGATGATGATTGTTTAATGAGACGATGAGCTGTATGTGTATGTCACTGGAATTTCCCTGTGAGGGATCAATAAAAGATATCCTTATAGCAGGCTAATAATGTATAATTTTAATTGATCAAACAAGGCCTTGTAAAACATCGCAGACATTGGAGACCTAGGTCTGCATTAACTCTTGGCACATTTAGGAGTAGCCACCATAGTTTGTCTGATTGAGGCAAAGGATAACAGGGTATCTGCAGGTTTAGCCCAGTCAGATTTAATGCTTTTTAAGACTTTTTAATGCCACTCAGAATTAAATTTAATACCAATTTCACAATAACAAAAATCATGCAACGACACCAATTAGTTTAAGTTTAGGGACACATTGGTCCAAAGATGTTTATTAAAACATAACTTGGAAACGTAAAAATCTTGAACTTAAAGGAGTAACTGGATTGGATGAATTTCAACAAAGGGGTGACCAAACATAAATAGCAAATATAGCTATACAAAATATACCAGGGGCCAAGCAGCCACTGTCAGAACACATAACTATTACCACCCTCCCCAGGGTATCAAAAAAGTCAAACAAACAAACAAGATTCTTGTGCCGGATCTCCTCTCTGGTAAACAAGAATACCCTGAAGACTCTAACAGGAGCACTCATTCAAGGGTACTACGACTATGCTTGCACCTCATGGTACCAAAGCACCTCAAAGGCCCTAAAAACAAGATTACAAACATCACAAAACAAACTGGTCAGACTACTCAGGGTATCTGCAGGTTTAGCCCAGTCAGATTTAATGCTTTTTAAGACTTTTTAATGCCACTCAGAATTAAATTTAATACCAATTTCACAATAACAAAAATCATGCAACGACACCAATTAGTTTAAGTTTAGGGACACATTGGTCCAAAGATGTTTATTAAAACATAACTTGGAAACTTAAAAATCTTGAACTTAAAGGAGTAACTGGATTGGATGAATTTCAACAAAGGGGTGACCAAACATAAATAGCAAATATAGCTATACAAAATATACCAGGGGCCAAGCAGCCACTGTCAGAACACATAACTATTACCACCCTCCCCAGGGTATCAAAAAAGTCAACCAACAAACAAGATTCTTGTGCCGGATCTCCTCTCTGGTAAACAAGAATACCCTGAAGACTAACAGGAGCACTCATTCAAGGGTACTACGACTATGCTTGCACCTCATGGTACCAAAGCACCTCAAAGGCCCTAAAAACAAGATTACAAACATCACAAAACAAACTGGTCAGACTACTGCTTAACCTCACTCCTAAAACCCACTTTACCCCTGCCCACATTCAAAACCGCTCTTAAAGAGCACCTACGGGAGGCTGCAATTAGAAACTGGGCACCGTAAATGTCCAAACCCCCCCCCCCCCCTCCTAATGTACAGTCTCCTCCCCATCATATGTATATATTTTCTGTTAGGATCTCTGGGTAACAGTACTGTATATTTGCATATCGTATATGTCACAATTGTAACACTACAGTACTATATAGTATACCTGTATGTCATGTATGTCCCTATGCCATTAATGTCATGATGTCATGTATGTTGAGTATGTCATAAATGTCATGTCACTATAATTGAAAATGGGGGACCCTGATGTAAACAAGACACACGTCTTTCTCTGGTCTGCATCCCCTTAACAATTGTGTGTATTGAGCCGTACTGTATTGTACCCATTCTGCAATCTGTTAAATAAAGTTTTCATTCATTCATCCAGTTGTTTTGTTTTTGTGGTTTTGGTTGAATGAATGAATACTTTGTTTAACAGATTGCAGAATGGGTACAATACAGTACGGCTCAATACACACAATTGTTAAGGGGATGCAGACCAGAGAAAGAAGTTTGTCTTGTTTACATCAGGGTCCCCCATTTTCAATTCATAGTGACATTTATGACACTCAACATACATGACATTTATGGCATAGGGACATACAGGTATATAGTACTGTACCGTTACATTTGTGACATATACGATATGCAAATATACAGTACTGTTACCCATAGATCCTAACATACATGGGAGGATACTGTATGTCATTAGGAGGGGGTGGGTGGGAGGAAGAAATACATAGTGGGTGTCTGGGTGAAGCTCTCATCGAACATAAACACAAACGTGTCCTTGTTTACATCCGTGAATAGATTATTTTCAAGTTAAGACCTCAGCTTCAAGCTTTGGCGTGGAGCCGAATGTTATCCGGACTTCTGTTGGTGCAGATGTTATAGTCCTACCTGAGATGGCGCAGCTGGTGTGGAGGCAGGGGCCGAAAATAAATGCGAAATAGTAGTTTGCAGGCGGTTTTTGCAGAGCGCTCAGCATGTGCGACGCCTCTTTTTTTTGTTGCAGCGGGGCTTGTGATGGTATTTGACTGGGACCAACCATCGCGCAAACAGTGGATTGTCGAGCCAGTTCTCGTTAAATTGGCACTTTCCCATATTAACGAGTGCATATGCTAAACTAAACGAAACGTAACGTAACGTTAGCGTTATCGCTTCGCCTTGCTAACGTTAGCTAGACTCCGTTGCTGAAATGGTTCCCCGGCCAACACATTACACAAGGAGTTGTGTTGGTTCCGCCCCATTCCGGTCTGCGTGATTCTACAACACGGTCAATGAAAAGTCAAACTTTATCTCCCGTTAACCGTTTTCCCCCAGATTTCATAATAAAACATAAGATGACATGGCATTTTATCTTTCCTTTCTATGGCATTTTTAAGACCTCTGAAAATGGATTTAAGACATTTTAAGACAAACTAAGGCCTTAATTATTGATAAACAAATTTAAGACCTTTTAAGACTTTTTAAGGATCCGCGGACACCCTGGATAAGTTGCTGACAGTCCAGTGAGGCAGAGATCCATTTACCTGTAAAGCAGTTTGAGGTCGTTGTCCAAGGCTTCGGTGGAGCCAGCCCGGGACACGCGAGCCCGCTGGAACTTACTGGGTCTGGGCACACTGTCTGGAGACTTGCGCTTCTCTAGGAAGGAGCTGGCTGGAGTAGAGGTCTGAAAAAGGGCAGAAGGAATCACATGCTTGATCAGTGTATGGTGTGGACCAGAGTAACATCTCAGTAAGATAGAAGGGTGATTAGTTGTAGGGAGGCATTGATTGTTTTTTTAAGCCAATAAAAAAGTCAGATTTTTTTTACTTTGTAAACTTTCGTGATATATCCAGCTTCTGCCTTAAATATTAGTCAGTAACTAACTAAGCAAATCATTATTTGATTAATTGCACCGACACGGCCATTTTGTTACAAGTCGGCACATTTGGACGTTTACAGTGATACCCACCATCATCCTCCTCTCTGGGCTCTTGATGACAGAGGCCACTGTCTCGGCCATCGGGGTGAGGAGGGACATGGAGGAGATATTCAGTGGATCTTCCTCTTCGTCCTCCTCGTCGTCGTCACTCTGGTCCAGGACCCCGTTGAACAGCTCGTTGATGACGTCGGAGGTGATGGACTGGTCGACGTTCATCTCGACCTCCCGGGACTTCTCCTCCGGGGACTCCTCCTCTGGAGACTCCTCCTCTGGAGACTCCTCCTCTGGAGACTCCTCCTCTGGAGACTCCTCCTCTGGAGACTCCTCCTCTGGAGACTCCTCCTCTGGAGACTCCTCCTCTGACGGTTTCTCCACAGTCAAGTCCAAGTCAACTCTCCTCAGGGGACTGGAGGTCAAGGCTGGAGGTGTGGCCACAGATCCAATTCCTACAAATTAACAATTGAATGATGTGACATCATATTTTGAGATTCAAGATTCTAATATTGATGATCCAATATTCAAGAAACCCATGCTTGACAGTTTACGCAAAGGTGTAAAGGGGGCAACCGCCAACCGGGTAGCCTAGTCACATAGCCTGGAGGGTCGCACGTTCGATCCCTGCGTTAGCCAACGTGTCGGTGTGTCCCGAGCAAGACACTGAACCCCTACATGTTCAGCAAATGGCTAAACCTGCACTCTGACATCTCTGGTGAAATGCCTATTATGTGTGTGTTTCTCTGTGCAGTGCACCAGTTGAAGAAACAGATTCTTAATTACCCAGGGCAATATAGTAGTAGTATAATCTTAAGTACCTGCAGGAGTAGAGATGGTGGTTGCACGGAGGCTTCCAACAGACGGCGCTGTTGGCTCTTCGTCTGACTGAGACTGGACAACTTCCTGTTCCAGGGGTTGTTCAACCTGCTCCTGAGAAGCCAGTGGTGGAGAGTATGAACACATGACCAACACAACCAGTCTGCTGTGACTCTCCTTTAGACCCACTATACAGACTTGGCTGACAGGAGGAGCATGTCGAGTGCTAGACTAACACTCCCAAAATGTAGCACTGAACGGCATAGGAAGTCCTTCATTCTGACAGCCATCAGACGTTACAATGCATCTCTGTGCCTCACTGCATCACTGAGCACAGAGTGACAGAACCATCTTCCTGGACATTTACATTTAAAACAACATTGTCAATATTACACTTACTGTAAACTTAATGTAGATCTCTGTATTTTTTACTGTATATTTTATATTAGATTGTACATACATAAGAGGAAATGTGAATGTGAAGTGTGAATCCAGGACCGTAGTTTATTATTATTATGTTATTCTTAGGCTTATTTTATTCCTTATTCTTAGGCAATTTTGTTATTCTTATTCATGGTTTGTTTTGTCTACCTAAATGTTTAATGTGAGCGATTCGTAGTGCCAAATTTATTATATCTATGCATCCAAATATTCAACCTCGTTAACAAACCTTAGTCTGGAGGACTTCCTTGGCGCCTGTCGCCTCGCTCATATTCTTCCACATGTTGGTCCCCTTTTGGAAACGATTGCGGATCTGAGCCAGCTCTGATTCGCGCTCCTGTTTTTGAAAAAAGAAAAAATGGGGCAATTTGCTTATACTTCACCGCATGTCCATTTCATATACTATAATGTTGCATGGTATATTACACTAGATTACTACCACTAGATTATACATAGATTGTAGCGGTGGGGGGAAAATTCGATACGTAGTAGTATCGCGATACTTTGCGTGGCGCCAAGTATCGATATTTAATTATTCATGAAAAGAAATTTGTATAAGGAAGTTGCATTGTTCATTTCAATACCTGTAATAGTACAGTAGTCCACACACGCATGCATTCAGTTAAATTGGAATATGACTGTAATACAAACAGTTCAGTTTGTCAGGTACATGCAACACAGATTACAGTGGTTTACATCCGTCTGCTTGAGAAAATACCATGTTCTGCAATAAAAATTATTGAAGTGAGATGAACAGACTGAACTTAATTTTATTAGATAAAACATGTTGACAGTTTTACTTTGCAGTTGAAAAAAGGTAATAAATAAAATTTTATTAACAATTTTTTTTTAATCACAATACTCAGCGTATCGCGATATATTTAGTATCGCGATACCATCGTATCGTGACGCATGTATCGCGATAGTATCGTATCGTGAGGTCTCTGGCAATTCCCACCCCTAATAGATTGATTAAAATATTTATAGCATTTTCAGCTTTTTCTGGCCATGCAGGACCGACAGAGGAGAGGGTGAAACGGGAGGAAAAGAGGGGAAGACATGCGACATATGGCCACCGGGTCTGGGAAACGAACCCGGGGCAACCGCTTCGTGACTCAG
Organism: Notolepis coatsorum; assembly: GCF_963971535.1. NCBI lineage: Eukaryota > Metazoa > Chordata > Actinopteri > Aulopiformes > Paralepididae > Notolepis > Notolepis coatsorum. The sequence continues at coordinate 62,882,852 of NC_140168.1, read as the reverse complement.
CGCGCTATGTGGTGTGCTACTGGAGCGCCCAATTGATTAGAATATTTAATTTGTAAGGCATTACTGAATTCAGATATCAAAGAGTACCGGTAATTCTCTCATACGATTTAGATTTTATGTCCCTGTGAATTTGGAAGTAGTATTATTAGCTTCATGAGGTGGGGTATTTTATTTCTTCTTTGCCCCTGTATATTTAAATGTTATTTCACTCATCAGTCTAACACTTAAATTAACACCAACTATCTCCAACATCAACCCACCAGTTTCTGTCTCTGGGTCAGGTCGGCGGTGGTGGTGGTGCTGGCAGCCTGGGCTACTCTGAGCCGGTCCTGGGCCAGCCTGGTGCTGGGGGTCACGGCGGTGGGGGTCTTGGCCTGGGCCGAAGGAGAGCTCTGGTTGGAGCGCTCCTGGCACCTCTCCCCGAAGCGATCCATGAAGGACTTGACAACTGCGGAGAATACAAACAAGTTACAACCCATAGTGAATACCAGATAACCAAACACGAGGAGTCGGGTCACAGAGGGGGAAGCATGCGAGGAATGTCGTAACGTCATAGCTTAGCGTAGCAACCAGGGGTGTAACAATTAGGGTTGGGTACCTTTCACATTTGAAACGGTACCTTTTTTCTGTACTTTAGTCTCTAAAGATGTAATCTACCTACCTCAGTCGTAAAAAGAAATCAAAATAAAAAAAATTATTATTATTTATTTAGAACAATATGTTAATATATACGGTATATAATATATAATATTGCAGCGAGCGTTGTCTGCATCTAGCTTTGTAAAGTGTAACACATTTTTATTTTTTTACAGTACCGAAATGTGGCACCGGCGGATCTCACGTGAATCGGTACACGGTAGTACCGACGTGATTCGGTCAGTACCCTTAATTCGGTTCGGTACCCATCCCTAGTAACAAACTAACACTGCATCGATCCTATGGTGATGATTCAACTGCATCGATTTAAAAATGTTAGAATCTATTAGAATATATTTTTTTTTTTACCTATAGTCCATTCATGCCATCAGTTCCCCCAGCCACATTTGTGTATTCAACATTTGGGGGGAATTAACTGATCGAAAATGTATCGAATCGTGGTCAAATGAAGAGATTTCATGATGCATTGAATCGTTGCCTGAAGAATCGTAATTGAATCGAAGTGGGGTCAAATATTTACACCCCTAGTAGCAACGTATGATATTCAGACAAAAACATTGTGTGCACACGTCAGTCGGAGGCTCACCATGTAAAATTAGTTTTCCCTTCTAAACTACTGCATGCTGTTTACACTAGCACATCAGGCTTGTTATTCTCATTAAGAGAAAAAACAATTCCTATGGATTCAGATTTTGTATTACGACCAAACACCATCTATTCGGACCCCTTTCCTTACAGACTCTTTGGAGCTTTTCACTGAGCTAATTTTATTTCATTCATTCCATTTTAGCTACTGTTTATTGTACATATCTCGCAGTCCTGTATATAGACCTGTTACTTTTGTGTTTTATATTGTCTAGAGATCTTATATATATATATATATAGACTGTGGGAATGGGGGAACACAATAAACATTTCCTGTATGTCTTGCCCAAATGGAAAACTGACAATAAAGTTGACTTTGACTCTCGGCAAAATATACAAAATAATCATTTCAGTGTGATGATCAGTCGTCTGTGTTTTGTCTGACCTGGGGCTCCTGCAGTGGCTCTTTGCTGCAGCGGTGTCGTGTCCTTGGTGACAAACTTCTCTCTGTTCTGTAGGACGGAGGGGCCAGAGGCGGCAGGCTTGGCCTGGAGGTCTGGCTTTTTGGGGCTGGCGCTGAAGTCGGGGCCCCTGGGAAGAGCCTGGCTCTTAAGGGGGCTCTGAGGCATGGGGGCTGCCGCAGAGGGGGGGCCGGAGGGAAAGGCTCGTCCCTGGGTGGAGATCTTCTGGGGACTGGCTACCGGGGAGGACAACCCGCCTCTTCCTACATGAACCGCCACTCTGACCTCAGGGACGTCAGCTTTCTGGGGGCTCGGCGGAAACACTCTGCTGGCCTTGGCGGGAGCATAGACGGCCTGTTGAAACAAAATCAATTCACTGGTAAATAAAAACGAATACAAATACACTGGAATTGGTAGGCGTTACAATCAAATAAAATGTCATACTGCTGAACACAAATAACAATAATAAGGAATTAATCTACAAACTCACCTGATTGGAGATGGTTGTGGGCTTGCTGTCTGCAGCAGGCGCTTTTGTGCCAGTAGGAGCAGCAGCACCAGCGATGCCTCTATAGCCTGATGAGGGGCCACAGGCTGTGCTTTTATAGCCTGGCGAGGGGCCACAGCCGATGCCTCTATTGGCTGATGAGGGGCCACAGGCGGTGCCCGGCTGGTCTTTTGCATTGGCATTGGGGACGGTCGTGTGGCTTAGGTCATCCTCCCAGGAACAAATGGTGGCGGCGAGGTTGGCCAGGCGGCCTTTCCTCCCCACCGGGGCCACAGAGGATGCGGTTGGCGCGGCAACAGGGGTAACGTCCACCTGTCTCGTAGTCCTCACCGGGGATGGGGGGTTGCAGGGCAGAGCATCGTCAGAGGTACCTACAAAAGGGTAGTCAAATATACAGTAGGTTGTATAAACATTCTCTGTAAGGCTGCACAATATTGACCAAACATACTGTGCAGATATTATGGAATATAATTATTAATGTCAAACTTTTTGTTTAAAAATCACCTCTCTCTTTCATGTGGTTTACCAAAAACCTCTTCAACAGTGGTAGTAGACCACCCGCATTTCATTGTATACTTGTATGCCGTGACAAATAAAACTCTTGACTTGTAGTATAGGAATTATATTCAGCTGCTAGGCTAGCCTGGGACTACGGCATTACACTGCCCCCTACTGGATTTCTATGAGATGACCAATCTCCTTGTATCATTAAGCACAGTCTTTCTTGGCTTGAATGAAGCAAGTCAGTCTGACTCATCTCATCCTTTTCTCTAATTTATAGTGTGTATTTTAAAAATAAATCTAAAAGACACACATCTTGAAACCATTGCAATGATGGATGATGCATTCTTTCATATTGTGATATCAACAAGAATTAAAAAATATTGTTCAGTTCTAATTCTGCTATCTTTTTGACCTCGTTAAACCAGTCACGTCACTAATACTGAATCACCCCATTCATCAAGTCATCAAGTAAGTCGAGCCAAAAAAGCCCATTGTGTCAAAATGCAAGCAAGTGTTGCTACCTTCTGCATCCCAGTAATTCCTCTGCTGGGCCAGTTTCTGCAGACGGGACCTCATGCCGGTGGTGGTTGGGGTGGGGGCCTCCTTCGGCTCCTCCTCCCTAGAAGTGAAAAACAAGGAGAGGTCAAGGCAGTGTCGCAATAGCAGCAGCTTTCACATGTAAACATGGGACCAGGGATTGTACACCGGGGGACATCAACAACTGCCGTCAGTTAGCAGGTGATGAATCAAGTGTCAAGGATGTTGAGAATTTACACTTTGACACAGAAGATCTGACATCACACTAATTGACTTGACATTCATCCTGTTCCAACCGTTAAAGACCTTCTTTTAGCTACCTTGTTTCGTCTCTGCTCCTCTGCAGGGCAGGACTGGAGGGGACCGTCTCCACATATCTGCTGCTCTTGGGCTCTGGGGTCGTCCTCTGGGGCTCTGGCTGGACGGCTATCACCTGCTCCGGTTGTGGCTGCATGGCGGGCCGTGTGGCCGACTTCTCTAGGGAGGAGGCTGAACGGACGGTGGCGGGGCCCACCGGGGGCTTCTTGTTCGTCTGTGGGTCTGACCGTTTAGGGGTCACGGCGCGAGACGCAACAGGCTCCTGGTTCTCCTCGTCGGCTGCAAGCGGTGCGTTCTCCTCTGAGCATCTGCGCTTGGAAGGAGAGGGCTTGGAGGCAGGGTGTGGAGCTGGTGGAAAAGAGAGAGGGGGGCATAAGAAGTGGAGATCCCAACGTTCATACTGTAACCTCACAGGAAAGGTCAAGTAGGACATGAAATTCAATCACTTCCTGAGACTCTGGCAATGTCTGGATTATACTACCCAGTACAGCAGGGCATTCCCTAAACAATGGTATAGAGGCGCAGCGCCACTATGACAACATGTCAGCGCCACCATGTGTTTAAAAAAGTTTTTACTTTTTTGCAGTGAAAGCTTGGGGCCAGCTTAGAAACAGATGCTATGTCCTCTGTTCCACTGTGTGCTTCCATGTTCAACGTTTGTGCAACATTAAACAATAACTAATTAGTCATTTGGAACTTAGTCTTGTGTTTGCCATTTTATTGAAATTATGTTTTTAAGTTGCAGGAAATTAGAGCAAATAATTGAAAGTATGTTATTTAACATTATTTTTTATGTTTTTATATATATTACAGCAAAAGGGCACACCCTCTCCTCCCCCTGGACCACCCCGGCTTACTTGCAACTCTGCACCATCTTGTTGAAAAACCATGGGGAAAGCCATGCAATGCAAGTGCAACATGTACTTATGTCAACAACAACATAACAGGATAGCTTAAAAATAAACATGATGGCCCAATGTCGATCTTTCCTGTATGCCAAAAACCTGCCTGCCCCAAAACAATTCCACTGATACCGGTCAGTTCCTATTTAAAAAAGGAACATGCCAACATTATGGGAAATTCGCTTACAGTCTTCTCCAGAGTCAGACAAGAAGATACCGTAGTTACCAGTTTCCTCTCTGTACGGTGTACGCTCAGTAGAAAGCTATCTGGCTGCATGTTAGCCTAGCTTAGCACAATGAATGGAAGCAGACAGTATCAGTAGCCTAGCTTAAACTCCGGGAGAGGTGTTAGTTGACCAATTGCTAGTCTAACCAGTACTGTCCGCTTCCAACCCAGAGAGGAAACTGGTATCCATCTTCTTATCGCACTCTGGAGAAGACAGTAAGTGAATTTCCCATAATGTTGGCACGTTCCTTATTTTCCAATGTTTTCTACTACTTCTATATTCTGTGACCTGTTGTTGGCTAGTTTATTGGCCCAATCCAATACACTTCATAGAGCACATTAACTAGGAATTTAATTAGGAAAAGGATTCATTGATATGATTAAAGTATTATACAAAGACCCATCGGCCATGATTACAACAGGCACAATCATCTCCAAAATCTTTCCGGTATCACGCTCAGCTAGACAGGGTTGCCCTCTTAGTCCCAGACTATTCAATCTATCATTAGAGCCTTTAGCACAATATATAAGACAATCCCAATCCATAGAACCAATCGTAATCAAGGGCACACAACAAAAAATTGGTTTATATGTGGACAACGTAATATTGTTCATGCAAAACCCCAACACCACATTGCCTCATCTGCTCAAGTTGATTGAGGACTTTGGTGATTTATCGGGATTTAAGATAAATTGGCCGAAGTCGGCTTTCCTTCCACTTAACACCCCTGCAAAAAAAGATACAACCCTCCCAGGAGAGATACCGATGGTAAAACATTTTAGATGCTTGGGAGTGGAAATATTCCCCACCATAAGACAAACGGTGAAGCACAATTACACAAAAATCCAAAACAAAATCAAAGACGACCTTGATAGATGGGCAAAACTTAAAAACACAGTACAAGCACGGATATCAATAGTTAAGATGGATGTACTACCTAGAATCAACTTCTTCAGCTCAATGCTACCGTTACCCCCTCCAGAGGGTTACTGGAAAAGATTACACTCCTCCACATACAAATTTATTTGGAATAACAAACCACCACGTATAAAAAGATCCACCGCACAGAGAAATAAAGCAGATGGTGGCATGGCATTTCCAGATTTTTTCCAATATTTTAAGGCATACACATTAAGACCATTGACAACATGGTTTGACCCCCAAGCATTAGTATCCTGGAGAAAATTAGAAGAAAACATAGTAGCCCCACATAGACTGAAGGACATAGCATACACTAAACTACCAATCAAGCACTGTGAACGGAAATTTGGCCCCATAATTACTCATGCGATCCGGATATGGCGTGAATCACAAAAAAAAAATCCTAACCCACATAAATGGCACAATCATACTCCCTTATTCAATAACAATGCACTCTTAATTGAAAAACGACCTATAAGATTCCCTATATGGGAAGATCAAGGCATACACTCATTAGGGGATGTTTTTAACAAACAGGGTTTTTGTAGTGATAAAGAAATACGCAAAAAATTTAATCTCACCAAGTCCACATGGCTTTTTTACAAACAGTTACAGCTATGTTTGAAGTCTCACGGTGTTCCATTAGACATACCAATTGAACACCACAGATACCACAAATTCTTCTACGAAAGAGAGACATCGAGAGGTTTTGTTTCAGAATTTTATCATCAATTACTAACGTCCTCGTATGAAACCCTCCAACTAGACTCTGTCTGGAGGAGGGATATACCAGACCTGGAAAATGACTTTGATTGGCAAGGAGCCTGGGCAAATGTCCGACTTACATCAAGGAACCCGGATCATCAACAAATCAATCTTAACTATATTCACAGGACATACTTGACTCCTATAAGACTGTGCAGAATGGGGCTTAAGCAAGACTCCAAATGCTCCCAATGTACAAATGGGGACGAAGGGACATTTATGCACATGTATTGGGACTGCCCACCAGTTAAGGCATTCTGGAAAGATGTGACCCAACAATTATCAAAACTCGTATCTTGGAATATACCTGTACACCCCTCGGTATTACTATTGAATGATGTTTTTGAGTTTGCAGTGAATCCACAGCTAAAGAGATTGGTTTTATCGGGTATCACAGTAGCTAAAAAGCTGATCGCATCACGCTGGTTTCAACCGGAAAAAATGTGCCGGAAAGTTTGGTTTCTTACATATCTCGATGTGATTTATCAAGAAATATCTACAGCAAGAATTCTGGGTCTCAATGAAATGAATCCAAAATGTCAATGTGGTTAGAAGTGGTGGAGAGAATAAAAGCTAGCTTATAATGGTAGTGTCTGGTTAGGTGCGAGGAATAGTGGAGGTACTTCCCAAGGTGGGGTCCGGGAGGGGGGGGTTCGAGCTGGAGCATATGTGTGTAGGTTTTTAGATAACAGGGATTAGGGGTATATCTTATATAAGACAATTAACTAAAATGTGATCTCATTGGATGTGCTCTGACAATTAATGCTTGTATATCTTATCGTGTGTTGTCATGTTTGTTTATGTGTTTGTTTAAAAAATAATAAAAAAAATTAAATACAAAAAAAAATTTAGCACATTAACACTTTCAGTGCCGTTCACGTAGATCTACGGTTCTGTCGTCCGATCGTTGAATGCCGGAAACGTAGATCTACGTTTCTGTCACGGTATTTCTTTTATTATCTATACCCATTCATAGTTCAGCGGGGCACCTTGTGCATACTGTTCCGAGTGTGTCTAAGCTGGCAGACGGTATTATACCGACCCAACGCCTTCGGCCAGTAATGCACCCGGTTAGACCAGGGTTCTTTTATTTTCTATACCGAGCTGCGGCGTGGGGGCGGGTCCTAAACACTCGGCAAAACACACGCTTGTAGGGATGGCTTGGACAACTGACCCCGCCCGCCCGTTGAAGAGCAATGCCCAATAACGTCGGAGGCACGATCGCTGTGGATAACTGGAATGGCGATGAGATTAGGGCTGCGCGATTAATCGTAAAAAGACCGCAATCTCGATTCATAGACCTATGCGATCTCATTTCTAAATGACGGCGATTCTGATGTATTTGCGTCAAAATGGAGATCAATTAGGCTTGGGCGGTATCATTTTTTTCATACCGTCATACCGTGCTGGACGGTATGACTTTCATTTTCATCAGGGGGGGGGGGGGTGCAGAGCTAACAATATACTCGTTATCACCATACATAACGCTTATATTGAAACACGTTGACATTAGGGCCGTTCTTTCAACATAAAAGTGCATTCTCAACCTCGAACCTAAATTCCTTAGCAACCCGTGTTACCAAGTAAACAAATCACGGAACGATAGCCAGTTAGCCCGCACCAGCCAGGTACTACAAACGTTAGCTCCCAGTTCGATAGCCAGTTAGCCCGCACCAGCCAGGTACTACTAACGTTAGCTCTCAGAACGATAGCCACGTAACCCTCTGCTGGCGCGTGCTGTGCACTACAATCAACTCTGTCAGTGTAATAGCAGTCTGTGACGTCACGGTATTGAGAATCATACCGGCAAGATTTCGAAATATCCTGGTATACCGTAATACCGTCTGAGTAAACAGCTGAGCTCACACAAGCAAGACAAAACATTTTCAAGCTAAAGAAAAAAGAAAGAAATTAGCGACACTGAAGAAAATCCCGGTGGTGAGGGAGAGTGATGTATCCACTACTGTGCTTATACCGAAAAAAGGAGCACATTCCAGTGTATGGAACTTTTTCGGGTTTAATTAAACCCGACGATGATGTACAAGGAGGAGTCCTACTTTGCAAGTAGGGCTGCAACGATTAGTCGACATAATCGACGACGTCGATCAGAATTTTTGCATCGATTAGTCGTAAAAATAAAAAAATAAAAAGCACTACCTATCTTTGTGAAAGTGGCTTCTCAGCTCTGGTCCAGCTGAAGACAAAGCAGAGGAACAGATTGGCTATGAGCATGACCTCATAGTTGCTTTGTGTACCATCACCCCAGACTTTGAGACTCTTGTCAGGAGCAAACAACATCCCCAGTTATCCCATTAGTTCCCTGGGATGTTAAGCTAAGAAGTCTGCTATATATTTTTGATGATTTGGACGTATATAATATTATACAACCTGGAAATGGATCGGGCATTTCTCCATCCCATAATAGAAAAAATTCTGTTCCACGCTCATCTGCCAGCGGCGCGAGGAAGCCACGGTAAGATTCAGCGTTATTTTCTAACGTCTTCTATACTAACTGATCTGATGAACATATGACCCACTCTGGATGAATCATCGAACGCTGCCCACGGAATTATAAATGATCCCCCGCCCATCCGGTCATCATCAGATGATGCGTAGAAACTTCTAGAACCACGTCCAGTTGAAACTTTTTATCTCGCACAGATTCCTACCAAACTGTATTTGATCATCAATATAATGCATTTAGGGCTATAAATCACGTTCTGAAGAAAGCTGCAGAAAACGATAAAAACATACTTATACTTTTAGAACATATTTTAGTATGAATATGTGAATGAAAATGTTTAACGTTGCTACACCCTGAACAATACATATAGGACATTGAATGGGCCATAATAATGGCAATTTAGCAATAGAATTTAAAAAGTTATAGCCCTGCAAAGAAGGGGAACTTCTCCATAGACAAATAGAGCTGGCGAGGGATGGTAAATTATGCATATGTAATTTATTTATCTTGTTATGGGTGATTGTTGTATTGTTCAAATACATTTAGATTTAAAGTTGCTTAAGATCCAAATTCAAATGTTTCATCATGAGTCATTATTTTAATTTGCTAAGGCAGAGGGACTGGACAACAGGGTGACATTCACAGGTGTGCAGACTTGAGCATGTGAGGTAAAACATGCATTGGAGAAGGAGCCATGCCCACAGGAAGCAGAGATTGAGGGCGTGACAAAAATAATCGTTAGATTAGTCGACTAATCGAATGACAAAAATAATCGTTAGATTAGTCGACTAATCGAAAAAATAATCGACAGATTAGTCGATTACCAAAATAATCGTTAGTTGCAGCCCAATTGCAAGCAATGCTTTGGCACCATCGCAAGGTAACACGACCAACCTCTACAACCACCTCAAACGTCACCATAAAGTCTAATATGATTTAGCAATGAAGGACAACCACATCACAAAATCCCAGCCGTCAGACCACTAGGGGTGGGACGATACATCGATCCAGATCGATACATCGATGTAATTATCAACAATCGAATCGGATCGATGCGATGTAATAAGATCGATTCATATCGATACTCTTATTTTGAAAATCCTGTGGCGAGTCTCATATCCGCCCAAGAACAACAGCAGTAGCTCCGTGTGTGTAGATGTTACAGCATAGCATTCTCCCTTTCTGTGTGTGTGTGTGCGCGCGTCTTTGGAAAGACCAGATGAGGTCAGAGGAGTTTGATGTTTAAATGTTATTTAAACATAAACAATATAATACATAATAAATGTAGGCCTATACATGATCATGCAACATCAACAAATTGTTGTAGGAACGGTTTGGGAGAGGGAGGTTGTGAGTTTTGAGTTCCAAAAAATTTAGCTTAAAGTTTAAAGCTCAATATATAAAAACGTGGCACTTTACAGTGAACAGGAGGTCTATTTGTAATAAAAACAATAGATTGATTTTCCTTTAAATGTCTGGAAGAGCTCAAAAATACAAATGTCAAATGATATTTTCATTACCTTTTTTTTGTTGATCTAAATGTTACTGATTGTGTTAAATGGGCATATGATATCATCTCATATCGATCGCAGGCACCTGAATCTAATCGTATCGTATTGTATCGTGAGAGACTTTGTGATATCGGCAAATATCGTATCGTTGTCCAAAGAATCGATATCGTATCGTATCATGATGAAACTGGTGATTCCCACCCCTACAGACCACACAAGCCTCAATAACGCAAACGTTATACAGTGCATAGTCATATCCATCAAGTCAATCAACACCGTTCAAAACGAGGGGTTTAAGAAAATGATCCAAGACGCTAGACAAGTGCTACATTTGAATACTTTTCAAATGTTGCATTGTCTGCTCTGTACAACTCCCAGTATCGAACAACAGTTGAGACAGAACTGCATGATGATTTGTATTATCATTATTTATTCTAAAGCTGTAACTGAACATTCGATTTCATGTTAAAAAACCATAATTGAACATTCTAAAGCCCTAACCGAAGATCCTATTTCACTCTGAACATTCTAAAGCCATAACCGAACATGAAGCAATCACACCTAAGTTTATTCATACATTTTACATTCTAGTTTTTTTTATGTTCAGCAGCATTTAAGTGAATCACTTTGATTAAGTGTTCTAAAATAAGAGAGGAAAAGAGACTAGTTATTTTGTATTACAAGAGACTTTTAAGTTTAAGTCAAGCACTTTGTTATAAGTTAAGATATAAGTTATGTTATGTCAAGCACATTGATATATGTTATGTTGTCAGTGCAATAAATGTTTTTATAAAATTAAAAAGAATCGTGAGAGAATAGTGATATCAATTCTTAGAGAGGAAAATCGTGATTCACATTTTAGCAAGAATCGCCTAGCCCTAGATTGGATTCTTTTTTTTTCATTACTTCAGAGACCAGGTAAGGACACTATATATGAAAGCTTGCGTTGATCTGATATTTATTTCTACTGCGATTGAAGCTATTTGTGTTTATGTGTCTGGCTGTTCTGCCGTTGGGATGCAGGGGGGGGGGGGGGGGGGGGGGCGCGCGCCGGTCTAAACCACATTGCATGCGTGTACCACAAAGGATAATAGTGATGATCTAGCGTTGATTTCAGGAAGATCCGATAATCAGGCGAAAAATGTGACAACGTGTTTATTGAATTACACAAAAAAACGCTGTTTGTGTATTTTCCCTGGAATTGCTCAGAAGCGACCGGACTATGTTCATATTCAGAACGGTATCAAACGGAAATGTACAGATGAAAAAATTATCTTTTTTGCACGTTGACCAGAAGTAGCTCAATGAGACTCGAGGGCGTTATTAGACCCATAGCGATACTATAAAATATAGGTTTAGTTCTACAAACTAAAACTACGTTTACATGGGGTTAATGAGCGGCACGGAAGTGGTCACTTCCCGGAAGGGGCGTGGCACTCAGTGTTAAAAAACAACAAAGTTGACCAAAGTGCTGTACAGGTCCCACAACATAAGATAAAAGCACACAATAAAAACATATACAATATGGCACATAAAAAAGGCAGGTCTCTCAAAACGGTTTAAAAACCAAAGCAAATAAATGAGTTTTGAGGTGTGATTTAAACACCTGCAGAGTGGGGGCCTGCCTAACCTGCAGTGGCAGCTCATTCCAGAGCTTTGGGGCTGCCCACAGCAAAAGCACAGTCCCCGCTAAGCTTCAGCGAAGTTCAGCCTGGACTTTGGAACAGCCAAGAGGAGCTGATCAGAGGACCGGAGGGACTTAGAGGAACATAAGGTTCCAGCAGGCAGGTCCAAGAGGTAGCCCGGTGCCAAGCCGTTCAGACATTAAAAAGCAAAACAGTAAGACCTTATCAATCCTAAAACGCACAGGAAGCCAGTGGAGGGAAGCCAGTACAGGGGCCAACGTGATCTTGACTGGTCCTGGGCCAGCAGACAATCCATGTTATCAACGGACCACGTGGGACCCTATATGAGAAGAACCAGCCCAACATACCTTTGTCCACGACTGGCTCACTAAGCACACTGTTGGCCTCAGCCAGCGGCTCCCTGGTCCTCTTGGCCATCGGTCTGTTTGCTGCATTGGGCCTCTCCGACATCTTCTTCTGGAGGTTCTCCCTGCGGGCACGGGTGCGCTCCAGCAGTTTCTAGTCATAGAAAAATTACAATTTGCTTTTCAATAGTGTAACGACTGTTAACCCTTTCACTGCCACACGACAGAAGGTTAACCCTTTACTATCACACACTATCATCATAGATCTAGCCTCTTTATTTTGCTCTCAAAGTGCACCAGATTGATGCATTTAACTTTAAAGTGTACCAAAAAAATGAAAGGGTTCCGGGGGAGGGGGCCTTCCCCCAGACCCCCCTAGAGGCACAGCACCGCTGCTGAATTTCTTTTTCAGGGGAAACAATTAGGGATGGACGATAATTATCGGGCCGATATCAGCAATTATAACGTCATCCCGATAAAAGTATTGATAGCTCCGATAATAAAAAGTGTTTTTTTTTATTTTTTTTTACTTTTTTATTTTCATGGCAACGTTCACACGCACAATATATGCTTACTTAGGATTTGACTTGATTCAACAACAAAGCAAGTCGGGGCAATGGCAAGCCGAAAACGGTTGAAAATGTGGTTATTTGAAGTTTGGATTTTTTCTTTTTTTACAACTGAGGTAGGTAGATTACATTTTTAGAGACTAAAGTACAGAAAAGGGTACCGCTGAGTACCGGTATCGATTCACAGGTACCGGTACCGTATCGGTTCAAATGTGAACGGTACCCATCCCTACTGACAAAGCACAATACCTGTTGGTTTTTAGTTCACACATTGTTCAGGGAAACATTGTTAATGACATTGACGGATTGTGAATTTTGTGATTGACTCAAATTATATTTATTTGGAAAAATAAATATAGTCACTTTATTTGAAGAGTCAAAACTGTTCTCTTGGCTTTGTTTTGTTCATAGTATAGTAACGCTCATGTCATGATAAATCTAGGTCAAAACTACAGGAATATACATATATATATATATATATATATATATATAAAAAAAAAAAAAAAAAATTATAATACAATAAATATATATATATCGGTTATCGACCTTGAGGAGCAGAAAGTTATCGGTATCGGGTTAAAAAAAAACAATATTGTGGGGCGGCTAGGTGGTGTAGTGGGCAAGGCACTCGCCACCAGTGTGGAGACGCTAGGATTCGCGTGTTCGAATCCAGATCTCCACATTGTTTTCAGTTTAGCTGGTCGTCCGCAGTAATACACATTGGCCGTATTACGGGGAGGGAAACTGAAGGGTGGGGATCGGGCGTTGTGAACAAGCGACTCCTACAAGTCGGTTGGTGCGCCTGCGCAGTAGAATCAGGAAGTGTCGGGGGCAGCGTGAGCCTCCCACGCGTTACTCCTCGACACTGAGAGATCGAGCTGCGCAGGTGAAAAGATGCGACTGCTGTTACCTCAAGTACCGGAGGGGACTTGTGCTATGCATGACTTAGTCCACATTGCAGCCGGCTTGTGGGAGGCAAGAAACAGCGTTCGTGACAGGGGAGGGTTGAATTGGATGATACGAAATTGGGATGGGAGAAAATATAGAAAAATGGGAGAAAAAGTAGATCAAAAAAAAAATCAATATTGTGCACCCCTAGAAACAATACTGTACAACATTCATTTTGAAAATCTGTTTTTCTCTGACACTGACATTTAGCCATGAGGTCTTTTAGAAAACCTTCCTACCCCATAGCTTGCATATACCTAGCCCCTTCCGTGACCCTGGCTTGCACATCGCAGTCACGGAAGGGGCTAGCATATACCCACCGCATATAATAAACTTTGTATGTTGGAAGAATGAAGCCTCTGGTTATTCGCCAATACTAAAAAAATTTGTGTTGTTCCTGTGTTGATAAATCTGCTGTAAAATGTGGTTTCAGTGCACTTTCCACCCTGTGGAGAAACTATTATGGGGTAAAGACTGGCTTTTCATTATGAACCACTGAGTCGATGTACATGCTGGAGTCTTGTGTGATGATGTCACGTTGCCCCCTCCAACTTTCTCTTAAAAGCCCAAATAAGGTAATTTATTCTCTCACAACACAAGTGTTGGTCAGTGGGGACAATTTTAAAATGCAATATAAGCAAACATAAAATGACATGATGGCAAATGCACAGTAGGTCTGCATTGTTGTGAGGTCAAACGACACGTTGCTCCCAGTAGCAGAGATAAAAGGCCTCTGTTCGCTCCATTTCTCCCACTTTCCATCTGCTCTTCTCTTCAGAGTGTGAAGAGTGCTTTGACTCTGGTCTTTCCATGTAACCGTCTGTCACAGGACCCGATTGACTGCCCTGTAACTGTGCAAGAGCCAAGAACACATTCCTGCAGCTCCAGCCCTGTATGTTCAGAAGGAGCTTGGAAAACCCTGAGGCTGCTTGTGTGGGTGTCATCATGCCTCAGGAATGAGACACTCCTGCTATTTGTAGTTTCCGGTTTACTGGGTTTTTGAACTCTATCTAATCTGATTGGTCGGGACTTGGAAGGACAGTTTTCCCTTCATACCCACCGACAGCCATTGGAAAATCATAACCACGACATATATAATATAATATGGATCTATATCGAATTTGGATTTTGCACTTCACTGGGTTTGATATCTGTCGTACTTGTTAGCTTGCTTTATACTTGCACAAAAGTATGTCTTGCACATAACGTTTGTGTAGTTGTCTGTCTTCCAACATGGCTGCCTGTAATAGAAACCATTGTTTTGTACATCATGGCAATGGAAGATACAACGGTTGCCTATGTGTTGATATGACAAGTGTATCAACAAAAACGTAATGATTTGGTGTCGTATTACTGGATGAACAAGTCACAGTAGAATAGTATGCCTTCGTGGACTACAAACGCATCATAATTAAGTTACTGCGGTAAGACATCGCAGGTTGCAAATATATATAACATCATTTCGGATTTTTGAACAGTGAAGGTTCGTCAGTTAACGATCGGCGTTTGCCACAAAATATACGACGTGAGGTCGTTGAACTATGGATTCGACGTAGAACAAAACCATTATCGTTGTTACAGATTGCGCTATGTGTCAATGTTGAATAGATATACATAGCTGTAGCCTGTAATAAGTAAAACAAAGCCAATGACGACGGCTAACGTCACGTTATATGGTAACGCTAACTCTTTAGCTAACGCTTAAGTTATCGTTATGACCTCGCTTGAGGCAGATTGTATCCCACTTACCTGGGTAAAAGGATCCATTCTAACGTGTTTCACAGCGCGAATCTATGCTATTTTAAACAACAAAATGGATGTTTTACTATCCTAATTCACCAGTGTGGATAGAGACAGGGCCGTCTTCAATCCAGACGTGGCGAGCCGAACAACTGTTTCTCTCAGTTCCGCTACTTGCCAGACAAACAGACTGGGTTCAAAATTTGAATTCAGCGCTGCGGTCACTGCGCAGACTCCGACGATTGGAGGAAGCAAGCCAGAGCCAATCACAAAAAAGAAGGGGTGGGGCTTGTGGCGTATAAGCAGCCTATCACACCGAATGGTAAACGGAAAACTAAAATAACTTGTGTCGCCCTCTGCGTCTCTCTCTCTCTCTCTCTCTCTCTCTCTCTCTCTCTCTCTCTCTCTCTCTCTCTCGCTCTCTCTCTCTCTCTCTCTCTCTCTCTCTCTCTCTCTCTGCGTGCGTGCGTGTGTGTGTAGAGGGCATGCTGATAGTAACAGTAGCCACATAATGCATACTGTTATCCCTCCTAATTTGGTCCTGTCGTGGAAAGGTGGCTGATGGTAACATTTGTCCAGTGCAGGCAATGCCTTTGCAAGAAGTCTCTCTCTCTCTTAATTCACTTCAAAGTGCTTTTTGCCAGCAAAGTAGGTAATGAATGAATGAATGAAACTTTATTTAACAGATTGCAGAATGGGTACAATACAGTACGGCTCAATACATACAATTGTTAAGGGGATGCAGACCTGAGAAAGACGTTTGTCTTGTTTCCATCAGGGTCCCCCATTTTCAATTCATATAGACATTTATGACATACACAACATACATGACATTTATGGCATAGGGACATATAGGTATTTAGTACTGATACATTTGTGACATAAACGGTATTCCAATATACAGTACTGTTACCCCTAGATCCTGACAGAGTATATACATATGATGGGGAGGGGACTGTACATTAGGGGGGGTGGGTGGGTGGGAGAGAAATATACATGCGGTGGGGAGGAGACTGTCTATTAGGAGGTGGTGGGGGTTTTGGGCATTTACGGTGGCCAGTTTCGAATTGCAGCCTCCCGTAGGTGCTCTTTAAGAGCGGTTTTGAATGTGGGCAGGGATTCACATTCCTTTACAGCTTTGGGTAGGGCGTTCCACATTGTTGTGGCATAATTGCGAAACGTGTTTAGTCCCTTGTTTGAGCCGAATCTGGGTTTAACATGATTTGTTGAGCTTCCTCTGGTGTAGTGGTTGTGGTATTCACTGACCTTTGGGAAGTATTTTGACATGTACATGGGCACCCCGGTCGTATAGTGTATCTTGTAGACCAGGTAACAAACAATTTTATTTAGATGTTTTTGCAAAATCTTAAACACTACATAAAGCTGTGCAATTTCTACCTCTTTATACTATTAATGCACTGTGCACAGCATAGACCACATTTTCAGGAAAATGTTTAAGATACATCTTCAGATACCCTGGGAGCCGACAGCAGTGGTGATTCTGCAAAAACAAACCAAAAAACACTTTTTGTATTAAGGCGAGAATGACTTGGGACCCACATGCCACAATATGGGCATTGTCAGAACCTATTAAACCATGAACCCTGAAATTATGTTAATCATTATAATTATTTTTAAATGGTTACGTTGGAGCGTTGTGTTCATTCATAGCTAAAACAGTAGAGGTTGAGTTCTTCTGAGTGATGTATTTGATTAATTCTCTGAGACTTTACTGTAAATACACAAACTGATTAATTTCAAATGGATTCATATGTATCATAGTATACTGAAGAAGTATACTATTTGATTAGCATACAATACCAGTACAACAAGGTTTTTAGAAAACGGAATAGCAGTTTGACCCAATTTTAGCCTAGGCTAAGATTGGATGAAAAGTCTACGCAGCCATCCCTCCACAAAAAGAAGGCAATGGGGAAGCTGTGGCAGGAGATGAGCAAGATCAGTCCAGGGCCCGAGCAACTGAGGGGGGCTTGGACAAAGCCAATGAGCTCAAAGAGCACCTATGGGAGACTGCCATTCGAAACTGGCCCCTGTAAATGTCCTAACCCAACCCCCTCCAATGTACAGTAAATGTCCTAACCCAATAATGCACGAGACCCTCTTCTTGGGACCAAGTAAGGTTTCGTCGATATTCCAATGTACAGTTTCCCCCACCCCGCCTACCCAACCCCCACCCCACCCACCCAACCACCTCCAATGTACAGTTCCCCACCCCACCTACCCAACCCCCCCACCCCACCTACCCAACCTCCTCCAATGTACAGTTTCTATGTCAAATGTATATACTCTATTTTTTAGACTCTTTTTTGTATCACAAACTACTGTATTTGTGAAATCTGGTATGTCATAAATGTATAGATGTAGCACTACTGTCTATCTGTATGTCATTATGTTATGATGAATTGAAAATGGGGGACCCTGATGTAAACAAGATGAAAGTCTTTCTCTGGTCTGCATCCCCTTAACAATTGTGTGTATTGAGCTGTACTGTATTGTACCCATTCTGCAATCTGTTAATACAATTTTCAATCAATCAATCAGCTAAACCGTTTTTTCAGGGTCGATACATAGAATATAAATGGTGATACAGTTTAGTTTAGTTTAGTTTAGTTTAGACTTTATTTGAACAGGGACAGCACACATCAATGAACATTACTGTAAATATGTGAGACAGTTTTAGCCAAAGCTAATTTTCAACTGTAAAAAAACAAACAAAAAAAACATAATATATATAGCATGCAAACAGTTCATTAAGAACAGGTTAAAAACACATCAAAAAAAAATATGTACAGCAGACATGTACAGACAATGTACAAACTATGATAAGACATATTAGGTACACACGATCATACATGTAGGCAAGCAAGCAGACAGGGTTAGGGTTCTGAAGGGCTGTTGTGTTCACATTATGTTGTGTAATTATTTCTTAACCATGTACCATACAGGACCCCCAGCCCCCCACACCAAAACTCTTTGCCCCATACCCCCTCCCCATTCATTGGACTTGTCAAACTCACCTCCAACCCTAGACCCCCTCCTCAGGTCCACCTAATGCAGACCCTGGAGAGGCTGGTCTAGGGGCATCTCTGACCTGCAGTGTGAGAGAATCCCTGGACCCGCTGCAGTTTGTCTACAAGACACACGTGGGGGTGGACGACACGATCACCTTCCTTTTACACTGGACCTACTCCCACCTGGAGAAAGCTATAGGGGGATAAACTGGGAGAGATGATGGTATGTCCCCACAGTGTCCTGGATCACTCATTGACACCTGCACTATAGGTAGAGCAGTCGTCTGGTTATCCAGAGGTTCCCGCTCCTACCGGGCAGCGTGTCGAAGTGTCCTTGAGCAAGACACTTACTAACTGCTCCCGATGAGCAGGTTGGCACCTTGCATGGTTGCCTCCGCCGTCGGTGTGTGAATGGGTAAAAATGTGAGGAACAAATTGTAAAGCGATTTGGATAAAAATGCTTTATAAATGCAGCCATTTACCATTATTGTGTTTACATAGTCTATCTGCACATAATAACAGCTGTGATATGTACGCTCAGGAGCAGCTTTTCCCCCTCTGCTGTCATCTCTCTGAACCCCATTGCCTATACTTTAGGCTCTGTCTACTGCATTCACTGTCTACAGCTGCCTTCTACTGTGATCATATACTGTACCTACCGCAAACTGTAATCTATCCATATAACTCTGTATGATAACATGCAATAATTCTGTATACCCACTTCTACCTGCACAAAATCATGTTTACATACCTGTATACTCTATAGCTGTAGCCCTTACTAGCAGGGCCAGACTGGGGAAATAATTCATACCGGGAGATATAGCGTGAAATATAGCCCCAATCAGGCCACTTTTTAAGCGGGGGGTCTGGGGGTCCCCACCAGGAAATTTTTTGTTACAAAGACTTAATTTCCAATATGTTATGGCACCAAACAAGACTCTGGCAGCTAATCAGTTGACTTTTGAATGTCAACGAATGATTGTTTATGAAAAAAAAAAGAAGAAAAAAAATGAATCAAGTGAAATGTATATGTTTTTTTTTTTTTTTTGTATATACTTTCTATGTGTGTGTGTATGTGTGTGTATATATATATATATATATATATATATATATATATATATATATATATATATATATATATATATATTAGGGATGCTCGATATTGGCTTTTTTACCGATACCGATATTCCGATATTGTCCAACTCTTAATTTCCGATACCGATATCAACCGATACCGATATATGCAGGGTTTCCCACCCCAAAAAACGGAATAATTTCAGGTAACTAATCATTTCACTGGATATATATATAACAAATATTGTTATTGTTTTTTTCTTTTTTTAAACCGATACCGATATTTTCCGATATCACATTTTACTGCCGATATCGGCAGATAATATCGGTCGGCCGATAATATCGGACATCCCTAATATATATATATATATATATATATATATATATATATATATATATATATATATATATATATATATATATATATATATATGTGTATGTGGGTATATATGTATATACACTTTCACACGTTTATTTTGAGGTCTAAACAGCTCTCTAAAAGTGTACCAAAAGTTATATTCTAGGTGGACATAAGACATATGTACTGTAATACCAATGCTTAACAGCTCACACACTTGATTTATATTTGATGTTCATGTTTGATTTTTTATTTCTCTTGTACCAACGGTCACACACCTCAGGTAGTATAGAGTAGAGGTAAAGGAAATATGATTCCTCACAGTGATGTGGACATATTTCGAGCTCGAAAAGGAAGCTACTTAGTAAGGGTTAAGGGTTGCCCGAGTGGCCAACTCGGGCATGTTAGGGGTAGGGTAATTTCTCTCTCTGTATTATGGTACCAACCAACTTTATTAGTTTTTATTTTTATTTTCTTCTTATTTCTATATTGTTACACCATGACATCCGAATCTTTACAACAGTCTCAGGGAGACAAAACAACTAATGCAAAATGGCAGATACCTTAATTGAATATATTTCATGGAACTGCAGAGGCCTTCAAAAGCTTACTAAAGTAAAAACAAGTTATGAACAGGATAAAACAACTAAAAGCCAAGATTGTGTTTTTACAGGAGTCACACTTACTAGCGAACGACACACCTAAAATACAACGGAGGTGGCCAGGACAGGTCTTCTCAACATCATACTCTACCAATGCTAGAGGTGTAATGACACTAATACACAGGTCTATTCCATTCCAAATTGAAGAGGTGATAAAGGATCCTAATGGTAGATTCTTGATTATACAAGGTCGCCTTCTCTCTGAACACCTCAATTTAATCAACGTATATGGACCATTGATTGATTGATTGATTGAAAACTTTATTAACAGATTGCAGAATGGGTACAGTACAGTACAGCTCAATACACACAATTGTTAAGGGGATGCAGACCAGAGAAAGACTTTCGTCTTGTTTACATCAGGGTCCCCCATTTTCAATTCATCAGGACATATATGACATACATGACATACAGATAGTCAGTACTGCTACATCTATACATTTATGACATACCAGATTTGCAAATACAGTACTGTTTGTGATACAGAAGGAGTATGATGACGTTAACTTCTATAATAACCTATTTCTAAAAATCTCAACACTACCAGGCAAATATATTATCGCTGGGGACTTTAACTGCACCCTCGACCCAAAGGAAGATAGATCATTCGGAGTGGATAACACCCACACAAGATGCAGGAAAACATTACACTATTTTATAAAAGAGCTGAACCTACTGGATATATGGAGGCACCTAAATCCATCAAAGAAAGAATTTTCCTGTTATTCGAGTACATACAAAAGTTACTCCAGAATAGACTACTTCCTGATATCAACAGAACTACTACCTAACATTAGAGGATGTAAACACAACAGCATAGTCATATCAGACCATGCAGCTGTATCTATGGTATATGTGGAACCAAAACTGATACACAAACCTCATAAGTGGAGATTTCAAACAAAATGGATGAAAGATCCAAAATGTTTACTTTTTTTGGGAGAACAAATTGATATATACTTTGAAATTAACACGACTCAAACGTCAGCCACAATTAGATGGGAAGCCTTCAAGGCATATATTAGAGGTCAAATTATAAGCTACACAAGTAGAACGACAAGAGAAAGAACGAAAGAAATTAGAGATCTGGAATCCAAAATCAAAATGTTTGAGAATGAAAGGTTTCAGAAAGGACAGAACGAACATCTCATTTCAAAACAATTATTAATACTTAGAACTCAATACAACGAGATAACATACGATAAAGCTGCTGCAAATGTGATGAGGCTAAAACAGAATAATTACGACCAAGGAGAAAAACCTGGTAGACTCCTTGCATGGCGCATTAAAAAACAACAGACTGAGAGGACAATCACCAACATAGAGGACGGCAATGGAAATAATATAATCGATCCATTAGAGATTAACACAACATTTAGAACCTTTTATGAAAAACTATATAGCTCAGAATATAACATTAGTAAAGATACACAAACAAAATCTCTGAAGAAAGAAAGAAAAACCTGGACGAACAATTAAACATAACAGAGATATCAGAGGCCATAGGAGCATTAAAACCTGGAAAAACAGCGGGACCAGACGGCCTCTCAATTGACCTATATAAACACTTTAAAGATAAATGAGTGACCCCCCTTTTTGAAATGTACCTAGAATCCTTTGAAAATGGTTACCTACCCGCATCAATGAAAGAGGCCCTGATTATCCTGCTCCCAAAACCAGGCAAAACCAATACTAAATGCGAGAACCTCCGTCCTATAAGTTTGATAAACAACGACACCAAAATCCTTAGTAAAATCTTGGCCAAAAGAATAGAGAATGTGCTCCCAGAGATAGTGGGAGATGATCAAAACGGATTCATAAAAGGGAGACAGGGATTTCACAATGTCAGACGGGTCTTCAACATCCTATACAACCAAAAAGGAGAGAGGGATACAGGTCTTCTCTCGCTCGATGCAGAGAAGGCCTTCGATAGGGTGGAATGGGCTTATCTTTTTGATGTTATTGATCGATTTGGATTTGGAAATTACTTTTGTAACTGGATCAAATTACTACACCTAAACTCAGTAGCTGAGGTACTAACAAACGAAGTGACATCTAAACCCTTTAATATCACCAGGGGTTGCCCTCAAGGCTCGCCTTTATCACCGCTCCTGTTCATTTTAGCTATCGAACCGTTAGCAATAGCAATCAGGGCTAACAGACAGCTACATGGGATTGAAATCGGTAATAACGATCACAGAATAGCCCTTTTTGCGGACGATGTCATTTTGTTCCTAAAAAACCTAGATACATCGATACCCGCACTGCTTGGTATAATTGATCAGTTCGGTAGTATCTCCGGATATAAACTAAACGCCTCAAAATCATCACTTATGCTGCTTAATGACAACGAGAGAAAAACCGCTGACCAACAAGAATTCCCTTTCAAGCTCTCGAACAGCTTCACTTATCTGGGCATCAAAATCATACCCCAAATAGAAAATATAGCATCAATAAACTATGAACCTATGATAGACTCTGTATTCAAATCCATAGAGAGATGGATGTTCTTGCCCATCTCTGTGATAGGGAGGATAAACATACTAAAGATGTCCATACTACCAAAGTTCCTATACTTATTTCAAAATATCCCTCTGGCACCACCGGTAAGAATGTTCGGAAAGATTGCGTCTCTCATCTCAAAATTTATATGGCGCAAGAAATGTCCTAGAGTCAGCCTATCTCTGTTGTATCTTCCATTCGATGCAGGGGGGTTGACCTGTCCGAACCTTCATTGGTATTACCTGGCTGCACAATTGAGAACTGTAATGTTTTATTTTTCTAAGGAAGATCCACCATCATGGATGGGAGTGGAAGCATACCCAATGCAACTACCACTACATTTATACATGTATTCAGCTGAGCCAAAATATTTAAGAAAACATACTACACATCCCATAGTGCTCAACATGATTAATGTATGGTATGAGGTAAAGAAATTTATGAAAATAAACAACTCCATGTCGCAATTCAGCCCAATCTGGGGAAACGTCTCATTTAAACCAGGCAAACTGTGAGGTTTGGTTGGTTCCCCGCCACACGCTCTCCTGAGGTATGGTGCTGATTGGTGCATTCCCCGCCACACGCTTTTTGAACGATTGCCACTTTCATCACGCAGCTGTCATAGTTTGTGATTAGCGCCCCAGAGGGCTTTATATACCGGGACCTTCCTTCTATCGTTTTCGGGTCGTTCTGGAATACAACTGCATTTGCCTGCTTTTTCCCCGTTGCTGTTCCTGGTCTACTTTCTCTCCAGGACCTTTCTGTGGAGAACCGCTGTTGAGAACCTTGTTCCCCGTTTGGAGCTGCGCCTCGTTTTGCCCGCTTTACGCGTTGCGCTTGGGTGAGTGGAACCAAACCCCTCTGGATTATTCTGATTGTGTGTTTTAGAAGAGACACTGAATACTTCGTTTTGTTTGCACTGACTCAGCTAAGTTGTGTGTTGTGGGGAACACTGAAGACTGTCACTGTCGATTGGTTCTGGATTATTCTGATTGTGTGTTTTGGAAGAGACACTGAAGACTTCGTTTTGTGTGTTGTGGGGAACACTGAAGACTGTCACTGTCAATTGGTTCGGGACCCAGCTAGGGAGGAGGGAACCACACTGCCTCTGTGTTTCGTTGGACTGTTTCTGATATCTCTCTCTCTCTCTCCGTTTTCCACCTTGAGTGAAAGCTGGGAGTATCTGCAGAGCCGCTACAACGTCACATGCCAATTCCCCACCACTATCTGCTGGGAGTATCTGCAGAGCCGCTACAACGTCACATGCCAATTCCCCACCACTATCACCAGGAGGATTCTGCAGAGCGGCAGATGACTCTGCCGAAGGCAGTCTCCCCGTTTGTTTGATTACACAACACTGACGCCTGCTACTGTTTGTTCCATCACTCTGAGAGTCCATGTAATGAACTATTTACCACAGATATTTTCAGTTTTCAGGGTTGGTCTAACAGTTTTGATTATGAAATCTCAGTCAAGGGTACCACATCAGCCAAGAAGGAAAGGACCCTCAAAGAGAGAGACAAGCTCAAGGAGGAGAAACCTAAGGCTCACAAAGAGGAGAAAAGGTCCAAGGAGAAGTCCTCCTCAAAGGCTGACAGGAAAAGTGAACAGAACGAGGAGAAACATCTGCAGATGGACAAGGAGAAGAACACCAGGGAGGAGAAGGAGAAATCTAAAAATGAAAAGGCACCAAAGGGGGAGCCGAAACATAAAGGTTACGACGTCAACAACTGTTTCCTGAACATGGAAGATACCAAGCTCAGTGCCTCCGATGACCACCACGACAGGTGGGCCTCAGACCCCTTCTTTGATTCCTGCCTCTACGGGAACGACAGTTGGGACGGTCCTGTAAAGGAGTACAAGGAATACAAATCCCACAAACGCCGTGTAGCTAAGTTAAGTGATTCTCCAGGGCCCTCATTCATCAACGTGGACGTAGAATATGTTCTATTTCCACACGTAAGCACGGAATGTAGAACTAGTGTACGCACAGGGAAGTCGGGATTCATCACACGGTGCGTACGCAGGCTCTACGCTCCTCCGTAGAACTTTGTTCTACCGTCAATGCTTGTGCATGATTATCCATATATGGTCATGAAAGTGAGGAAACACCCCCCATGGGATGTGAAATAATGGACTGACCCGAGCGGGACTCTGAGAAACTCCACGGAGAATTCACTGCTGTCGAACCAAGAAGACACTATCGCGTATTATGGGATAAATAAAAGGCGGATTTGTAAACGGTGATGTCAGATATCAACGGCTCCCTAAGACCATTGCTGCAATTCTGCCTGGACAGCTCAAAATACTAATAAAGACCGTTCGTTGACCACTGTTTGGCGTTGGTTGTGTGTCATTATAACCGTGCTGTAATATGAATGCCTTTATTAGTTGTGTTCGATTGGCTATATGATTTTTAGAGGCATCTATTTTGTTGTCGGCTAATAAAGACCGCGCTGGAATATGACTGCCTTTTCCCGTGTTGTTTGATTAATACCCAGGGATTAAAGTTCTCCTCAATTTGATTCCAAATCGCGATGGATCTCCCGTCAATTTTCTACCTGCTGCATATGATTTCTAGAGGCATACTACAATCCATTTTGATGTCAGTATTGGGTAGCCTACATAAACAATAATACGAGAGCTATACAAGAACAATGAATCTTACTGCCATGTATGATGTAGCAGATACGCCATGTGTAGCCTGCCTATATGTGATCAATACAAACATGAACTTGAATTCCATCATGTCTGTGTGCGGGTCACTGCGGGAACTCACAAGGCTGTTGTCACAATGTAAATAAGAACGTGCACTGAAAAGTTACAGTATGTAGTTGGTTGATCATTTGTATGACAGTCAGTAAACCCTTGCAAAAAGTATCAGTTTTATTTAATGAATTGAAAACATTCAGCATCGCCTTCCTCCCGGCATGCAGCAATAACATGTATCAGGCAAATGCGCATCGCAACATTGACTGAGTGGAATCCCTTTCTATTCACATAACTGCATTTGTGATGGAGCTTTGACAGCTACAGTAACAGTCTATTGGTCGATCCATCTCCAATATCACGATGGACCGTGCCGCGGTGGCAAAGACCCGAGGGTGGAGAGGATCTTGAATGAATTCCATCATCATATATATATGTTGTGTGTCTGTCCACTATGTTTGTTACTTTGTTATTCCCCCCCCCCCCCCCCTATCTATGTAAAGCGACCTTGGGTCTCTTGAAAGGCGCTATATAAAATGAAGCTATTATTATTATTGTTATTATTATTATCATCACATCTGTGCGGGAGCTCACAAATAGACTGTTAGTCTCAGTGAAGTTTCAACGGAGGTCATCTATTCTAACCAACAAATTGAAGTAGAAAGCATTTCGTGACCAATCTTATTTGGAAACATGACACACAAAATAATTTGCTTTTTATTTGAAACAATATCTAATCGCGTTTGGAGGTTGGTGTTTTGCGTCTGCCCCCCGTGCCAAACAAGCAGGCCAACCTCTTGTTCGCGTGTGAGCCCGTTATAATTACACTACTGTCGCTATTTTACAATGAACTATAATGAATTACGGGTCATACAGAAGTTGAACACTAATGCACGGAAGCTTATTTCCGCCTTGAAACTAATGCAGGACTGAGGAGTGCTTATGCGTAGTAACGATATTCTACCACTGGGCGCCAGGTACGCCTGGTCTGACCTGTGCGTAGATGTAAGCACGGAGTCAAGTTCAAATCGAAATTGATGAATCCCACTCTTTGCTTAGAAATGATCGTACGCACAGGGTAAGCACAGATCTGTGCGTAGAACACGTTGATGAATGAGGGCCCTGGTCAGGATGAACTGAACCACTTCCCAACAGAAAAAACAAAAGAGAAAGACCATAAAGAGAAGAAGGAGGAAAAAGGGCATATTTGACATGGCTAAAGAGAGGAAAGACTCCCTGGAGAAACACAACAAAGGCAAGAGACTCTGTGGATGCTACACACACACAAGGAACACAAGGAACGTAAAGACAATGTCAGTTGACTCTAATTAGGAAAAGAAAAGGAAACAGGAGCTGTCGGACAAGAGGGATGACAGCGAGGAAAAGACAAAGACAACGGTGGCCAAAGAACAAGATGAACTTTTCATAGGAGACGTTTCCATGGTAGCGGACTCTAATGCGCCTCGTGGATCCTGTCAGACATGGACTTGTGCAGTTTGAATGTCCGGATCAATTACAACGTCCTGGAGCAAACCATCGCAAAGACCTATTTTCTATTGGACGCTGAATGGACTGAAGCCAATTTCTATTACTGGGGTTACCAACCCTACTGGATTACATGAACTTTATGAACTACATGAACTTTGAACTATCGCCAAGATCTGTCTTCTTTTGGAAGCTAATTAGATTAGTATCTGTTTTCCTTCGGACTACATGAACTTTGGACATTACAAATTAAATATCAACACGGACTACGCACTTGGCTACAACCACTTGCATGCATTGAATTGTTACATGTTTATATAGTATCAATTGGGGGCCGGTGTGTTATAGCCAATTTAATGATTTTCTGCCGTTATGTTTTTGTATGAAGGCACTGTGTCACCATGAAAGTGTTGACCAATCAGCAGGCAGTGGGCACAGGAGGCGGGGCTCATGCGCGCTTAGGTGCAGTCTATATGTATGTGTTCACAGGTGTGCAGCGGCAGGGAATTTGGGTAATTATCACAGGGAAGCTGTGAGGTTTCTGTCCTTGCTCACCTACTCGCTCTGTTCCTTTAAACCACCTCGCTCTGTTTTCCATTTGTTTCTGTTAATCATTTCATTCCCCCATTCACACGCTTCTTCCCAGAGACGTCGTTGATTGGTTCTCTCCCGTCCACACGCTTTTCAATCACATCCCCCAGCTGTCACTGCTTGTCAATCAATCAATCCCGTATTATTTATACCCCGTTTCCCCACTCAAGTTTTGTTGGATCGTTTTGATATTTTCTGTTTGCATTCGCCGTTCCTGCTGCTGCTGTTGTTCCCTGTGCTTTACCTCCAGGATATCCAAGAAGCCTTCCTCTTGGACACCTTTTTCCCGTGGCGACGCGCTCGCTCCGCTGCTGTTCCAGCGCTCTTTACGCACAACGCCTGGGTGAGTTTTTAATGACTGTCTTTGATCAAATTCCGTTTTCGTGTGTTTTTATAACACTGAAGATTACCACCTTTTTATCAGACAGTCACTCACCCAGCGGTTGCCTTTTTGATTGTTTCACTGGGATAATATTTTGACCTAACATCTCCCACTGTGTGTTTATCACACCGAAGATATTATCACATTGGATTGTATTTTGGACTTCGCTCTCAGTGTCTATTTTTGCACCGAAGATATTTTTCACTTGGGATTGTGTTTTGGAACATTGCTCACTGTGTGTGTTTACACGAAGATTAGTTCACTTGGATAACTTTTGTTTTTGGGTACAAGTCACCTCTCCTGTTCTCCTGCTCGTTCTACCTGCACCCTGTGTTGACTCGCTCCCTCTCTCTCTCTCTCGGTCCCGCATCACCTCGGAGATTCTGCCGAGAGAGGTCTGCAGAGCGGCTCTGACGTCAGCATCTGCTACCCCCTACTACCACCTCGGGAGAAGCTGCAGAGCAGCAGAACATTTTCATCCTTGCTTGAATTCCTGTCTTGTTTAGACTCTGGGGTCGGTGGGGTCGGTGTCAAACCATAACATTACGATCCAACCAAAATGACGACCCCAGCCGACACAGAGAGGGTCAGAACCGCACTTGCTAATCAAGTCGAGTTGACCAGGGATCACAGTCTCCAACTAGAGAGGGCTGCGGCTGCGGTGCAGGATCTCAGGGAACAGGTCCTGCCTATTCAGGGGTCAATGGCCGCTCTGGCGGGACAACAATCCGGTATTCTCGCTCAGCTTCACTCGCTGAGCGACACCGTTAATGCTTTACTTCCCTCACATCCTTCAGGAGCATTCACCGCAGCCCCAGCAGATCCCGCACCTCGGGAACCCCGTCTCTCCGTCCCACGGCTGTTCGACGGCAATCCCGAGGAGTGTGCCACATTCATCATGCAATGTGAGTTGGTTTTCCGTCATCAACCAAGCCGTTTTACTGCTCGAGGGTCCCAAGTGGCTTATATGACGAACTTGCTTTCAGGCCATGCTGCCCAGTGGGTCACTTCCTCCTGGGCAATGGATGCGGATTTTGTTTTCTCCTATCCAGACTTCGTGGCGGAGCTCCGCAGAGTGTTCCACCATCCAGCCCGAGGTCTGGACCCCGGAGCCCGGTTGGGGACTTTCCGACAGGGGAGCGGCAGGGTGACGGACTATGTCCTGGAGTTTCGACTGGCGGCGGTGGAGAGTGGATGGAACGACCCTGCACTTCGCCTAACCTTCTTGAGGGGGCTCAGTGACGCAGTCCGGGACCAGCTCGCTACCCGGGAGTTGCCCGACTCCCTCGAGGACCTGTTTAGCCTCGTCATCCGCATCGACGGACGCCTCCTGGAGAGAAGGCGCGAGAGGACCCGACTGTTACCTCCTGAGGTACCCCGGATTCCCCGGACGCATGACGTCACTCCTGGACGCCCTGTCCTCAACACTACTGGTGGTAGCAGGCCTCCCCGTTCGGTTCGCGAGGAGGAACCCATGCAGCTGGGACGCTCTCATCTGAGCCAGGCGGAGCGTGAGGCAAGGCTCAGATCCGGTCTCTGCCTCTACTGCGGAGGTGCGGGACACCGAATCGCCGACTGCCCCACCCGGCCAAAAGATCAGGCTCGCAGAGACCCCGGGAGATCCTGGTGAGCCGTTTTTCCCATTCCCAGCGCCGCGCACCACCTGACCATCTGATGAGCGTCACCCTGGCCTGGGGGGACCAACGTGCCACGGTGGAGGCCCTCATCGACTCTGGGGCAGACGAGAATTTCCTCGACTTCGAGTTCGCTACCCGAGCCAACATTCCAGCTCCCGCAATCGGGAGCTGCTGGCGGTCGTGGCTGCGTTGGAAGAGTGGCGTCATTGGCTAGAGGGTGCCGAGGAGCCTTTTACCATCTGGACGGACCACAAGAACCTGACGTTCATCCGCGCTTCCAGGCGCCTCAACGGTCGGCAGGCGAGATGGGCCAGTTTCCTCAGTCGGTTCGACTTCTCGCTGACCTTCCGCCCCGGTTCCCGCAACACGAAGGCCGACTCCCTGTCCCGGTTACACTCCAAGGGGGCTCCACCCTCTGAGGACCCTACTCCCATCCTCCCGGAGGCCCGAGTGGTTGGAGCCATCACCTTGGGCATCGAGGGTGTGGTTAGGCGTGCCCTACGCTTCCAGCGTGCTCCTAGCAACGTCCCTATGCATCGTCTCTTCGTCCCCGACTCTGCCCGGTCCCGGGTACTGCTTTGGGGCCACACCAGCCGGTTCGCCTGCCACCCTGGCATCCATCGCACGTTCTCCTTCCTGGCTCGTCGTTTCTGGTGGCCCACCATGCGGAACGACGTCAAGGAGTTCGTATTGGCCTGCGCGGTCTGTGCCCGCAGCAAGGCCTCTCACCAGGCACCCTCCGGGCTCTTGCAGCCACTTCCCGTTCTGAGCCGTCCGTGGTCACATGTGGCGCTGGACTTCGTCACAGGTCTGCCCTCCTCCCAGGGGAGCACCTGCCTTCTGACCGTGGTGGATCGATTCAGCAAGGGGGTTCACCTCGTGGCCCTTTCCAAGCTTCCCTCGGCGGCCGAGACGGCGGACCTCCTGACTCACCACGTGTTCCGCCTTCATGGGTTTCCCCAGGACATCGTCTCTGACCGGGGGCCCCAGTTCACCTCCCAGGTATGGCGGGCCTTTTGCAAGGGATTGGGGGCAACGGTCAGTCTTTCCTCTGGTTATCATCCCCAGACTAACGGGCAGACGGAGAGGATGAACCAGAGCGTGGAGTCTGCTCTTCGGTGTGTGGCAGCCGAGAGACCGGCATCCTGGAGCCGTTTCCTTCCCTGGGTTGAATACTCCATCAATTCAATGGTCAGTTCCGCCACCGGCCTCTCACCCTTTGAGGTTTCCCTGGGCTACCAACCCCCTCTTTTCCCCGCACAGGAGGCGGAAGTGGCAGTTCCCTCCGTGCAGGTCCACCTCGACCGCTGCCGACGAGTTTGGGAGATCACCAGGACCGCGCTGCTCCGGACATCTGAGCGCGCCTGTCGTGGTGCCGACCGGCGCCGGGTTCCTGCGCCGACTTACCGCCCTGGGCAGAGGGTGTGGCTCTCCGCAAAGGACCTGCCGCTACGGTCCTCGGCCAAGAAACTCAACCCCCGTTTCGTCGGACCTTTCGAGGTCCTGAAGGTACTCAGTCCGGCGGCCCTGCGCCTGAAACTTCCTGCGTCCATGCACATCCACCCCGTGTTCCATGTCTCCCGGGTTAAGCCCGTCTCCCTCAGTCCCCTTATGCCTCCAGCTCCTGATCCTCCGCCTCCCGTGTTGGTGGATGGTCACCCCCAGTGGCAGGTCCGCCGGTTGATGGGCGTTCGTCGGCGGGGCCGGGGGTTCCAATACCTGGTAGACTGGGAGGGTTACGGTCCTGAGGAGTGTAGCTGGGTCTCCCGGCAGCTCATCGTGGATCCCAGCTTGATCACTGACTTCCATCGTGCCCATCCTGACGAGCCGGGTCGGCCTGGTCGCCGGGTGGCTCCCGTGGAGGAGGGGGTACTGTGAGGTTTCTGTCCTTGCTCACCTACTCGCTCTGTTCCTTTAAACCACCTCGCTCTGTTTTCCATTTGTTTCTGTTAATCATTTCATTCCCCCATTCACACGCTTCTTCCCAGAGACGTCGTTGATTGGTTCTCTCCCGTCCACACGCTTTTCAATCACATCCCCCAGCTGTCACTGCTTGTCAATCAATCAATCCCGTATTATTTATACCCCGTTTCCCCACTCAAGTTTTGTTGGATCGTTTTGATATTTTCTGTTTGCATTCGCCGTTCCTGCTGCTGCTATTGTTCCCTGTGCTTTACCTCCAGGATATCCAAGAAGCCTTCCTCTTGGACACCTTTTTCCCGTGGCGACGCGCTCGCTCCGCTGCTGTTCCAGCGCTCTTTACGCACAACGCCTGGGTGAGTTTTTAATGACTGTCTTTGATCAAATTCCGTTTTCGTGTGTTTTTATAACACTGAAGATTACCACCTTTTTATCAGACAGTCACTCACCCAGCGGTTGCCTTTTTGATTGTTTCACTGGGATAATATTTTGACCTAACATCTCCCACTGTGTGTTTATCACACCGAAGATATTATCACATTGGATTGTATTTTGGACTTCGCTCTCAGTGTCTATTTTTGCACCGAAGATATTTTTCACTTGGGATTGTGTTTTGGAACATTGCTCACTGTGTGTGTTTACACGAAGATTAGTTCACTTGGATAACTTTTGTTTTTGGGTACAAGTCACCTCTCCTGTTCTCCTGCTCGTTCTACCTGCACCCTGTGTTGACTCGCTCCCTCTCTCTCTCTCTCGGTCCCGCATCACCTCGGAGATTCTGCCGAGAGAGGTCTGCAGAGCGGCTCTGACGTCAGCATCTGCTACCCCCTACTACCACCTCTTGAGAAGCTGCAGAGCAGCAGAACATTTTCATCCTTGCTTGAATTCCTGTCTTGTTTAGACTCTTCCTATTCTATGCTGTTTAATTAGTCTCAATAAACAAGCCCCTGTTTTTGGCAACTCTGAATCCTACTCTCTTGTGTCGTTGCGTTTGGGGTCGGTGTCAAACCATAACAGAAGCCACACTATCTTTTTATCGTGCTCGTTTGTTTGTTTTCAGTTACATTGAGTCACTTTTTGAGTTTATTTTGTATGCTTATATTTGTCCACACCGCAAGTAGTAATAAAAACTCTCAACAGTAACCAAGGAGAAGACATCATTTTATTATCAACAAGCATCACGCGTAGGAAAGAGCTTCACCCAGTATTCCCTCACTGGCAACATTTCTTGTTAGGTTGCCCTTACAATCTGTATTATATTATATATATCCCATCCCTATGTATTCCCATCAAACAAGAGGTGGACGCGGGCAAATACTGCGGCATGGTCATGCTGGACCTACAAAAGGCCTTCGACACTGTCAATCACTCCATTCTAATGGACAAGCTAAAAGCAATTGGTTTTGATAGCTTATTATCAGTGAGCTGGATGCAATCCTACCTGGAGGGGAGAGAACAGATGGTAGAGGTAAACGGTACTCTACCCCCCCCCCTCACAGTGAGCTGTGGTGTTCCACAAGGAAGCATACTAGGACCGCTACTCTTCCTAATTTATGCAAATGACATGTCGTCAGCCTGTGACTGCAACTTGTTCCTGTTTGCGGACGACTCAGCCCTGCTGGTCTCTGACAAGAACAAATTGCAGGTTGAAAAAACCCTCAGCACGGAACTAGGCTAAATCTGCATATGGCTTGCTGATAACAAACTATCATTACACATGGGCAAAACAGAGTCCATTCTCTTCGGTTCAAATAACAAACTCAGCAAGACCGACGGATTCTCAGTTACAGTGGGTGACAATATTGTCACAAGGAAAGACGAAATTACCTACCTGGGTTCCATCCTAGAGGCAAATCTTTCCTGTGACAAAATGGCATCCAATGTAATAAAAAAAGTCAACCAACGAACTAGATTCTTGTACCGGATCTCCTCTCTGGTAAACAAGAATACCCTGAAGACTCTGGCAGGAGCACTCATTCAAGGGTACTATGACTATGCGTGCACCTCATGGTACCAAAGCACCTCAAAGGCGCTTAAAACAAAATTACAAACATCACAAAACAAACTGGTCAGACTACTACTTGACCTGAACCCCAGAACCCACCTCACCCCTGCCCACTTTGCCAACCTAGGATGGCTTAGAGTAGACGACAGAGTACAGCAACTTGCAATGGGCCTGGTCTACAAGATACACTATACGACCGGGGTGCCCATGTACATGTCAAAATACTTCCCAAAGGTCAGTGAATACCACAACCACTACACCAGAGGAAGCTCAACAAATCATGTTAAACCCAGATTCGGCTCAAACAAGGGACTAAACACGTTTCGCAATTATGCCACAACAATGTGGAACGCCCTACCCAAAGCTGTAAAGGAATGTGAATCCCTGCCCACATTCAAAACCGCTCTTAAAGAGCACCTACGGGAGGCTGCAATTCGAAACTGGCCACCGTAAATGCCCAAAACCCCCACCACCTCCTAATAGACAGTCTCCTCACCACCGCATGTATATATTCCCTCCCCGCCGTATGTATATTTCCCTCCCACCCACCCACCCCCTCCTAATGTACAGTCCCCTCCCCATCATATGTATATACTCTGTCAGGATCTAAGGGTAACAGTACTGTATATTTGAATACCGTTATGTCACAAATGTATCAGTACTAAATACCTATATGTCCCTATGCCATAAATGTCATGTATGTTGTGTATGTCATAAATGTCTATATGAATTGAAAATGGGGGACCCTGATGGAAACAAGACAAACGTCTTTCTCAGGTCTGCATCCCCTTAACAATTGTATGTATTGAGCCGTACTGTATTGTACCCATTCTGCAATCTGTTAAATAAAGTTTTCATTCATTCATTCATTCATTCGCAATTATGCCACAACAATGTGGAACGCCCTACCCAAAGCTGTAAAGGAATGTGAATCCCTGCCCACATTCAAAACCGCTCTTAAAGAGCACCTACGGGAGGCTGCAATTCGAAACTGGCCACCGTAAATGCCCAAAACCCCCACCACCTCCTAATAGACAGTCTCCTCCCCACCGCATGTATATATTCCCTCCCCACCGTATGTATATTTCTCTCCCACCCACCCACCCCCTCCTAATGTACAGTCCCCTCCCCATCATATGTATATACTCTGTCAGGATCTAGGGGTAACAGTACTGTATATTTGAATACCGTTTATGTCACAAATGTATCAGTACTAAATACCTATATGTCCCTATGCCATAAATGTCATGTATGTTGTGTATGTCATAAATGTCTATATGAATTGAAAATGGGGGACCCTGATGGAAACAAGACAAATGTCTTTCTCAGGTCTGCATCCCCTTAACAATTGTATGTATTGAGCCGTACTGTATTGTACCCATTCTGCAATCTGTTAAATAAAGTTTTCATTCATTCATTCATTCATCCCCCGTTGTATGAACCATATAACGGACTGCATCCCCCATAAGCCCTTTCGTCTCTGACGTAGTTAGCTAAACAGGGAACCATGGAAACAACCCAGAGCTTGTTCATCCCTTCGTCTAACGTTAGTCCAGTACACCTTTCGCTTGAGTTTGGATCTGGTAGTTAGGGGTGGGACGCATAGAACACCTGCACTGGTTCAAATGCGACCTTCGCCTGAGGACACGACGCTTATAATGGGCTTTTAATTTTTGAATAACGTAAACAGCCCCATATGGTAGCAAGTCAGTGCTAGTAGTAAACTGTTCTCAGCTCATTATTCTGACCTAGCTGCCATATATAACCTCGCTAGTTAACGTTACCCGGATTGGAACCTCGCAAGCTGTGACAGACGATGCTGGAATCAATCAAAGTAACAGGTAATGTTGCCATTTCTTATTTCCTTGTAATGTAGCATCTGCTGGTAAACGTATCAAGTAAACAATTAAAACTGGCCTATGTGTTTATAAATACAGTGGCAATCACAACGAACACATTTTAAAGATGCACAGCAGCCATTATTTTGATTGAGCTGACAACGGAGCGTTTATTCAACGTTACCGTGATCGATCTTCTGACTGAGCTATAGGCTTATATTATTTGACAGATTCGACACAATATGCAAGCCTAAATCATCATGTGAAAACGGATGATGAATAGTTTAAAAGCTATAAACTGCAAATGCGTCAGCGACTTCGGGTTCCTGAGAAGCGCTTTATAAATACAATGAATTATTATTATTATAATTAACTGTGGAGTGGGTGTTGCCACCATTACTGTGTTGATGTCATTTGTTTGTGATTTGTGCTGCTGTCTCAGCCTGTCTGTGACTGCAAGGATTTCGCATCAGTGCTCGTGTCTGAACGGAGTGGCTGCTCTTTAACCCGACGACTGATTGATTGATTGATTGATTGATTGATTGATTGATTGATTGATTGAAAACTTTATTTAACAGATTGCAGAATGGGTACAATACAGTACAGCTCAATACACACAATTGTTAAGGGGATGCAGACCAGAGAAAGACTTTCGTCTTGTTTACATCAGGCCGGGTCCCCCATTTTAAATTCATCAGGACATATATATGACATACAGATAGACAGTACTGCTACATCTATACATTTATGAGTATGACATACCAGATTTGCAAATACAGTACTGTTTGTGATACAAAAAGAGTCCAGAAAAGAGAGTATACATTTGACTGTACTGTAAAACTGTACATTGGAGGAGGTTGGGTAGGTGGGGTGACGCTCCAGGTCATATCACTGGGAATGTCACTGGGAATCACGCTCACTAGGCTCTCTGGCTGCTTCTCTCCTGCACCGCCCCGCTCCGAGACATGATGGGGATAATTTGCTCTGTGATTGGCAGCATCCTAAATTGTGCATGTGATGTAACAATGCTTAGCCAAATGGTCTCTCTTCAGGGCCCTGATGACATAACTGTAATCAGAGCCTGCCGGCTTAGGTTCCGTTTGAACGGAGATTGTGTCGCTAATTATAAAAGGTTGAAATGGGGGGGAAAAGGAGACATTTGCCATTGAGTTATTGTGGAGCTGTGTTGTCACACTCCTCACACCACACACACTGTACACGTGATGGAATAGGCTATTTGTTTTGAACTTGGCAGCAGTAGATCTATTCTTTGTCCTGCCTTCATAAGAGGATTAGTCTATGTGGCACAACCTACAAGTCAAGTCAAGTCAAGTCAAGAGTTTTAATTGTCACGGCATACATGTATACAATGAAGTCTGCATGTGAAGGAGATTCTAAATAAGCCAAGTCACTGTTTTCACTGGACTCTCTCTCTCTCTCTCTCTCTCTTTCTCTTTCTCTCTCTCTCTCCATTGTCATCACTTCTTTCAGAGAGACTACACTGGCCAGAGCTGGAAATGTCCAAAAAGTGCATCCTGAGTGCGGCTGCTACTGACAAGCCGGCGAGTCCGAGCCAAGTGTACCTGGACAAGCTGTCACCCGGCCTCCTCAAGAACCTCTTCACCACGGGCACCAGTAGCTACAACGTCCTGCTGCAGGCAGAGGAGGAGCGCCAGAGCCCCAAGCACTCCCCGCACAGGAGGCCCAAGACCTCGACCGTGCACACCTCCACGTTCCACAAACAGAACCGCCCGTGCGCGCTGCGGGGCCAGGAGAGAAGTCGCAACGCCTCGCAGCCAAACAGTGTCTTCTCGGGGAGCTTCTCCGGGGGCGCCGCCCCCAAGCCAACACGAGGCATCACGGTGCAGGGCAGCACTATGGGCCTGTCCGCTCGCCCCGTTTCCCGTCCCAGGAAGGTGTGCGCCACGGCCCGCACCAAGCTCCCCTCGCTTCCCAAGTCATCGATCGCGCGGGAAGCGGAGAACTCCAAGAGGCTCTGCATCCTAACAGCCATCAAGCCATCCAACGTGGAGAAGGAGAAGGCCAAGTTCTTCAAGTCAGACTTCGCCTACAACCCCCAGTTTGAGTACAGCAACCCGGTGTCTCCACTCGTGCTGGCACGGCACAGCAGCGCCTCGGACCGCTTCCTGACACAGGTAAGGAGTACAGGAGAAGGCGGTCAGAGGCTCGGAATGGAGAAACGCCAAAGTAAGAGAGTTTGGGCCAGTTGATTGGTGCTAGCAGTGTAAACCTCAGGCGTTACCACGGTGCGGTATACGGTTTGGATCCTTAAGGCAACGATTCGATATTTGGCGATACAATACGATTGGATTGGATTTGAATCGAATCAGTAACATGATTGACATGATACACAATAGACATACTTGTTTTTTTTTTTTTATCCACTTTTTCTCCCATTTTTCTATATTTTTCTCCCATCCCAATTTCGTATCATCCAATTCAACCCTCCCCTGTCACGAACGCTGTTTCTTGCCTCCCACAAGCCGGCTGCAATGTGGACTAAGTCATACATAGCACAAGTCCCCTCCGGTACTTGAGGTAACAGCAGTCGCATCTTTTCACCTGCGCAGCTCGATCTCTCAGTGTAGGAGTCGCTGTCCACAACGCCCGATCCCCACCCATCAGTTTCCCACCCCCTAATACGGCCAATGTGTATTAGTATGAACGACCAGCTAAACTGAAAGCAATGTGGAGCGCTGGGCTCGAACAGGCAAGCCCAGCGTCTCCGTCATTCGTGGCGAGCGCCTTGCCCACTACGCCACGTAGCCGCCCACAATAGACATACTTGTATAACAGAGTCATGTTGCAAAGTTCTATCAAGTCACCAACGCATCCCACCAAAATGAGATTGAGAGTGCATGGACTGAATTGGATTGTTGCCTTTTGAATTACTATATCGTTCCAAATCAGTGTATCATCACACCGCTAATAGGTGCCCTCCTTAGGCAGTTGCTGAGCCGGACGGCTGTAGAGTAAGAGGCTCTCGCTGTAAATCCTATTTACTGTCAGGGCTTGACAAACTGTGTCCACGTAGTGAAAGTGGACAGTTACCGCAGTGGTGTGTCCTCCTCATTGTACAGTTTCCACCAATCATGGAATATCATGGAATATTTAGGTGCATTCCAGAAAGGTAAAGGGGATTTCATAAATTCCTCATTCACTAACATTCTCGTAAGTTTCCTCGTAAATAACCTTGTAAGAAGTTCATTAAGAGGAAACCTACGATAGTCCTCCTCCTGATTCCTTGAACGTGTGGAGAGGTGCTCGTAAGTTGCAACTGAAGAACGTAACTCATTCTTAAACTGAAAGCGTGTTCTCGTACACCTGGATTTGCATACAGAAACTCCCCACTAACTCCTTATAAGGGCATGAAGGACAGTGTGCAAATTGATTCAACAGCTCCTTATACCTTTACTGTAGTGTGTTCAAACCTTTGTTACTCCATTTCATTAGCACTCAAAGTGATGTTTCTTTATTGTGTAAGACACTTCAGAATGTTACCTTTCAAAAGAGACCAGACTCATGCATGTGCTATAAATATAAAGTATAATAAATAGCTAATTACTTTGGGTATGCAATTGTCAAAAACAAAACAAAAAAGAGCCCCATTTGTTCCCGATGCTTAACACAATGGCCGCCAAGTTGCTTGACTCTGCGTCAGTCTTCCGGGCGGAGTTATCTTGTAACGTGGATCAAGATACACACTTGATTGCATTGAATCGCCTTCGGGACGCCAGAATCATTATGCTTTTGGGGCTTATGGCGTGGGCCAAATGGACATACGATCTAGCAGATGGCAATCAAATAATTGGAATATTCTTTTTGCAGTCTCATCGGCCACAGGTAAGAGCAATCTAATGTTAATTTCAGCTTGATTGTCCATTGCCATCAGAGCCATCGCTCTGATCAACGTATGCTGTTGTACTAACGAATGCCGTTATTGACAATCAATTAATCATAAACGACCCCCCCCCCTTTCCTGCATGCATGATGGAACATAATATACCGATCATATGCATTTTAATTTTTAATTGTAGCGTGTATAGGGACGAAATGCCAATGGATTAAGTATAATATGCATCACAGCCTATTACTAGCGTTCCAGGAATGATCCTAGACCACTCTAAAACTATACTTATATTCACCACGGTATAAAACGACAATGTATGGATTTAAATATTCCTTTTCCACATCTTGAACGATAGATACCCGATGTCATGGGCCATAGTATTGCATATATAATATTTAAATAGTTATAGCCCTGCAAACAAGGGGAGCGACTCCCACCGTTTACAGTGATGGCGTCAGCTGCTAAGGATGAGGCTATTGCGTGGCAGTCAATGTGTTAAGAGGTTAACAATGCAGCAGCTGATGCAGGATATTGTGAGGATACTGTACACACACTGATACACACACACACGCACGCGTGCACGCTCCGTAGCACGAAAGCAATTTGCGACTGATCAAAATGAGATTAGATTAGATTCAAATGTATTGTCATCATACAGCATATATACAACGAAAATAAATCTGGCATCCAACCGGAGTACAAATGTAACAGTAAAGTGCAATAGTAACATACAATGCACAGATGGTTAAAGGCTTCATTTCTGAGAAAATAAATAAATAAGAACTAAACCCAATCAGATATAGCTATAGTGGATAGACTGTATCAATATTCCATATATTGTTGGTTTTATTTATTTCTATTGCTTAGTGCGCACATCAGTAGAGCCAGTGAAGAAACGGCTTGGTGAGACAGCTGCACTCAAGTGCGTGTGCACACACACACATACGTGCATAATTCATCGTTACAGTAGGCTTCTATTATTCGAATGACTTGTTTTATTAGGATATCGTGGATATGCGCTGCCCCCCTGGTTCATGACCACAGACGGAGCAGGAGGTGGCCTTGAGAGCCAAGGGCGCAGTCGTTCCATATTGACACTACTAAATAAGATGTCACGCTAAGTTCTACAGTATGACTTACTACTATAGGGCAGTGCATATCTGCAATTTCCTAATAAAACAAGTCATTAGAATAATATAAGTCTACTATAACTTCATTACGTGCGTACAGTATGTGTGTATAGATAAACAAATACACATGCCGAAAAGGGGTTTGTAGTTGGAGGAATACATTATTAGCAGGTGGGGTCACGGCTGGATTCTTCAATTATCGCCAATCAAATCGGCTCCTCAT
Source organism: Notolepis coatsorum (assembly GCF_963971535.1). Lineage (NCBI taxonomy): Eukaryota > Metazoa > Chordata > Actinopteri > Aulopiformes > Paralepididae > Notolepis > Notolepis coatsorum. Next base: position 62,841,826 of record NC_140168.1, on the reverse strand, counting down.
CTCCTTTTAAAAGCACTGTAGCACAACGTATTCAAGGTCAAGGTTGAGGCTGAGGGAAGCCTAGAGAGGCTCCAGGGGAAGAACTTCACACAAGAGGAAACTAACATACTTGGGGGGCAGAGTCACAACAAGCGCAACTCAAGTAAGCCTCAGAGGGCCAATGATGCGATGTTGGTTTAGGAAGAGGTGACCCATATTATAAATACCTCTTCCTCTGGTCCTCTGAGAACCACTGCCCAGTGTAGGAAGTGGTTCAATGATGTATGGTGAAGGGCCAAACAGAAACTGACCACAAACCAGAGGGAAAGGCTGGCCCCTGGAGAGGAGAAGTCATCTAGCATCTCCTGTCCCTCATCCCAGCAGAGAACCTCATCTCTACCGTCCCTCACTCCAGTAGAGAACCTAATCTCTACCATCCCTCACCCCAGCAGAGAACCTCATCTCTACCGTCCCTCACCCCAGCAGAGAACCTAATCTCTACCATCCCTCACCCCAGCAGAGAACCTCATCTCTACCGTCCCTCACCCCAGCAGAGAACCTCATCTCTACCATCCCTCACCCCAGCAGAGAACCTAATCTCTACCGTCCCTCACCCCAGCAGAGAACCTCATCTCTACCATCCCTCACTCCAGTAGAGAACCTAATCTCTACCGGCCCTCACTCCAGCAGAGAACCTCATCTCTACCATCCCTCACTCCAGTAGAGAACCTCATCTCTACCATCCCTCACTCCAGTAGAGAACCTCATCTCTACCATCCCTCACCCCAGCAGAGAACCTCATCTCTACCATCCCTCACTCCAGTAGAGAACCTCATCTCTACCGTCCCTCACTCCAGCAGAGAACCTAATATCTACCATCCCTCACCCCAGCAGAAGACATACTGTAGCCTCCTCTACAGTCTCTCACCCCAACAGAGAGTGTAGCTGCCTCTACAGTCTCTCACCCCAACAGAGAGTGTAGCTGCCTCTACAGTCTCTCACCCCAACAGAGAGTGTAGCTGCCTCTACAGTCTCTCACCCCAACAGAGAGTGTAGCTGCATCTACAGTCCCTCACCCCAACAGAGAGTGTAGCTGCCTCTACAGTCTCTCACCCCAACAGAGAGTGTAGCTGCCTCTACAGTCTCTCACCCCAACAGAGAGTGTAGCTGCCTCTACAGTCCCTCACCCCAACAGAGAGTGTAGCTGCCTCTACAGTCCCTCACCCCAACAGAGAGTGTAGCTGCCTCTACAGTCCCTCACCCCAACAGAGAGTGTAGCTGCCTCTACAGTCCCTCACCCCAGCAGAGAGTGTAGCTGCCTCTACAGTCCCTCACCCCAACAGAGAGTGTAGCTGCCTCTACAGTCCCTCACCCCAACAGAGAGTGTAGCTGCCTCCACAGTCTCTCACCCCAACAGAGAGTGTAGCTGCCTCTACAGTCCCTCACCCCAACAGAGGACATAGCTGTCTTTGGGGGGTTTAGAGGTCAGTTTATGCACTGGAAATATGTGGATCATTGAAAGCTGCAATAATTATTTTCTGACTGCAGTTTTCACATTTTCAAAACTTCTGATGACCACATGCGATCAGAAGGTCTCATTGAGCCATGGTGTCCTGCTCAAACAATCCTGCACCACCAGCTGCCAGTCTGTTGTTATTTCATTATTTATTTTCATTTTTGACAGAATCCTGTACATGAAAAATGCTAATCTCTTAAATGTAATCCTGTAAATTTGTACGATCAGAACAGTCTTATCTTTGTAGGTTAAATATTTAATGTTTGCTATTTGCCATTTTGCCCATTGTCACCAAAGTCATATTATAATTGATAAATCTAGTTAAGATAAATCTAGAAGATTTCAGGCAATTTCTTAGTTACAACAACATTGTTCTAGCAAGGTGGTGTTATGTTTATTTGTGTTGTATTTACAATGCAATTAAATCACATGGCGAAAAAAGAAAAGTCTTTAGTTTGTTTAATACATGTCCACTAATCAACTTTTCAACATTGGATCAAACTCTATTATGTCACAAGCAATCTTTTGATTACCCTAAAGAAGACGGACAGAAGCTAATCAGTCACCGGCGGCTGAGAGAAGAGCAGCGCAGATCAGATGCACGTTGTTAATGAGACACTGCGCTAATGAACGCCAGCAGGATTACTCTTTTGATTACTCCTCAAAGATTAGACGTCTAGTGTTCCTTAGTCGGACTGAACAACCAAAGAGGTCCATGGTGTCTTGTTGCAGGCTGCCTGGGTGGGTAACACAAGAGATGGTAAGGGGAGAGGTGAATTGGGTAAAGTGACCCGGGGGGTGGGGGGGGGGGCATTTGCAGTTTGTGTTTTCAAGGCCCCCCCTCCTCTTTCTCTCTCTCAGAGTCCGGTCTTGTTTTACATGGTTTCCTTTGTCTAGAATGATGTGACTCTCTTTCGTTCTCAGTTGTACAACAAGGACATGACTTTTTCATTTGATATGATCTCTACCTTGTTAGGACCTTGGGACTCTCCAGGGTGTTGCAAAAGGATTTTGGGGCATTACAGAAAGATGTAGCTACAATATCTTCCGTACATACTTTTTCTTGTGAAATTATGAATATAGCTCTTGTGTAATTATTAATGACGTTAAATAGCCTGAAACTGTTCAAGGATAGTGGATATGCACGCAAGGCACGATTTGTAACGGACTGTTCAAGGATAGCCCTAAAACAAAGGAGGCTATTAGGCGTACATTGGTTTGGTGAGGAATAATGGGTTGTCTTCCCTTTTAAAAGTGGCAGTAGTTCAGAAACCATGATCCATACAGCCTCTGTGGTTATTGCATAACAACTCACTGTCCAGTTATCAAGGGGACTGGATATACTGCCCACGCCTCGACTCACTTCAAGTCACCCTTAGATGATACTGTTTGTGACATTTACTGGGGCAATTACATAATTGAACAGTCCACAACACTGGCCACTTAGGACAAAGGGAAGAGATTTGCATTCATACCCAGTAGAGAATTGTTACTAGAAACTTCTTTTAGAATCAGTGATTTGTTTTTCTTCAAAAATAAGGATGACATTCAGAATGAAATGTCACAAGGCCCTGTCCTAAGGCAACGTTAAGAATGCCTCAAGCGGGGCATACAGCACTACGGTGCAACACGGCCGACCCAGGTTCGATCTTTGCCGAATGCCTTCCCCGGTCTATCTCCAATTCCTCCTCTCTCTCTCTCTCTCTACCGGACTGCCCGGTAGCAAAAACCAATAAAAACCTACAAAAAACCCAAGTAACATTTAAGAATGCCTCAATCAGGGTGCGGCTGGGTAGCGCACTGGCGCAGTGGACTAAGCACTCGCCTACCACCGCAGAGACTCTGGGATCGAATCCAGCTGTCAGCGGTACCTCTGGTTTGGTCAGTCGTCCCTACTAACACAATTGGCAGTGTTAGCGGCGTATGTGTCCTGGTCGTTGTATACTGCGACTCCTACTGGTCGGATCTGGGGGAAATAGCGTGAGCCTCTGCACGCGTTACGTTCCCCCAGTGAAACTCCTCGCTGTCAGGTGAAAAGAAGCGGCTGGCGACTCCACATGTATCGGAGGAGGCATGTGGTAGTTCTACACCCTCCCCAGGTCGACCGACAGTCGGGCAATGCGTGCAACGACCAGGAAGGGAATTGGCATAACGACCAAAAATTGGGATGGGTGAAAAATACAGAAAGCCCAAAGATGAAAAGAAAAAAAAGAATGCTCCGATCAAACTTGGGTTCCGCTCCAGACAGTTGTACCGTGGTGGTACCAGTCCGCTTCCAATTGGAACCTGGAGCGGGTCATTTAAAATGGACAACATTTGTGCATTTAATGAAGCTATTTGGTTAGATTTAGTTGACATTTGTCTATATTCCCCCAAAAAATTATCATAATTGCAACTTTTAGAAATAGCCAAATAACATCATCATACTAAACAAATACCAAATTGCATATATAATTAAGGAGACAGTAGGGTCGGCTATAATTAATCACAGCAAAATTGTGAACATTTGTCAAAATGTAATGACAAGATCATTCTTGTTCAGGATTCAAATAAACGTCTGACCTGCGTTGTTACATGGCTTTGTTTGTTAAAAGAAATATAAAAATAAAAAAGGTAACAATCACACCTCTGATTCATTCATTCAATCTTTATTTAATCTCGAAAGATCATTGAGAGCAAGCTCTCATTTACAATAATACAATAATAATACAGCACATAATACAAAAGAGAAAACGTGTAGAAGTAGAAAATCAACATTTAAAATGGTTGTAACTGTGGTGAAACTGTGGTGAAATGGTTGGCTATCAAAGATTTAAACTGAACAATGGATACTAAAGTCTTAAAGTCTTTGCGAAACGTTCCACGTGTCGGGGGCACAGAAGCTAAAAGCAGATTTTCCTAATTCAGTGCAAACTCTGCGGACCTTAAGTGTAAGCCAATCACCAGAGTGAGTGTGATAAGGTCCAGAGTTCCAATCCAGCCATGATGTGAATGGCTTTATACAGAAACCGATGCCAATAGGGCTGACCTTCGATTTCTTTTTTGGAATTCGAAGCTTCGGGGCCGAGATTTATAAATATAAATATATATATATATATATTTTATGTTGTGGGACTTGTACAGCACTTTGTTCAACTTTGTCAGTGCTGTAAAGTTTAAACCTTTTAAAATCTTAGACAAACGAAACACTTTGCTTTCATGAAATATTGTAAGCCGTCATTTGAGGCTTTATATAAAAGCAGCACAATGAACACAAATCTGTCAGTGCCGAGTCCGACCTCATCTTAAATAACAAACAGCATTGCTTGTTGTAATTAACAAAGAGAGGCAGAGTTGATTTTGCACAACAACAACAAAAATAAATTTATTATTATTATTTTTTAAATATATTCGAATTTTATTTTCATATTCGAATCCCATGCCCATTGAACAAAGTTTTGAAGTATTTAAGACGGCCCTAGATGCCAATGCAAGTCATGTTTCTCTGCCAGAGAGGACCGCCCAACCAATCATATAGGATGCCATAACTGTCACCGGTGATCAATCTAAGGGCAGAATGATATATTGTACAGAGGCTTTAGAGTGGAAGCAGCAGCATGTCTGTAAACTACGTCTCCATAATCCAAAACAGACTTCAGCATAAAAACAGCTTCAGCAGCTTTGATTCTGAGCATTTCAAACAAACGGGTGTGAAAGCACCCTTTATCGACACATCTCCAAGACAAGGTACTCTTCTGTTTAGCCATAACCTCAGGGGTCGATTCACCGCTGCTCTCTTCTCTCTGCAGGCGGTGCGCATAATGGAACTGGCCCTGCAGAGGTACGGCAACTACGAGACGTTCGAACAGGCCACCGGGGGCAGCCTCCTCACCAGGAGCCGCATCTGGTCCAGCGTCAAGAAGTACATGGAGAAGGAGGGCTGTGTGGGGGAGGTGAGAGACTACAGATTAGAATAGGACGTTTTGATAGAAGGGGGCGAAGGCAAAGGGTGGACTGTTTTGGTTATTGTTAGATCTGTCCCCCGAAAACCAGAAGCTTGTGGGTTCACTCCCCTGGTGTCGGCCAGTGCGTGTTAGTCACTGTCCCTGTCCCGAGACACAGTGAGTCCCTAGCTTCCTTTAGGGGGGCGTTGCGGATGGCTGACCCTGCACTCTGTGTGCTCTGGTGAAACACATGTACGTGTTTCTCAGAAGGGATATACAAAGAAATAATTACACTGTGTAATATACTAAAAGGGATGCTCTAAATCCAGATATTTAAACAGTCAAGTGATAAGACTATGAGCTTGGTGAAAACAATGTATTGATTGATTGATTGAAAACTTTATTAACAGATTGCAGAATGGGTAGGCTACAATACAGTACAGCTCAATACACACAATTGTTAAGGGGATGCAGACCAGAGAAAGACTTTCGTCTTGTTTACATCAGGGTCCCCCATTTTCAATTAATCATAATTCTGTTTATGATCAGATTATGATCACCATGTAGCTGAGGTAGGTAGTGCAATATTCCATTTGGGAATATGTAATTGCTTCTGGCTGACCCCCTGGGGTCTGTTTCGTGGTCCTGTGCAGTCCAGAACATACCATGAAGCATTTCTCTCATCGTTCTAGCCTATACAGCATGAAAGATACCCATCAGCCTGCTCAGTGGGAATCTACTCTAAAATGAAAACCTTGCAAGCTGTCACCTTTACTGAAGCTGGGTCTGCTTGTGTACACATAGCTCTGTTTATGTAATCACCAACAACGGCACCTGGGTAATTATATCACAGAGCTAGTCACGTTTCACTGGACACACAACAACAGCTGAACTAATAGCTATACCCTTTACTTAGCTCTACATTTAGTACGCCTGACTGAGATCCTGTGAATTTAATCACACACTTGGGAGCGTATTCCATTGTATTCCACTGTCTGATGCTCTGAGTTTCGTAAAAGTCAGTCAAAGCTTACCAAAAGCATGAGCAGTGAACTCCAAGTCCACGTGACTGAACTCAAACTGGAAAGAAACAGACTAAGAAATGACGTAAACTCCATGATCAAAACTGCAAAAAAAATATTCATCAATGACAAAACTGAGGAAAACAAAAACAAACCACGTGAACTTTGGAAATGACTCAATAATCAACTAGGCTGCAGTAAAAAACTTAAAACCAGATTCTCAAACATAAACATAAAGACGGACAACACGCTCATCACAGACAAGCTGGATGTAGCCAATTACTTAAAGATTTTCTTCACAAACATAGCCACAACACTGGTAAACAAACTACCCTCCCACTCAGGGCATTATGGGGTAGAACACATAGTAGCATACTACAAGAACCTAGGGGTCCACAAAGACGACTTCAAACTGGAAATGGTAACAACAGATGAGGTACTCAAAAAACTGAGCGCCCTCCAACCGAACAAGGCCACTGGCCATGACAACATCCCCTCCAAATTCCTCAGAGACTCAGCAGCCGCCATCACCCCAGTCATCACACGCATAATAAACCTCTCCATAAAACAGGGACACGTCCCCAAGGACTTCAAAATTGCGAGAGTAACACCCCTGCACAAAAAGGGCAGCAAATTAGACCCAGGCAACTACCGCCCTGTTTCTATCCTTACCTCCATCTCAAAAGTCATGGACAAAATTGTATACGAACAGGTCGAAAAGTACGAATCTACGAATTCCAATCTGGCTTCAGAACATCCCACTCCACTGATGCATGCCTTCTCTATTTAAACGACCACATCAAACAAGAGGTGGACGCGGGCAAATACTGCGACCTACAAAAGGCCTTCGACACTGTCAATCACACCATTCTGATTGACAAGCTAAAAGCAATTGGTTTTGATAGTCTATCAGTGAGCTGGATGCAATCCTACCTGGAGGGGAGAGAACAGATGGTGGAGGTAAACGGTACCCTATCCCCCCCCCCTCACAGTGAGCTGTGGTGTTCCACAAGGAAGCATACTAGGACCGCTACTGTTCCTAATTTATGACATGTCGTCAGCTTGTGACTGCAACTTGTTCCTGTTTGCGGACGACTCAGCCCTGCTGGTCTCTGACAAGAACAAGTTACAGGTTGAAAAAACCCTCAGCTCGGAACTAGGCAAAATCTGCATATGGCTCGCTGATAACAAACTATAATTACACATGGGCAAAACAGAGTCCATTCTCTTCGGTTCAAATAACAAACTCAGCAAGACAGACGGCTTCTCAGTTACAGTGGGTGACAATATTGTCACAAGGAAAGAAGAAATTACCTACCTGGGTTCCATCCTAGAGGCAAATCTTTCCTGTGACAAAATGGCATCCAATGTAATAAAAAAAGTCAACCAACGAACTAGATTCTTGTACCGGATCTCCTCTCTGGTAAACAAGAATACCCTGAAGACTCTGGCAGGAGCACTCATTCAAGGGTACTACGACTATGCTTGCACCTCATGGTACCAAAGCACCTCAAAGGCGCTAAAAACTAAATTACAAACATCTCAAAACAAACTGGTCAGACTACTGCTTGACCTTACTCCTAGAACCCACCTCACCCCTGCCCACTTTGACAACCTAGGATGGCTTAGAGTAGACGACAGAGTACAGCAACTTGCAATGGGCCTGGTCTACAAGATACACTACACGACCAAGGTACCCATGTACATGTCAAAATACTTCCCAAAGGTCAGTGAATACCACGATCACAACACCAGAGGGAGCTCCACAAATCATGTTAAACCCGAATTGGATGATACGAAATTGGGATGGGAGAAAATATAGAAAATGGGAGAAAAAGTGGATAAAAAAGAAAAATCATGTTAAACCCAGATTTGGCTCAAACAAGGGACTAAACACGTTTCGCAATTATGCCACATCAATGTGGAACACCCTACCCAAAGCTGTAAAGGAATGTGTATCACTACCCTCTTTCAAAACCACTCTCAAAGAACACCTACGGGAGACTGCAATTCGAAACTGGCCCCTGTAAATGTCCTAACCCAACCCCCTCCAATGTACAGTAAATGACCAAGTATGGTTTTGTCAATATTCCAATGTACAGTTTTGCTCGTACAGTTGTACAGTGTGCCCCACCCACCCATCCTACCCAACCCCCCCCCCCCCCACCCCACCCACCCAACCACCTCCAATGTACAGTCCCCCCCCACCCACTCGACCCCACCCCACCCCACCTACCCAACCTCCTCCAATGTACAGTTTCTACGTCAAATGTATATACTCTCTTTTCTGGACTCTTTTTGTATCACAAACAGTACTGTATTTGCAAATCTGGTATGTCATAAATGTATAGATGTAGCAGTACTGTCTGTATGTCGTGTATGTCTTATATGTTATGATGAATTGTAAATGGGGGACCCTGATGTAAACAAGACGAAAATCTTTCTCTGGTCTGCATCCCCTTAACAATTGTATGTATTGAGCTGTACTGTACTGTACCCATTCTGCAATCTGTTAATAAACTTTTCAATCAATCAATCAATCAATCAATCAGTCTATATTTTTCTCCTCTCCATGGGAACACACCATTATGCTGCGTAGAATACGATTACATAATGTATACAGTGGGCCTCCATACTGTTATACTTCAGTATAAACTGTCTCGGCAGATAGTGGTCCACGTGACGGACGACCTCCTGTCCAGAGCTTCTATGACGGTAGTGAACGGCCGTCCCAAGCTCACCATCAACATCTCCACGGCCCGCGAGTACTGGCTGGAAGGCATGCTGCGGCACGAGATAGGTGGGGAACTACCGGAACACCCAGGGTCCATTTTACATTCATATAATGTGTGCGTGTGTGCCAGTGTTGTAGTACTCCAGTCCGAGTCCAGGACTGATTTTCAGGACCCGTGACTCGACTTGGACTTGAGCACTGATGACTCTGACTTGGACTTGGACTCAAGCATTGACTGCATTCGGACTCAGAAGGTGCAGACCCGGACTCTGACTTACAGTTACAGTTATTTATTTTTATAAACCCTAAAGACTCAACTTTGATGACTTTGACTCGGACTCGGGGATGGGGACTCGACTCTGACTCGACTCAGGCTCTTCTTTGGTGACTCGGACTCGTACACTGGGGACTCGGACTCAACTCGGAGGCGAGATTTAGTGACTCGACACTGGTGTGTGCAGAGTTTGTACTGAATGCCAACCGCCAGTGATACGGTGGTAAAGGGAAAGGGGGGTAAAACAATGAACTCCAGTCGAGCATCATAGTGAAACTTACACGATTACCAATGTCAAAACTAGAATAACTTCTAACTTCTAAGGACATGCAAAGCATTGTCACATCGATTGAACTGGTACACACACAAAGTGCCATGCCTGTGAGCTGCCACTAGGGGCAGAGTGGCTAACTGCGAGTGAGTGAGTGAGTGAGTGAGTGAGTGAGTGAGTGAGTATGTTACCGGTTTATGAGGTGCTTTGCATAAAAAAAAATCTAAAAATATTTTTATTTCCTCAAAAAATACCATATTTTATGTACATATGCGATGTGTCCTATGAATGGGTAAACTCTACTTCACAAACAGAACGATGAGTAAACTCTACTTCACAAATAGAACGATGGGTAAACTACTTCAGAAATAGAACGATAAACTCTACTTCACAAATAGAACGATGGGTAAACTTTACTTCACAAATAGAACGATGGGTAAACTCTACTTCACGAATAGAACGATGGGTAAACTCTACTTCACAAATAGAACGATGGGTAAACTCTACTTCACGAATAGAACGATGGGTAAACTCTACTTCACAAATAGAACGATGGGTAAACTCTACTTCACGAATAGAACAATGGGTAAACTCTACTTCACAAACAGAACGATGAGTAAACTCTACTTCACAAATAGAACGATGAGTAAACTCTACTTCACAAATAGAATGATGGGTGTAACTGAGGGGTACAATTCCCTGACTGTATTGTTAGATATGATACTTACTACCACTACCTCTTGTACTTTAGACTCTGGCCACCCAGTACTAGGTATAAATAATTATGATAAACACTCCCACCTGATGAAACGGATCCAACACAAATGTACCAAGTCGAAAGTCTGCGTTTAATAATAATACATAGCAAAAGGTATGTACAACGATCACTTAATTACATTTATGATTTGAAATAGTATGCACTTTTATGGCAAATGAGTATTCGTAGGTAGATCAATATCGAATGTCCAATCTCTGATTGCGCAGGAAGCAAATATACAACCTGGAATATTTAGGGAACAATAGCAATGATACTTGAATGATTATATAGCTGGATACACTAGGGGAAAGTTCCGACTGCTTGTAGGACAGCTGGAGGGGGGGGTAGAGTCTGGCTGTATCCCGTCTGGCCGAGGGTATCCTGGGAGAGCCCACAGTCGTGCGACCCGGTGCCCAGCGATCCTCGATCCACAGATGAAAGCAGTTGGACTCTCTGTGGCCGGCGTCCTCCGGTCCACGATGGAGAGACGTGAGGCGACCTCGTCGTGTAGAGCGTCTTCTCACCTGTCGTCCTCTCCGGGGGGGGTATTTCCAACACACCGCAGTGTTGGCCTTTATCCATAGAATAATCAAAGTACTCAAAGCATAATCCAAGCCGGGGAAGGCTAGCCGTCGTCGGTAGAATAATCCAATATACAGGTCCACTCGCTCTTTGGCCTGGAGCTCCTCGGGTGCAGCTTCACGTGGGGTCAACCACCCTGGATAAGCGTCCAGCTGATGCCCGAAACGATGGGGGTGCTGATTACTATAGAACTCTTACCGCACGAGGCACTATATATGAATAGACTATTATTAGCTTAATAGAATACGTCCAACTCGACGATATAGTGCCAAATATGACTATTCAAATATTAATATACACGATGTCTCAATGCCGATACTGGGCCGAATTGGCCTTACTGCCCACACGTGGTTCGCGGGGAGGCTTTTGCGTCTGTCACTCTGTTGGAGGGTAAGGAACTGGACTAAAAGAAAGCTCTACTTTAATAGCGCAGTATATATACGCACTATGAACAAATAGTACCATTAGTGGTGCGGTAGACATATTCCTACGCGGAACTAGGACTTGTCCATACATGTTGAGCGGTACGATTGAACCTGGTCTGAGGGGTATGGCGACCTGGCACCAAGGTCTCGTCCAATGGTAGAATGGAGACTATTATGGGATGTTCAGTAGACTAGAAGGGATATTCAATGCATATTGTACAAGGAATATACAAGGGATATCAGGGGATATACAAATACAATTAAATATATATATATATAAATAAATATATATATTCGGTTTAATCTGATCCTTCAGAACAGCCGCCCCCTAATTGGTCCCAACCCAATTAGTTAAGCAGAGACAGATTAACCGCACTGTCTACCACTCAAGGGTTCGCTGTAAGGGTCAGTCAACTCACAAAGTCATAGGGTCATGGTCATCATCGATTGTGTCTGGGAGTCGGGGCAGTTCTATGAGCCTCGCCACAGGACGGGTGTAAATGCGCCCCTGGACGAGTACTTCAGCTGCTCGGACCTTGCCATCGGCACCGGTGATCACTTTGCTTACGCGGCCAGCCGGCCACATAGCTCTGGGTAGTGACTGGTCAATAATCATGACGACTGTTCCTTCCGTCAAATTGTCTCTCTCTTTTACCCACTTCTGGCGGGTCTGTAGAGACGGTAGGTAGTGCAATAGGAAACTGCTCCAAAACTTGTCGGCTAATACTTGGCTGTACCTCCACATTCGTCGGCCGTTCGCTTCTTCAGGCCGGTACATTGTCTGGGGTAACGCGGGATCTAGCCGCCCCATCAGGAGGGTGTTGGGGGTGACTGGGTCGACATCTGCTACATCACTGGAGACGTAACCGAGGGGCTTTGAGTTCAATACTCCCTCAATCTCCGTGAGGACTGTCATTAGGACTTCTTCCGCCACAGTCTGGGCCCCAAGTACTGCGTACAGGGCTGTCTTTATAGAACGTACTTCTCGTTCCCAAGTTCCACCGAAGTGGGGTGCGTTTGGGGGGTTGAATTGGAAGTCAATCTGGGCTGGAGCGAGGTGGGTCTTAAGTTCTGGGCCCATAGCTTGGAAGCTCTCCCTCAGCTCTCTTTCTCCGCCTTTGAAGTTTGTCCCGTGATCGGACAATAATGTAGACGGTTTTCCTTTCCGTGATGTGAATCTTCGGAAGGCCATAAGGAATGAGTCTGCGCTCATGGTCGGAAGGAGCTCGATATGTATCGCTCTGGTGGTCATGCATTTGAATACAATACCCCACCGCTTCTCGGTGCCTCTTCCTTTCTTTATGTGCAGCGGGCCAAAACAGTCCATGCCTGTTGAGTGGAATGGCTTGTCGCCGAGTCGGAGGCGACATGGAGGTAGGTCAGCCATCCGTGGTATGCTGGGCTGCGCGCGCCACTTTCGGCAGTCTAGACAGGTTCGCTGGAAGCGTCGCACCGCCTCTCTTCCTTGAAGTATCCAGTAACGACGTCTGATTTCCGCGAAGACTCTCTCTGCTCCTGCGTGGTGTACATCCTCGTCGTATTTCTTTATAATCAGCTCTGTGACCTTGTGTCGGCTGTTCAATACGATCGGGTACTTAATGTCATCCGGTAAATTGGGGGCTCTCCGCAGGCGACCACCCACTCTGATGAGGGTATGTGTGTCACTCTCGGGGGCCAGATGAATCAATCTGCTGTCTGATGGGACGGGCTTTCCTCCCTGTAGACAGTCTAGTTCATCGGGGAACGAGTCTCTCTGGGCTCGTTGCAGTAGAAGCAGTTCTGCTTCCTCGTAGTCAGCTGCTGACATATCAGCGGGGGACTTAATCTCTGGGTGGTGCCGCAGGAATGTCCGTTGCTGCGCACTCTCTATGGTAATGCAATCGTCTATGTTGGGGTCTGCGGAGACAACAGTGCTCAATCCACAGAACATGGGTTTCTTATTCTCAGCCTCCTCGTCACTTGCTTCCCTCGGGGTGGGCGTGGGCCAATCTCCTTCCGGGAGCTTGAGGAATGCTGGTCCGTCACTGTAGATGTTATGACGGGTTAAGTCATCTAGGGACATTCCCCGGGTGATGACGTCAGCTGGGTTGTGTTTTGTATCAACATAGCGCCAGTTTGCTTCTCCGGTTAACTCTCCGGTTAACTCTTGAATCTCAGTGACTCTGACTCCCACGAAGACTTTGTATTTGCATGAATCCGATTTGATCCAGGCGAGTACTGTCGTGGAATCTGACCACAGGATTGTTCTATGCACCGGAATGGTGAGCTCACGTTGGATGAGCGTGGCTAGATGCGCTCCTGCGAGGGCTGCGCAGAGCTCTAGACGTGGGATAGACTGTTGCTTGCGTGGGGCTATTCTCGAGCGGGCGAGGATGAATGCTGTGTAGATCTCTCCCCCCTCTTCTTGGGCCCGCAAGTAGGCTACTGATCCGTAGGCGACCTCGGAGGCGTCACTGAAGACGTGTAAATCCATTTTACATGTCTCTGGCCTCACCGTGGGTGGGAAGTAGCTTCGGCGTATATTAACGCCTGGGAGTGAGTGGAGTTCCATCTCCCACTCTCTCCAGGTGGATGCAAGGTGTGCGGGAATGGGGTCGTCCCAGCCCTGGTCCTTGTCCCACAATGCTCGTACAATCATCTTTGCCCTGGTGGTGTACGGTAGTATACATCCTAACGGGTCATATTGTCGGGCGAGTGTTCTGTACACACTCCGTCTGGTGGTCGGTATTGCCGTCGACCTTCCCTGCTCCGTGGTCAGGGGTTTGTGTCTATAGTGGAGCGAATCTGTTTTGAAGCGCCACACTAGTCCTAGTGTCATCTCTTGGGCTTCTCCTGGGATTGTGGCCATCCAGGTCTCGCTGCTCGCTGCCTTGTCCTCGGAGGAGAGGCTGCGCAGTACGTGCGGATCGCTGCTGGCCCACTGCCTGAGATCAAAGCCGCCTTTGATCAGAGAGGCGCAGAGTTTAAGTAGGAGAGCCTCGGCTTCTTCCTGGGTCGAAACGCTTTGTAGACAGTTATCTACGTAGAAGCTGTTCTTCACACTGTGTCGGACCTCTTCGTCCACTGCTGGGTCCTCTGCGACATGTCTCTGTAGTGCAAATGTAGCACAGCATGGGCTGCATGTAGTTCCGAAAGGGAGGACTTCCCATTGGTAGATGGCTGGGTGCTCGTCTCCTGGCCTCTCTCTCCATAGGAACCGCAACAGGGGCTTGTCCTCCTCTACTAATCTCACCTGCAGGAACATCCCTTTGATATCCCCGCTGATAGCCACCTTGTCCTGGCGGAAGCGGAGTAGTACGCCTAGTAGGGAGGGGCCGAGTGTAGGACCGGGCAATAGCTCTTTATTCAGATTTTGGGATTCGATCTGGTAGCTGCAGTTAAACACGATGCGGTCTTTGCCGTTGTGATGAACCTTGTGGTGGGGCACGTACCACGATTCAGTCGTCTGGTCGGCCTCTTTAATGTCAATCTTTGTGACGTGTCCCGCTGTGATGAGCTTCTCAATCTCAGCGCGGTATACACTTTCTTGGGCGGGGTCCTTGGCTAAGCGCCGCTCTGTGTTTAGTAGGTACCGCTCTGTGGCGTCTTTCTTTGCGTGAAAGGTAGGCATCCCTTCCCGCCGCAGGAGTGGCGTGGCGTATCTCAACACGCCGCTGACTGGGACTCTCTTTGTTCCCGTCTCGAGGAGGTTAATGGCGTAGATGTCGTCTTTAGAGCGAATGTCTTTCTTTTCGTTCTTAAAGGGCATTTGTTCTAAGGTCCATAGCCTCTCTACATGCTGCAGGAGTGCGGTGTCTCCCTCTGTGACTCGGGAGTGGAGACAGCTAGTGGCTGTGGTTCGGTTGAGAGATTTGGCGAGTGGGCCTTGGAGAGTCCATCCTAGGCGGGTCTCGACTGCTGCAGGACAGCCTCTGGGTCCGGTATGAACCCGGTCTATCGGGACAATGAGGTCTGCATGGTCGGAGCCTATCAACAGTGTCGGGGTAGCACCGTCTATGAGTGGGATCGGTAGCTTGCGTAGATGTACATATTTCTCCATCAGCTTGGCTACGGGGTATGTGTACCGCGAGAGTCCTATTTCTTGGCTGGTGAAAGCGTCTGTAATCCTGTACCGTCGCTCGGGCTGGCCGCTTGCTGCGATAGAGAATGAGACATTCTCGCCCTTTATCGTTTTCAAATCTCTTCTTATTGTCCGAATTGTCATTTGGTTTTCGCTCCCCCGCAGCCCTAGCTGGGCCGCAGCGGACGCGAGCAGAAGGGTCTTCTCTGACCCGTCATCAAGGATGGCGTAAGTGTCCATGACTTTATTCTGGTAGCTCAATGTCACACGGACTACCTTTAAGAGCACTCGGGCTCCGCTGCTGCTGGCGGGGTCGATGTACATGACGCTTGCTTTGCTGCTGGATGGTGCGGGTGGAGGCCGCCGTCTGTTACTGTCGTGGAGTATGTCCAGATGGGCTCCATCGCACCGACTGCACTTTTTCTTTAAGCGGCATTCGGCTGCCATGTGTGATCGCGCACAGCGAAAACAGCGTCTGTTGGACTTTATCCATTGACTCGCTTCCTCCGCATTCATCTTGGGGAATGAGTCACATTGTGACAGCCAGTGTTCTTTCTCACAGTAGGGGCACACTATCTTCCACTTCTCCTTTCTTGAGGGGGTACTGTGGCTCCTACTGCTTGGCACTGACTCCGATTGGTGCATGACAGTCACCGATCTTCTTCCATCATTTAGTCTCCTGGTTCCTTCTCTGGAGCCAGGGGTGCTCCGTCCGAATGTATCTAGCCGTAAGCTGCTGACTTCTCTCGCCAGGAAGTCGGCTAGATCGAGGAGGTTCGGTTCGGGGCCATTAGGGTCTCGGTGGTCTCTCTGCCGCCTAAAGCGCTCCTGTCGGGCGGGCGGTAGCTTCTCCAAGATCCTCTCTACATTTGAGTTGGCGTATAGTTCATGCCTACCCTTTTCCCTCTGCGCTCCCAGCATCCCTACTAGGGACTGCACTCTGATGGACAGGTCGTCCAGTGCTCGATTGTCTGTTGCTGGGGGTAGGCGGTCGATGTGCCTGATCTCCTGGATCACGTAATCCCATATACGTCCATATCTCTGGTCCAACGCTACCAGCGCTGCGGTGTATGGGGTCGTGGAAGTGGCGTAGGCGAGCGCTATGTTGTGCGTGCGGGGTACCTTTAAATGCTTCAGTAGTATCGCGTATTTATGGCGTTCATCAATGACATCCACCAACATTGTCTCCAGACACATGCGGAGCTCCGTATACTGGGCCCGGTTCTCCTGGGTGAAGTCTGGTACCATAGGTGTGCCAATGTATGACGCGGATTGTTGATACATCGGCGAGCGTTGGGGGAGAGGCCTCCTAGGCGAGTCTCCTCCTGCTCCTTGGCGTGGGCTGGTACCGGCTGTGTACCATGGCCCGCTGGTCCAGGTGCTGTTCCTCGGTGCGGGTCGTGCGTCGTGCTCACCCGTGAATAGCGTCGGGGGTCTGTAGCGCAGCTCCGCGGGGGTATAGCCTGGGCTGTACTGGACCTCCTGGTCCGGTAGAGTACTGTGCTGTCGTCGGGCGTGGTTCTCCTCCTCTTCCTCTTCGTCTTCCGTTAGGTCGTCCAGGGCTTGTAGTCTCTGATTTAGCCTCTCCGCAGTGTATGCTGCTCCTTCCCGGTGGCTGGGTCTCGCTTGGACCGGTTGGGGAAGGGGGTCTGCGGGGGGTATAAACCTCGTCTGTTGGTCAAGTTCAGGGTCGCTTACTCGGCTAGGGGATGCCGCCCTGGAGTGATGTCTAGACGAGTTCCTGGAGCCTCTGGTGGAGGGAGGGGGTGTTGTCCTTCTGATCAGCTGTTCTATTAGTTGCGCTTGTGCTCTGTCGCGCTCGGCTTCGCGCTTGGTGAGATCCGATTCTCTCTGGGCACCGGTGGCGGCGCGCTGGGCGTCGGCCCGGTCTCTTGCCATATTCTCTTCCATCTGAATGCGTCTTATTTCCAGGCGTATGTGCTCTTCTTCGCTCCGTTGCTGTATCTGCAATCGATCGCGTTCACCCTGGAGTCTATCGCGTTCAGTAGAGGCTTTCAGGCTGACGAGGAATGCCTGCTGTAGTGTCCTCTCTGCCTCGCTGGGAGAAGACGGTTGTATAGGGGAGCCGTCCCTTGGGGTACTCCGTGCGGAGTCTTGGAGCTCTATCTCCACGGTGCTCTCCTCATCTTCTTCCGTGCCGAGTTCTCTCTCGGTAGTGTTGTCTTCCTCCCGGGACTCGTCGGGGACTACTTCTTCGGTATTGGCGGGGTGTAAAGTCATGTCTGGTTCCCCCTGGTCCCCACCGTGAGCTGGGTCAGTTACGTTAGAACCCATAGGGGCCTCTATGGTCGGGGTAGCCTGGTCGTTAGGGTTAGACATAATTTTACTTTCTAGTTTTACCGCGTTTACTGTTGGTAGAAGACTAGGTTGTTGACTGACAGCGTAAGCCTCTAGGTACTGAGGGAGCTGTCGTTTGCGCCGCGGGCGTTGTTGGTTAGGAGGATCGTTTCGTGGAGTGTTCATCATAGGCCATTTTAATATTAATAACACTATATTAATATTACACTGATTACCCTCCGGCTCGAAGGACCAATTGTAACTGAGGGGTACAATTCCCTGACTGTATTGTTAGATATGATACTTACTACCACTACCTCTTGTACTTTAGACTCTGGCCACCCAGTACTAGGTATAAATAATTATGATAAACACTCCCACCTGATGAAACGGATCCAACACAAATGTACCAAGTCGAAAGTCTGCGTTTAATAATAATACATAGCAAAAGGTATGTACAACGATCACTTAATTACATTTATGATTTGAAATAGTATGCACTTTTATGGCAAATGAGTATTCGTAGGTAGATCAATATCGAATGTCCAATCTCTGATTGCGCAGGAAGCAAATATACAACCTGGAATATTTAGGGAACAATAGCAATGATACTTGAATGATTATATAGCTGGATACACTAGGGGAAGGTTCCGACTGCTTGTAGGACAGCTGGAGGGGGGGGGTAGAGTCTGGCTGTATCCCGTCTGGCGGAGTGGGCCTCCATACTGTTATACTTCAGTATAAACTGTCTCGGCAGATAGTGGTCCACGTGACGGACGACCTCCTGTCCAGAGCTTCTATGACGGTAGTGAACGGCCGTCCCAAGCTCACCATCAACATCTCCACGGCCCGCGAGTACTGGCTGGAAGGCATGCTGCGGCACGAGATAGGTGGGGAACTACCGGAACACCCAGGGTCCATTTTACATTCATATAATGTGTGCGTGTGTGCCAGTGTTGTAGTACTCCAGTCCGAGTCCAGGACTGATTTTCAGGACCCGTGACTCGACTTGGACTTGAGCACTGATGACTCTGACTTGGACTTGGACTCAAGCATTGACTGCATTCGGACTCAGAAGGTGCAGACCCGGACTCTGACTTACAGTTACAGTTATTTATTTTTATAAACCCTAAAGACTCAACTTTGATGACTTTGACTCGGACTCGGGGATGGGGACTCGACTCTGACTCGACTCAGGCTCTTCTTTGGTGACTCGGACTCGTACACTGGGGACTCGGACTCAACTCGGAGGCGAGATTTAGTGACTCGACACTGGTGTGTGCAGAGTTTGTACTGAATGCCAACCGCCAGTGATACGGTGGTAAAGGGAAAGGGGGGTAAAACAATGAACTCCAGTCGAGCATCATAGTGAAACTTACACGATTACCAATGTCAAAACTAGAATAACTTCTAACTTCTAAGGACATGCAAAGCATTGTCACATCGATTGAACTGGTACACACACAAAGTGCCATGCCTGTGAGCTGCCACTAGGGGCAGAGTGGCTAACTGCGAGTGAGTGAGTGAGTGAGTGAGTGAGTGAGTGAGTATGTTACCGGTTTATGAGGTGCTTTGCATAAAAAAAAATCTAAAAATATTTTTATTTCCTCAAAAAATACCATATTTTATGTACATATGCGATGTGTCCTATGAATGGGTAAACTCTACTTCACAAACAGAACGATGAGTAAACTCTACTTCACAAATAGAACGATGGGTAAACTACTTCAGAAATAGAACGATAAACTCTACTTCACAAATAGAACGATGGGTAAACTTTACTTCACAAATAGAACGATGGGTAAACTCTACTTCACGAATAGAACGATGGGTAAACTCTACTTCACAAATAGAACGATGGGTAAACTCTACTTCACGAATAGAACGATGGGTAAACTCTACTTCACAAATAGAACGATGGGTAAACTCTACTTCACGAATAGAACAATGGGTAAACTCTACTTCACAAACAGAACGATGAGTAAACTCTACTTCACAAATAGAACGATGAGTAAACTCTACTTCACAAATAGAATGATGGGTGTAACTGAGGGGTACAATTCCCTGACTGTATTGTTAGATATGATACTTACTACCACTACCTCTTGTACTTTAGACTCTGGCCACCCAGTACTAGGTATAAATAATTATGATAAACACTCCCACCTGATGAAACGGATCCAACACAAATGTACCAAGTCGAAAGTCTGCGTTTAATAATAATACATAGCAAAAGGTATGTACAACGATCACTTAATTACATTTATGATTTGAAATAGTATGCACTTTTATGGCAAATGAGTATTCGTAGGTAGATCAATATCGAATGTCCAATCTCTGATTGCGCAGGAAGCAAATATACAACCTGGAATATTTAGGGAACAATAGCAATGATACTTGAATGATTATATAGCTGGATACACTAGGGGAAAGTTCCGACTGCTTGTAGGACAGCTGGAGGGGGGGGTAGAGTCTGGCTGTATCCCGTCTGGCCGAGGGTATCCTGGGAGAGCCCACAGTCGTGCGACCCGGTGCCCAGCGATCCTCGATCCACAGATGAAAGCAGTTGGACTCTCTGTGGCCGGCGTCCTCCGGTCCACGATGGAGAGACGTGAGGCGACCTCGTCGTGTAGAGCGTCTTCTCACCTGTCGTCCTCTCCGGGGGGGGTATTTCCAACACACCGCAGTGTTGGCCTTTATCCATAGAATAATCAAAGTACTCAAAGCATAATCCAAGCCGGGGAAGGCTAGCCGTCGTCGGTAGAATAATCCAATATACAGGTCCACTCGCTCTTTGGCCTGGAGCTCCTCGGGTGCAGCTTCACGTGGGGTCAACCACCCTGGATAAGCGTCCAGCTGATGCCCGAAACGATGGGGGTGCTGATTACTATAGAACTCTTACCGCACGAGGCACTATATATGAATAGACTATTATTAGCTTAATAGAATACGTCCAACTCGACGATATAGTGCCAAATATGACTATTCAAATATTAATATACACGATGTCTCAATGCCGATACTGGGCCGAATTGGCCTTACTGCCCACACGTGGTTCGCGGGGAGGCTTTTGCGTCTGTCACTCTGTTGGAGGGTAAGGAACTGGACTAAAAGAAAGCTCTACTTTAATAGCGCAGTATATATACGCACTATGAACAAATAGTACCATTAGTGGTGCGGTAGACATATTCCTACGCGGAACTAGGACTTGTCCATACATGTTGAGCGGTACGATTGAACCTGGTCTGAGGGGTATGGCGACCTGGCACCAAGGTCTCGTCCAATGGTAGAATGGAGACTATTATGGGATGTTCAGTAGACTAGAAGGGATATTCAATGCATATTGTACAAGGAATATACAAGGGATATCAGGGGATATACAAATACAATTAAATATATATATATAAATAAATATATATATTCGGTTTAATCTGATCCTTCAGAACAATGGGTAAACTCTACTTCAGAAATAGAACGATAAACTCTACTTCACAAATAGAACGATGGGTAAACTTTACTTCACAAATAGAACGATGGGTAAACTCTACTTCACGAATAGAACAATGGGTAAACTCTACTTCACAAATAGAACGATGGGTAAACTCTACTTCACGAATAGAACGATGGGTACACTGAGTTCATGTGGGCTTTCCCTCCACTACACCCCTTCCCAACCGTGTCCCGGGCCGATAGACTAGCAGCCATTTCTGTTAACTGTGAAACCTCTTCACATTTCCTTATTCATCCTTCTACTGGTGCGTGTTTATCTTTTAGTTGGAAGGGTTTTCCCTAAAGCCTAAGTCCTATTGTTCACCAGGGTGATTTTACACCTCCACGGGCTGTAATACTTTTTCAAGGGTCATGCTTTTTCCCTCCTGCATCAGGGGAATCGGTGGAGAGGGCTGGAGCGTTAGCATAGCTCCACAGATACGTGACACCAGAGCTAACCCAGCACATTCAGATTACGAGCATTACTCCTTTTTTACTGTTCAGTAATTATAATTTTTTGTATCCACTTTTTCTCCTTCTTTTTCTGTTTTTCTCCCATCCCAATTTAGTCATGCCAATTCCCACCTGCCCCTCCCCTGTCTTGATCGTTGCTCGCATGTGCCCCCCACTGGTCGGTCGTAGGGAGGGTTGACGAATCTATCGCATGTCCCCTCCGATACATGCGGAGTCAGCCAGCCACATCTTTTCACCTGCCAGCGTGGACTCTCATTGGCGAGGTGTAACGTGTGGGAGGCTCACACTACCCTCGACATCTCCTGTCCTTACTGTGCAGGCGCCCTGATCCGACCTGTAGGAGTCGCTGTTTACAATGACCAGATTACCACCCATCGACTTCCCTCCCGCTGACTCTGCCAATTGAGTCAGTATGACGGCCGGCCCAAGCCGGAGGCAACGCTGACAGCCAGATTCGATACCGGTGTCTCACGTGTTGGTGACGAGCGCTTAGACCGCTGCGCCACCCAGCCACCTACTGTTCAGTAATTACTGTACATTACTTCAAGGTGCTCCGCTTGACTGCGACTAAGTCACTTTTCGCCTGTAGTCTGCATTCAACGCAGTGTCTGTGGAAAGTGATAAGATAAGATGTTCCGTCATTGATCCCCTTGGGGAAATTCTGGCGTCATAGCAGGAGGGGGGAGGGGAGGTACAGGGGCAGGGTAATAGTAGAAAGACATAAATATAGGCAATATAATTTGATCTGAATATCAAAATATGAGAAAAATACACAGTGTAAACAATGGCAGGTGAGGAGCTAGAAATGTAGCATTTGCGCATTTCTTCAGTGGCTCAGGAGGTAGAGCGGTCGCCTGGTAATTTCGTATTGTCCAATTCTACCCTTCCCTGTCTCGAACGTTGTTAGGCCATGCCTCCCACAAGCCGGCTGCAATGTGGATGAAGCCTTGCATCACATATCCCCTCCGGTACACGTGGAGGCAGCCGTCGCATCTTTTCACCTGTACAGTGCGATCTCTCAGCGGCGAGGGTCTGCGTGGGAGGGACACGCCACCCCCGTCGCTTCCTGATTTTGCTGCGCAGGCGCACCAACAGACCTGTAGGAGTCGCTGTCCACAACGTCCGATCCCCACCCACCAGCTTCCCACCCCCTAATACTGCCAATTGTATTAGTATGAACGACCAGCCAAGCTGGTAGCAACGCAGAGAGCTGGGCTCGAACCCAGCATCTCCTGCGTTGGTGGCGAGCGCCTTGCCCACTGCGCCACCTAGCCGCCCACGGTTGCCTGGTAATTTGAAGGTTCCCGGTTCGATTCCAGCTCCTCCTGAGAGATTCCTCCTCTTTGAGCAAGACACTTACAGTAACCCCTAACTGCTCCGGTTGAGTAAGTCGGCACCTTGCATGGTTGCCTCTGCCTTGTGTGAGTGAATGTGTGAATGGGAGGCTTAAGTTGTAAAGCGTTTTGATTGGTTAGAAGACTAGAAAACCGATATATAATATATTTCCATTTTGACCAATATGCTGTTAGGTTAGCTAACAGAGAAATAAACAATTCAATATTGTATGTGAATAAATCCCACATTCATATGGTACAAAAAAAGGAGAGAAAAATCAAAATAAATTGTGTATAAAAATAAATCCAGATCGGAACTTTAACATTAATATGTTTTAAAAAAAGAAAATGCGGATTAGGACTTTAAAATGCACATATTCTCTCCACAGGCACGCACTACTTCCGCGGCATCAACAACAGCCACCAGCCGTGGAGCACCAGCGCGGGCCGGAGGAAGCACAACCTGCGGCCCCTGAACCCCACGGAGGAGGGCCTGGCCAGCATCCACAGCGTCCTGTTCAGGAAGGACCCCACTCTGTGGCGCGCCGCCCTGCTCTACTACACCGTGCACCAGGCCGCACGCATGTCCTTCTCTCAGCTCTTCCACAACCTGGGACGCTTCGTCCAGGACCCCAGCACTCGCTGGGACTACTGTGTCCGCGCTAAGAGGGGCCAGACGGACACCGCGCAGCCAGGTGGGTGACACTGCCAACCGGGGGGGGGGGGGGGGGGGAGAGTCACATAGCGATTTGCTACAAAACAGGCAGACAGGCGTCAAGGAATTGTGTTACTATTCGGTTGATTGGGTAAAAGGCCAGAGTGACTTTGAGCATGGTGCAATCGTTCAGCACAACGGTTCCTCCTGGATGCATCACGCACAACTTTGTCTAGATTTGATGCGACAAGTAAACAATATTCAGTCAGTGGCAGTCTGGAGGGCAAAAACTGCTTCTTGATGAGAAAGGTTGAAGGAAAAGTCAAGCTGACGATCCTTGCGAGCTGACAGTAACAGACAAGCAGATATACAACAGTGGTGTGCAGCATCTCAATACGCTCCACTTGTTGTCCTGGTTACTGATGGGATACAGCCACTGACAACCACACTGGCTTTCACTCCTGACAGGAAAAAAGCATACCGGTACCTAATAACCTGGCTAACGAGTTTCCTGGACGCTTATCGCGTTACGCCCTAAAAGCGATTGGTCTTGACTCTTTTTGTGTTCGCAGGTTGTTTCAGTAAAGACCAAGTGTACCTCGATGGCATCTTGAAGATCCTGAGACACAGAGAGAAGATTGACTTCCCAACACTGATGGCTCTAGGAAAGGTGGGCAGCATGGCCGCCGTCTCGAGTGCGCCCACACTGACGTCACGCACAAAGGTTGATAGGGTTTTCCCAGGGTGTGCTGGTAAAAGGAGATGACAAATACAGCCATTGTATAGACCTCTCATGTGCGTCATTCTTGTGCCAAAATAGGGGCGTTTGGCTCCACCAGTGTCCCGTGGCTGAGGTAAATTAATGTGATTGAAAGGTCGCCCCTAGCTTTGTCTGGGGTTCACACTGGCTCTCTACCTTGACTGAGGTCTGCCGATATCCATTTCTCTCTCTGATAAGGCAGGTGGTTTTGAATTTCTCATTTCTAATTTCGAAGTTGCTTGCCAAAACTAGCTCAGCATCGCAGCTCAGGTCCCCCCGACGTCACCAGCTCCAGTGCGTTCTCATAGTGGGAGGCGTCACCAGCTCCAGTGCGTTCTCATAGTGGGAGGCGTAACGAAATTGCAATATCCGTGTTAGCAATGTATCTTTTAAAAATAGGCTCCTTAGCAAAACATACCATATACTCCTCCTGTAAAACGACAGTTTTCCTCTCACCCCAAATACACTGTAAAGGACAATATTGCCAGTAAACAGGAAAGAAAAACACTGTTTGTTAAAAAAGAAAAAGAAGCCAGTGCTTTATTGTTTTTTTTCGTTTGAGTTTTTTTCAAAATGAGGACAACACTGTTCCACCCCACGGGGTCGGTACCGACCCAAAAAATGACATCTGGTCATAAATTCATATTTTTTTTAATATTTCATATAAGTTGCGATTTTTGTCAAACGTTTTCAAGTATTAACATCACTAACATGTCACAAAAGCATGTAGAATGTATATTATCATCAATACGTTAGTTTAGCAATAGGTTAAAAGTGCCATTAAATAGTTTTAAGTTTTCGATTTTCTGAAGTCTATTCCAAGCCGGAAACGGAAATGGAAATTTTGAACCATGGGAATTGTAGCCTTTTTGCTGCCATTTTGTAGAGGACATGCATAGCTGTCGACCAGCGTTGGAATTTTTCCGAACTACACTTCCTGTCAGATACTGTGGGCTTTCAAAGTTCAGCGTTCTGAATGAATCATATCAATAACTGTTATGATTCGCGATAATAAGCCATAAAAGGTAACGTTTTTGACAAATATTGAAACGCAGTTAGTTTCTCCTCCCTATTGTTAGCAAGGGGATTTCTGACACTGTGAATACATTCCCTGAGGTCCATAGATGTACCTAGATACCAAGAATATGCAAATAGCCCTTGTAGAAGTGGAGCAATATTCCATTTACCTAGGTATATATTTTAGGCGGATTTTCACTTCGTGTGGAACAGGTTAAAAGGTCTGTCGTTTCACTCTGATCCATTTACTGAAATGCTTGCACATGAAATTCAATCTAACAAGAGGCTGAATGAAGCTTATTCAGAGGAGCAATCGGACCATGTCCTTCTGCATGAGAAGAGGAATGAGTCATGGGAATCTGGAGGCGGGACACACAGCTCGAAAACATGTCCGTCACGGCTCACTGGGGAGAAGAAAACATTCGATTTTAGATTAGAATTAGATTAGAATCTACTCATACAAAATTTAACTAAAATAAAACTATTGTATTCCTGTGTAGGGGGGGGGGGATTCTGCATGCACCAATTACTATAGAAGTCAAGTGTTCCTTTATTAATCCTCTTGGGGAAATTCAGGTGTCATAGCAGCAGTATGGGAGAGGGGGGATGGGAGGTACAGGCAGGAAAAATAATAATGTAAATAATAATAATAGAATAGAACATAATAATGGAATGGCAATACACTGAAAAACAATGTATACTATTTTTTTTGTATTTTATTTTTTTATTATTTTTAAACAAACACATAAACAAACATGACAACACACGATAAGATATACAAGCATTAATTGTCAGAGCACATCCAATGAGATCACATTTTAGTTAATTGTCTTATATAAGATATACCCCTAATACCTGTTATCTAAAAACCTACACACATATGCTCCAGCTCGAACCCCCCCCTCCCGGACCCCACCTTGGGAAGTACCTCCACTATCCCTCGCACCTAACCAGACACTACCATTATAAGCTAGCTTTTATTCTCTCCACCACTTCTAACCACATTGACATTTTGGATTCATTGAGACCCAGAATTCTTGCTGTAGATATTTCTTGATAAATCACATCTAGATATGTAAGAAACCAAACTTTCCGGCACATTTTTTCCGGTTGAAACCAGCGTGATGCGATCAGCTTTTTAGCTACTGTGATACCCGATAAAACCAATCTCTTTAGCTGTGGATTCACTGCAAACTCAAAAACATCATTCAATAGTAATACCGAGGGGTGTACAGGTATATTCCAAGATACGAGTTTTGATAATTGTTGGGTCACATCTTTCCAGAATGCCTTAACTGGTGGGCAGTCCCAATACATGTGCATAAATGTCCCTTTGTCCCCATTTGTACATTGGGAGAATTTGGAGTCTTGTTTAAGCCCCATTCTGCACAGTCTTATAGGAGTCAAGTATGTCCTGTGAATATAGTTATGATTGATTTGTTGATGATCCGGGTTCCTTGATGTAAGTCGGACATTTGCCCAGGCTCCTTGCCAATCAAAGTCATTTTCCAGGTCTGGTATATCCCTCCTCCAGACAGTCTAGTTGGAGGGTTTCATACGAGGACGTTAGTAATTGATGATAAAATTCTGAAACAAAACCTCTCGATGTCTCTCTTTCGTAGAAGAATTTGTGGTATCTGTGGTGTTCAATTGGTATGTCTAATGGAACACCGTGAGACTTCAAACATAGCTGTAACTGTTTGTAAAAAAGCCATGTGGACTTGGTGAGATTACATTTTTTGCGTATTTCTTTATCACTACAAAAACCCTGTTTGTTAAAAACATCCCCTAATGAGTGTATGCCTTGCTCTTCCCATATAGGGAATCTTATAGGTCGTTTTTCAATTAAGAGTGCATTGTTATTGAATAAGGGAGTATGATTGTGCCATTTATGTGGGTTAGGATTTTTTTTTTGTGATTCACGCCATATCCGGATCGCATGAGTAATTATGGGGCCAAATTTCCGTTCACAGTGCTTGATTGGTAGTTTAGTGTATGCTATGTCCTTCAGTCTATGTGGGGCTACTATGTTTTCTTCTAATTTTCTCCAGGATACTAATGCTTGGGGGTCAAACCATGTTGTCAATGGTCTTAATGTGTACGCCTTAAAATATTGGAAAAAATCTGGAAATGCCATGCCACCATCTGCTTTATTTCCCTGTGCGGTGGATCTTTTTATACGTGGTGGTTTGTTATTCCAAATAATTTTTTATGTGGAGGAGTGTAATCTTTTCCAGTAACCCTCTGGAGGGGGTAACGGTAGCATTGAACTGAAGAAGTTGATTCTAGGTAGTACATCCATCTTAACTATTGATATCCGTGCTTGTACTGTGTTTTTAAGTTTTGCCCATCTATCAAGGTCGTCTTTGATTTTGTTTTGGATTTTTGTGTAATTGTGCTTCACCGTTTGTCTTATGGTGGGGAATATTTCCACTCCCAAGCATCTAAAATGTTTTACCATCGGTATCTCTCCTGGGAGGGTTATATCTTTTTTTGCAGGGGTGTTAAGTGGAAGGAAAGCCGACTTCGGCCAATTTATCTTAAATCCCGATAAATCACCAAAGTCCTCAATCAACTTGAGCAGATGAGGCAATGTGGTGTTGGGGTTTTGCATGAACAATATTACGTCGTCCGCATATAAACAAATTTTTTGTTGTGTGCCCTTGATTACGATTGGTTCTATGGATTGGGATTGTCTTATATATTGTGCTAAAGGCTCTAATGATAGATTGAATAGTCCGGGACTAAGAGGGCAACCCTGTCTGGCAGAGCGTGATACCGGAAAGATTTTGGAGATGATTGTGCCTGTTGTAATCATGGCCGATGGGTCTTTGTATAATACTTTAATCATATCAATGAATCCTTTTCCTAACCCCATCCTTTCTAATACTGCCCATAGATACGACCATTCCAGCCTGTCAAAGGCTTTCATAGCATCCAGGGACAGCATCGCCTTAGGTATGGTGTCATCCTTGTCGGCATCTAGTACGTGCAGTATTCGTCTTATGTTATCAGTGATCAGGCGGCCTCTTATGAAGCCAGTTTGGTCCGGGTGAACTAAAGACGTCATATGCTTTTGTAATCTGATGGCTAATACCTTAGAGTACAGTTTGATATCGGTTCCGAGGAGGCTTAAAGGTCTATAACTACCGCACTCGTTGGGGTCTTTGTCTTTTTTAAGGAGGACTGTTATGAGTGCAATATTGTCATTCTTATGGAAGTTCCCCTCCTTGACTGAGTATAAGATCATATTTAGTAATAAGGGTCCAATTATGTCCCAACAAGAAAGGTACATTTCTGATGGGATACCGTCTCTTCCAGGGGCCTTACCACTTTGCATTGCGGTTATGGCCTTCTTGAGTTCCTCTAGTGTGATCGGTGTTTCTAACTGTTTAGCGTCATCCTCTGAAAGTTTAGGGAGAATAATTTGATTAAGATATGTGTCCATTTTGTTTTGATCGAAGGTCGTTTCTGATTTATATAAGTCGGAGTAGAATTCTTTGAATGTATCGTTTATTTTTACAGGGTCTGTTTCAAGTACTTGTTGTGCTCTAATGGTAGTTATATCTGCAAATTTTGCATTAATTCTTAATCGCATGGCTAATAGGTGACTAGGTTTGGAACCATGGGAGTACTGCTGTTGTCTTGTGCTGCGTATTTGTATTTCCGATTGTTGTCTGTATATGGCATTGATCTCTATTTTTAGTACGTTAACTTGATTCTCTAGTCGAGTTGAGTTGTTGTATTTTAGAGAATTAAATAACGTTGAGTAAAGCGTTTCCAGCTCAGCCAGTTTTGTGCATTGATTCTTGCGCATTTTGGAGGAAAAGCTATCTGTGAAATCTTTGATCATTCCCTTTACCGACATCCATAATATTCTGGGGTCTTGCACAGAGTTTGCATTCTCCCGTTGGAATACTATAAGAGCTTCTTTGAGTTGTGTAATGAATTCCTTGTTATTAAGCAGCATCGAGTTAAATCGCCATCTTGGGGCTCGGGAGGATAGTATACCAAATGTACCTTTAAGGAGTAAATAACAGTGATCTGATTGGGTATCATTTCCACTTCATAATTATCAAATATTCTCTGTGATGCAAAGACATAATCTATTCTGGATAATGTATTATGTCTCGCAGATCGACAAGAGTACTTTCGGGTCGTGGGATTAAGTAATCGCCATAAGTCATTTACACCTGTAATCTTCGACCAATCCATTAATGCCTTAGATGAATTCTTTTGTTCGCTGGAAAAGGCGAGGTAAGATTTGTCCATCCTTGGGTTCCAGATGGCATTAAAATCCGCACCTATTATAAATGAGTAATCGGGAATGTCTAACATTGCATTGGTTAGTGTAGTGAAGAAATCCTCTTCGTACAAATTTGGGGCGTATACCGCTACCAACGCTATTTTCCTGTTCTTATGTACAATCTTAGCTATAGTTATCCGACCTTCTACATCAGACCATACTCCCTTTAGTACAATATTCAACTTACGTTTAACGACTATGGCTACACCCCGAGTTCTCGTACCAATAGAAGAGTGACTAATATTATGATATGTGTTGTCCGCTAATTTATCTATGTCTTTCTCTAGAATGTGCGTTTCGCACATTCTATACTCTTAGAATGTATACTCTTATCGATAATAATATATATGTAGTAGTAGCACACTTCCAGAGTCTGTGCAGTGTTTAATAGTTAAGAGTCGGACAGTCCTAACAGTTCTCAAGTTCTCCAGCCGTTAGTTCTCCAGCTATTGGTAGCAGTCCATGCCCACAGTTACTGGTAGGAAGGACTGGCCGAGGCGATTAGTGGGGTGTGGGGGGGGGTAAGTCTATGGCTGAACAAGCTCCTCATCTTGGCTAGCTCCTCGTAGAGGGGGTGGGAGGGGGTTTCCAGTATAAAGTCCAGGGTTTTCCTCATCCTCCTCTCTGCCACCACCTCTAATTTGACCAGTTTGACTCCCACTATACCACTATAGCAATACTATAGTGAATCACTATAAGTAACTTAAAGTAACCACAGGAATACTATGGTGATTCACCATACATTTCTATAATATTCCACTATGAAATATGGTGAATCACTGCAGTATTTCTGTAGTAAATCTATAGTTTATGAAAAAGAAAAAACACAGGACTACCATAAATCACTATAGTATTTCTGTGGTAAATCTATTTTACAAAAAAAAATAAAAATACTGTGTTGTTGTTTTTGTACCAGTCCAATGCAACAAGTTGTAATTGTGTTTTCTGGCTACAGGTGTCGTTCGAGGACGTGGATCGGCTGAAAGGCCTGGCCCAGATGGAGAATGTGCGCATCCCCCACTTCCTGCAGGACCAGGCCAGCTACGCAGAGCAGCTGAGGAAGATCATGGAGGTCAACCAGCTCACAGACAAGGAGCTGAGGAGCCTCATCTGAACGTCCCCAGCACGTCCCCACCAACTATTCCCAAGACATCCCGCATTAAAGGAATAGTCCCGTGTTAGTGGGGTTATTTTTGTCCGATTTGCAACCCAACCGTGAGTCAGTTGGGTTTATTTTAAGCAGCACTCAACTTTTGAGATGAAGTATAGAAAATGCTGCCAAGTGTTCAATGCTAGTAAGCACACCAGTGGAAGTTAACGGGGGATGTGAAGCATTCTGAATTCTGTTCCAAAACAATATTTGTGCTTCATCATAACATGACAACCCACTGACTTCCACTAGCGTGATGCTAACAAATGGTAACATTTTCTTCTTTCGGTATCCCAAAAACTCGCATTGATGCTATTTGGATGGACTGAAAGGGCTCTCAGTTTGTGATGAATCAGACTGGGCTTCTTGAAATAGTGGACTATCCCTTTAAAATCTGCATCTCTCTCACCACGTAGCTGCGCTCGCAGTGTTCTGGGTTTGAATCCGACCCAGGACCTATGCTGCATGTCCTCCCCATCTCTTCACCCAACTTTCCTCTCTGCCTGTCCTTTCCACAATAAAGCTGTAAAATGACGGAAAAAACACATCTCTCAGCCCCACCACCACGCATGGCAGCCGATCGCCTGACTGGTGCTACATGTCGTATTGTGCGTAGAGATTCCCATTCTCTCTCTCTCTCTCTCTCTCTCTCTCTCTCACACCTCTGAGCTAAGTGTACTTCAATTTCAGTCTCCTTTCCCTAAAGACTTTTTAGAATAAATAATAGAAGACTAAAGAATTCCTATGCTTTCCTGTCTGCAGGGTGCTGTTGTTGTTGTTGTTGTAGTTGTTGTTCAGGGAATCACTGACTGAAACAGTTTGTCAGGATTGTAGGAGAAAGATGGCCAAACACTATCACAGCCCTGGCTCATGTTGTTCTGCAGAAACCTTGCGTCTCTGATAAGGCTGCAAGGATCGGGTCGGGTTGTAAGGGTCTCAGTCGACAAGACTTTTCTAGTCGATTATTAGTTTTGTATTCCTTTCTTTCTTTGATTTCACAGTGAATTACTTATTTCCTGGAAAAATGAAAAGCATATAGTATGGCATCATGGTTTGGTCCTTAATAAGTTCTCGATTTAATGAGCTCTTTCTGCATGACTGCATTCATTCTTTACCCAATGGAAACAAATGTGGGGAAACTGAATTCTTCAGCCCAGCTACTATAAAAGTATTTTAGCTGAGGACAGGCCCGGTCCACAAAGGGATGGAGAAAACCTCCATTGAATTCCCCACAATGATATCTATTTTTTTTTTATATGGCACAATGCATTTTCTGTTATATAGTTTGGTCAACGTCAGCTGTCTGTTACTGCAAGAGGCAGAATTGTAGATAAATGGTTCCCGTAGGACTCAGAAGATTTTTGGTGACAAACGGCACAGTGGTTAGCACTGCTGCCTCACAGCAAGAAGGTCCTGGGTTCGAACCCCAGCAGGGGGCCTTTCTGTGTGGAGTTTGTATGTTCTCCCTGTGTTCGTGTGGCTTTCCTCTGGGTACTCCGGTTTCCTCCCACACCATAAAGACATGCAGGCAGGGACTACAGATGAAAACTAGCTCATTAGCTAATTCTGGCACATTTACATTGATGTGGAAACTGAAGATGTTGATTAATGTGCACTGTCCCTGGGTAAAAAAATTAAATGGATAAACCAGAGAGACAGATTTGGGGGGGGTGGGTTGTGAAAGTGCTACCCTAGCAGTGCCACACGTACTCCTACTGCCTGTCAGCATTGTTCAGTGTATCAATATGTTTTCTGATGCAAGGTGGTTAATATAGTACAGGGGGTAACGAAACAAGGAGGCAGGCGGTGATAACGTTCCTCTGAATTTGTGGCCCTATAGCTATAGATTCTACTTTCATGTCGTGCTGCTACCAGGACGCCTCGGCGGTCTTGTTACCCCGGTGATCCCATTCAAAACACAAACCTCCCACTCTGTCCCAGTTTGACCGCTAAACGCTAAACACATTTTCAGTTTTCCTGCTGGAAAAATCTAAGCACAAACCCTCACCAGCAACTTTGCTTCAACTCTTGAGTGAGCATTGGAGAGCTGAACAGCTCAAATGTGGCTTGCAGCGTGCAAGTGTGAAAAAATACAGAGGGGTCGAATTGGGACCTAACTATTTTGCACTTTTTTGACCTTTAAACCTACCTTGTCGACTCCACTGCTGCTGGCGGTCCCTCTTTAGGGATCACTGACATGGATGCATTTCCATTCCTGCATTTTATGAAACCTACCAAATGCCTAGTGATTTCACCACGGTCCCCATGAATGTTGTGTTGTCGATGACCGTACTGCAGGTAGACAAATCCCCAAAACCCCCCTATATGATGCAATCCTACGTACAGTATATACAGTAACAAGCTCTTGATATTTGTATGTGAAATTTTGCTATGTGAATGCCTTTTTTCTCCCCATGTTCACAGATACCAGAAAACCTCAAATAAAGTGGACCTTCTCCCCCAGAGAATTGTTTTCATGGACAGTTCCTTTGTCTTATTGAGATTATTTATTTTCCATGGTCAGAAAATAGAGCGCAGGTTGCTGTGTCTAGACCACTTATTGCCAATTATTCTTAATAACTGGCTCATATCCGGAGAGAGAGATCCAATGGAGCTCGGCCCTGGGAACAACTGGTGTCTTTCTGTAGCTCTTCTTGTCAGCATGGGGCTCCAATAAAGTGAGTGTCCCCATTGAACTGAATTTGCTGACCTACAGTATATCTCAACCCCCCCCCTCCCGTAACTAAAGCCTGCTTGACCAAACCTGTGTACAAACACATACACACACTCTCTGGCCTGTCCTTGGATCTGACCAGAGGTGTCGCGGGTCCATTCATTAAGGTCCGGTTTCACGGTGAAACGGGACTCGGCGGGAGGACCCACCGACTGACACCTACAAGCCGAGTGACATGCCGGACAAACAGTGTTTGTCAGCCGTGACGGGACCCACGCAGACCCAGCTCCCCGAGCCCTGCTCCATCTACCCCCCGTCGCCATGTCCACTTGTGGAGACAACTTAATACGGAAGGCCGTTAGAGGACAGCGACGGTAGGGTCAGTCAACGCAGCTTAACACGGTATTGTTTGACCTCCAGTTTATGGGGACTGGATTTAGACAAACCAGTAGCTCACATTTTGAGAGATTAATGAGTTTAGGCAGGAAGATGGCAGCGGATCCATTATGAATCCTCCATTCATTGGAAATAAATGGTTCATACATTCATTGTGTAACCATTGTGTAACTGCGCCATTCTCTGTTAAGGGGAGATACCCTCATTCCTTGTTACACATTTATGTTCTGAGTTCCCAGACCACACAGGTTTTCGAATAAAAGAACCGGCATACAACAGAGGTTTTTGTATTCCCAAGATTTTACACTTTATTAAATAAAAACACTAAAAAGGGATCATACACAACTGGACCAAGCTAGACCACCATTACTAATAATTAAAAAGAAGATTGCACACAAACTCCACACTGCACCTCTATAGAGCACACACAGCACGTCTAATAAATATGACACATCACTGCACTGCTGGATAAAATAAAGCGGTCAGATGGCACAGAGGTAAAAATGGAAACGAATTAAAAACTCTAAAACAGGGAATCACTTGACGCACAGAGTAGTTAAAAAGAGGAAAAACAGTGGCTGCCCTACACGCTGTGTCGGTACAGTCTGAAAATACAAACAAGTGTTAATTTATGGCATCATAATATATCATCTCATAGCATGCCCATTGTCACACAAACACATCAATTAAAGTTGTCACGCCCACCTCAAGCTCCTGATTGCCAGCCAGCAACTGTGCTCCCAGACACAAGGGTGGTTGGCCACATGCAACCGTCTACACAAAAGATAGATAAAATAAATGATAAATGGACGTTGGCAAGGGTGAACAGATCTTATCAAATTATAGTGTTTAACCTGCTCATACCTTGAAAACCAGTGGGGCAGCACGACCTCCTCTGCACCTGTAATCACCTGGAGTATGCCAGCTGACGAGAACAAACGTGAGTTTGGTCAAAGTCTCACAGGACTTTCCTTTTCAAGGCTAAAGTAGCAGTATCTGGCCAGAGAACTCCTGGGTCCTAGTGTACCTCAGGTTACATACACCCCCACTTTAAAAGGTTGCCGTCCCGGCAACATAATTTACCCTAATCTTAGTCCCATGGCCTGAAGACTACTTGGTGGGAATTAACGGCTGGAGCTAATGGGGCTAAAGGCCGGGGTAGGTTGAAAGGGTTAGAATGCTGACCGGCCGTGGTTCTGTTTGACCGTCTCCCAGCCGCCAGTCCTGGTTGCAAACCGGTCATTAGTCCTGATGGCTGCGGGGCAGCGGAAGGGGGTGATTCTGATAGCTGCGGGGCAGGGCAGTCCTCGAATAAGGGGAGGGGGGCTGATACAGGGCCAGTCTCTTGAGGTCGAGGCTCTAGTGCTAGTTCCGTTTGCTGCTGGTCCTGCTGGTTCAGAGGAGGGGTCAGGGCTCCTGACAGAAAGCTGTCGTCCATTTCCCACTCTAGTGAAGGCACTCTGTCCCTTGCTCTAGCCGGGATCAATCCTGTCAGTGGTTCGGACACCGGGGCTCCATTGGCTGTGATCGGTCTCAATTCTGAGCGGTGGATGTTCTTCTGCTGCTCTGGGTGGTCTCGGGACTGGATCTTGTATATGGTGCCAGCCTTATCTAGGCATTCCACGACTTGGTAGACCGTTGATTCCCACATGTCTTGGATTTTTCGTCATCCTGTTCCATGGTTCTTCTTGTAGACTAAAGTCCCTGTTAAGAGGATGGGTGTGTTTGGCTCAGTCCACCGGTGCTCTCTGGACGTAGCAGCTGCCTCGAGATACCTTCGGGTATTCACATAGACAGAGGCTAGGTGATCTTGGTGTCTGGTCACCCAATCTTCCAGTGTGGTGGCCGTCTGTTCTTCCTCTGTTTGACCCAGAAGCAGATCGACAGGCAGCTGGGGCTTCTGGCCAAACATCAGTTCGTAGGGCGAGTGGCCTGTTGACTGGTGGGCAGTGGTATTGTATGCGAATAGTAGCTGAGGGAGCACTTGAGGCCACTTTTGTTTCTTCCCCTCTGGGAGGGAGCGCAAGAGATCGAAGATGGTTCTATTAAATCTTTCGCATTGTCCATTCCCCTCTGGGTGGTATGGGGTGCTCCTGCTCTTTGCCACGCCATACAACTGGCAGAGGCGCTTGAGTAGCTCTCCTTCAAAGTTGCGGCCTTGGTCAGAGTGAATCCGTTTTGGCACTCCGTATGTATAGAACCACTTTTCGGTGAGGATCTTGACCACTGTGTGAGCCTTCTGATCAGACATGGGATACTACCCTAGCTGAATTTGGAGAAGACATTGGTGACGACCAGAATATTCTCTCTGCCATCACTGGCCCTTTCCAAGGTGGCGAACTCAATGGCTATTACCTCCAATGGCTTGTACGCCATTAGATGTCCCATGGTGGTCCGGACTGTTGGCCGTACTGCCTTTGCCACAACGCACCGCTCGCACTCTTTGCACCACCTGTCGATATCCAAACGCATGTTCGACCAGTAACACCTCTCCCGGACTAGGCCAGTTGTCCTCTCTGCTCCTTGGTGGCCATGATTGTCGTGTAGACTGGTCAGTACCTCGACCTGCAATGCTTTGGGTAGCAGTAGCTGGTGTACAGCCTCTTGGCTTGGGGGTATCCAGATCTCCCGGTAAAGTACCCTGTGCTTCTCCCTGATCCTCTTCCATTGTCGAGCCAGCTCCAACACCTGAGGCGATTCTCTGACCCGTTCTGCTCCATTTGGGGGCCGCCCTCTTCTCCAATAGGGCAGGAAGGCTTTAATCACAAAGCCTGCAGGTCAGCTTGGGTGCGCACTGGAGCTGCGTCCACCGCCATAGTGTGGGCTGTGAGCTCTGGTGTCCTGCTGGGGCTCTGTGAGTGGTGGTCTGCCACTTGTGATGGGATGGCGATGCCAGGGAGGGCTGCAGCGAGGGGCTGAGTGTTTGGGAGGCGAGAAAATCGAACCACTTCAGCGCCAGAAACTCCAACTTCATGGAGCTGTAATTTGACATGTTTCTCTCAGTCTTCCTAAGCCCCCTGCTGGCAAACGCAATCGGCCTGCGTGCTCCATCTTGTTCTTGTGAGAGTACTGCGCCGAGGCCCTGATGGCTGGCATCAATTTCGAGAATAAAGGGCTGCTTAAAGTCGGCATACCCCAAGACTGGGGTGGTAGTCAGCTTTGTTTTCAGGGTCTGAAAGGCCTGTTCACACTGTTCATTCCAGTGTCCTTGTAACTTTACACTGGATTTTGAGCGGGGCTTTTTGTTAGTTCCCTGTAGCTCGGCCACAAGCCGGTGGAGTGGAGCGGCATGCTTGGCGAACCCTTCAACGAAACGCCGATAGTATGACGCAAACCCCACAAAGGATCTGAGCTCTGAGACAGTCGATGGGTGCTTCCAGTCCACCACTGCTCTGGTCTTCTCCGGATCAGTAGCCACCCCGGCGGCCGAGATGATATGGCCCAAATACTTCACCTCCCTCTGAAAGAAGTGGCATTTGGACATCTTCAGTTTCAGGTGGTGTTGCCGGAGCCGACTCAGGACCATCTCAAACCGCTGCAAGTGCTGACTGAAGGAGGTAGAGAAGATAACGATGTCATCTAAATACAGTAGGACTGACTGGAAACTCTGATCGACCAAGATGCGCTCCATCAGACGTTGGAATGTCCCTGGCGCGTTGCATAGTCCAAATGGCATTCTGTTAAATTCAAACAGGCCAAACGGGGTACAGAAGGCGGTTTTCTCCATGTCCTTCTCCGCCATTGGTACCTGGTTGTACCCACTTGTCAGGTCGAGTGTGGAGAACCATTTGGCGCCAGTCAGGGCATCCAGGGACTCTTCTATGCGCGGCAGTGGGTAAGCATCTTTCCTCGTCTTGGCGTTGAGTGGCCGATAGTCAACGCAGAGTCGTATGTTCCCATCCTTCCTGAGGACGACCACAATGGGTGAGGCGTAGGGGCTACAGCTCACTCTCACAATGTCCTGCTGTAACAGCCCCTGGATGTGAGCCTTGACCAGTGAGAACTGAGAGGGGGGAAGGCGGCGGTATCGTTGGCGTACCGGGACATCATCCACCAGAGGGATTTCGTGGTGGATTAAGTTGGTGCAGCCCACATCCCCATCATAGCGGCTGAATGTGTCACTGTACTGTGACAACAGAGTCTTTGCTGTTGTTATTTCCTGGGGAGACAGGTCAGGCCATTTCAATTCCTCAAGGCCAGCGATGGTAGCGGGTGGAGGGGGCTCTGCCGCCATGGAGCAGATGAATGCAACCTGCCGTCCTTCCTCCTGGGTCTGCTCCTCCACTTGTATGGTCTGGGATGAGGGCTGCACTTCAGCCAGATGAAGTGTCCCCAACACTGTCCGTGGTTTCAGCCACTGGTCTTCCTCCCCCACATTAACCACAGGGACATTGACGGCCCCTCTGGAAACAGAAAGGAGGGCACTGGAGATTAGTAGATTGTTGGGCAGATTACCTTCTCCATACGACAGTGGCTCTAGTAGTACTGTATGGAGTGCTGGGCCCTGATTACATGTGGCCTGGACAAACCGTAGAGAACCCGCCGGTATCCGGATTGCCCTGCCCGGTAATGACACTGCATCTACCACTCTGCCAGTCTCCAGGAGCCGCTCCCTTTGTTGGCACTGGGATAGTGCGCTCGCCCATTCTGTCCCTGCTTGTTTAACTAGGGGGACAGAGAAGAGGTGGTTACCGTGTTCACGGAATAGGTCATCATAGCAACCACTGATAATGTTCATTCCCAGCAGGCCAGGCACAGCTACTTTCCGATGCTGGGTAAGCGGGTCGGGAGGGTCTTTTACGACCAAGATGCCCATCTGTGGGAGGACTTTTCCCAGGACTTCCACATCTAGCCTCACATATCCCAAGTACTGGATATGCAGCCCATTTGCTGCGGTCAGTTGAAGCCAGTTACAGGATTTCAGCTGCTCTTTGGTTTGGGGTTTAAGATGCTTTTTAAAGAAGGCCTGAGTCACTGTAGTCACCATTGACCCTGTATCAAGTAGGGACGGCACCTCCACCCCCCCTATTCTGGCCTGAATCACTGGGCACTGTCCAATTAAACGTGATGCAACCTTGCTCTCATTTGAACCCACATAACCCCCTTCTGGTGCCTGGTTCTCAACACAGAAGGGTGCTAGTTTCCCTGCTGCTCCACTGCATTCATCCTTGCCCCTA
Organism: Notolepis coatsorum; assembly: GCF_963971535.1. Classification (NCBI taxonomy): domain Eukaryota; kingdom Metazoa; phylum Chordata; class Actinopteri; order Aulopiformes; family Paralepididae; genus Notolepis; species Notolepis coatsorum. The sequence goes on along the minus strand of NC_140168.1, from coordinate 62,802,553 downwards.
CCCGTCTGTCCTGTGTCCTTAACTCCCCCCCCCCCCCCCCCCCCTGGCCCCACCCAGCTCCACTCTGCAAAACCTAGCAATATGGCCTGCTCTGTTGCAACGCATACATATTGGTTTGCCATCCGGTTGGAAACGGTACGAGCCTGGCCTGTGCCCACTGGGGTGAGCCTGGGGCTCTGTGGGGCTAGCAGCAGTAGCTGGTATACCTACATGTTTGAGAATGGCGTCAAGTTGAGCTTGCTGCCTACGGAAACACTCTTTAAGTTCCCTAAAGTCATCACTGGGCCCGGCAGAAACATTACTCTCTACTATTTCAGAGGTGTGTAGGTCACATGAATATGCTCGTGCTCTGTGGGTGTCAATAGGGGGCCTTCGTTTTTCCCATTTAATGGCAACTTCCCGTATAGCTTTAAATGAATGGGTGGGGTGCTGCCGGACTAGATGTGTCAATTCACACTGTAGTTTAGCGTCCCGTACATTCTCAACAAAGGTGTCGCGAATGACCATGTCTGGGTTTGGAACACCCCGTGGATATTTGCTTTTAAGCAACTCCAATAACTCCCACAGTGCCTGAGCAAATTCACGAATGGATTCGTTTCCTCGTTGCTGCCGCTGAAAGAACTGTTTTTGCAGCGTCACATAGGTCTGATCACAGCCAAAATTATCCAACAGCATAGTAAAGATGGCCTCCGGGTTAGCTCTATCTGTAGCGGAGCTAAACTTAACTTCGCTCTTAGCCTCTCCATCTAAAAGATCATACAGAAATGCTGTCTGTTCTACCAGGGATGTTTGCTGCACAGACAGTGACCTTCGTGCTTCCTCCACCCACTCCTCCACAGTCATATTATCCTGGGCCATAACGCCGGAAAAACTTGCACACTTCCTCTCCCTGGGTGCATAAATATACACTCTCTCAGGTGCTGGGTTAATAGTGACATTATTACTCGCTGTCGGGGCTAGAGGCCCAGAGGGTCCTGCTTGGCCTGATGCTTCAGGGGCTGGTGTATTTCCCCTGTCTCGAAGCTGAGTATTTTCTGCCTGCAGCTGTTTAACAAGCTCAGTCAAGGCCTTAATTTGTTCTTGAATGTCAGTATCCGTCACACTCATTTTAACTGTCTTTGTCTCCTGCACCCACAGGGAAGGTAGGAATGTTCACTGTAACTGTTGGTAGAGTGCGTGGATGTCCTCTTCTCCTGGACAACCACTGTTTTTCCTCAAACCCTACTCTCTGTGCCTCACAATAAATCAAATAAAATCAAACCACACATGAGACTACAAAAACCTCTGAATCCCGTGTCAACTGTGCCAAATGTAACCTTAATGGTTGAATATATAGAAACTGCGCCACTCTGTTAAGGGGAGAGACCCTCATTCCTTGTTACACATTTATGTTCTGAGTTCCCAGACCACACAGGTTTTCTAATAAAAGAACCGGCGTACAACAGAGGTTTTTGTATTCCTAAGATTTTACACTTTATTAAATAAAAACACTAAAAAGGGATCATACACAACTGGACCAAGCTAGACCACCATTACTAATAATTAAAAAGAAGATTGCACACAAACTCCACACTGCACCTCTATAGAGCACACACAGCACGTCTAATAAATATGACACATCACTGCACTGCTGGATAAAATACACAATAAAATAAAGCGGTCAGATGGCACAGAGGTAAAAATGGAAACTAATTAAAAACTCAAAAACAGGGAATCACTTGACGCACAGAGTAGTTAAAAAGAGGAAAAACAGTGGCTGCCCTACACGCTGTGTCGGTACAGCCTGAAAATACAAACAAGTGTTAATTTATGGCATCATAATATATCATCTCATAGGGGCGTAGCTGTAGATTATGGGCCCCATGAAAGAATGTATTAGTGGGCCCCCAATTAATGCGAGCGCAAGCAAAAATAATTACATCAGTGAGAAGTAAAATGTGGAGTCAGAAATCCTTTCTCCCATTCACTTTCATTGAGTCCAATCCAAAAGGGTGATTTACCATCTGGGAGACGATAGGGGGTGCTTTTTTCACATCTGAGCGCCGGCGGTGCCTGGATCTCCAACGGTAGGCTCGCTTGATGCAATATGATTTCAGATCGCTAATAAAAAAATAAAAAATAAAAAAAAACTGAGTATTCTCGTGATGGGCATTCAACCCGCGGGGGGTAAACCCGAGAAAAGCCGTGAGTGGCATTCAAAGTGTTAAACAGATCTTTTTCAAGTTCCAAGTTTTAATACTCTTATCAACATGCGAGTCAACAAATGCTTGCTTTATGCAGCCATTTAACACAAAAGGATGACCCTCATGAATTGCACATTTGCATCAAATTCAAAACAGAGTGATGCACAAAATAACTTAAAAGAAAATAATAATTTAAAACAATGAATAAAGTGTGCATGAAATAATAGGGGAAAGAAAACGTTAGGAACTTGTTACATTCACCCACACAAGGGCTGAGTAATCACCCCCCCTCTCTCTCTCTCACACACACTCTCCCAGCTCTCTTTCTCTCTTGCCCCTTCCTCATCTCTCTCACCCCCCCTCTCTCTATATATCTCACACACACACACACACACACTTCAGAAACAAACATAGTATCAATGAGAGCATCAATCATACACCTGAGTGATGTCTAGTAAAAAAAAAAAAAAATTGGGCCATCCACCCCTCCCTTTACCCTCATACGCCCAGCTGCACTCCATCCCCCTAATTCACACGCGGTCAGGCACCTCACTCTTCACAGCTGCACTCAATCCTCCCCTGATGGAATGCCTACTTCTACTCCTCGACGCTGACCAGAAGCTGTCGTGGTATTAATTACCACTACCCAGGTACGACGTCTCTGCCTAAAGCTCTGCTGGATTCCATCCTTGTATTGCCTACTCTAACCTGTTCTCTCCTGTGCCCCAAAGGACCGCCGTCCCTGCCTGGACGTCTCCTGTCCCCGAAGAGGAACACTTGCTCACCCGCTGCAGCCCAGCAGCTCCCAAGACAAGCACAAGGACCGCTTGCTCGCTCGCTGCCGCCACGGCAGCCACAAGACAGAACATAACCCTGTTCTATTTCCCCCAATTCCTGTGTTGCTCATTTCATTAAACACCCTTGAAACCGCTCCTATCTCCTCTCCTGTGTATTCAGCAATTGGGCTGTGCTCCAGACCACAGTCTCACAGAATACCACGACCACGATGACAGCACCAGCTGTACACGAGACCGAGGAATGGAAGAAGTTTCAGAAGCAGTCTGTGAGTATCATCAACGGCCAGACCGCCCGGGTCGACCAACTCGCTCACTCCCTAGACGCCGCTCTCGCCCTCGACTCCGTTGAGCGAGAAACACAATATCTCCGTATCGAGGCACACTTGGCACAGCAGGGCCTACCAGCCGCTTCCCCCGCTGCACCAAGTCCCCCGCATAGAGAACCCCCTGTCCCCGCACCAGAGCGTTATGACGGAAGCGTCTCCAAATGCTGTGCGTTTTTATTTCAGTGCTCATTGGTGTTCGAACAGCAACCTTACACGTTTCACAGCGATAGGTCTAAGGTAGCTTACCTGTCGGCTCTGCTCACAGGCGCAGCGTTGAAATGGGCCACCGCTCTCCACTTTAATAATTCCTTCCTCTGCAATTCGTACTCCGAGTACGTCGACGACATGCGTAAAGTGTTTGACCACCCTCCAGATGGCTCAGAGGGGGCCTCCGGCTTGTTTTCGATCCGCCAGGGAAGTCGCAGTGTAAGCGAATACGCTATCGAGTTCCACATCCTCGCCGCCGGCTCCGACTGGGGGGACACACTGTTGCGAGGCGCATTCCGCCAAGGCTTGAGCGACGCTATAAAAGACGAGCTTGCGTCCAAAGAAAGACCCACCTCCCTGAGCAAGCTAATCCATTTGGCCAGGGAACTGGACATGCGTCTTCGGGAACGTCGTAGAGAGAAAGCTAGCACCGCTCGTTCGCCTATACCCGGTCCGCCTCGTCGCGCCGCCCGCGCTGAAGAAAATAGTTCCTCCGAGCCCATGGATCTCGACAGCTCACGTCTCCCCCCAGCGAACGCCGACACAGGCTCGCCACAGGAGCATGCCTGTACTGCGGCCAAACAGGTCACTCCGTTGCCTCATGCTCGCTTTGCCCAAACGACGGGGCTCGACAGTAGCGCTGGGCATCTGTTCGAGTCTTGATATCGCTCCCAGCTCCGGCCCAAACATGCTATTCCGCGCCACGCTGTGTCTGAATAACCAATCACTCCCGTTATCCGCCATGGTTGACTCAGGGGCCGACGAGAACCTCATCGACGCCGGAGTAGTCTCCCGTTACAACATCGCTACTGACGCCTTGCCGATACCCCGTGACGCCCGGGGGTTAAACGGGAAACTTCTCACACGGATTACTCGCCACACCGTACCCCTCCGCCTTCTGCTATCCGGGAATCACAGCGAGAATATTCGGTTTCACGTTACCAACTCTCCCCACAATCCCATTGTCCTGGGCATGCCTTGGCTCAAGTTACACAATCCCGTTATCAATTGGCCTACCGGCCTGGTGACCAGCTGGAGCGCCCACTGTCACGTCGCTTGTCTGCAATCGGCTCGGCCGCCACTAGAGGGCGCCGGTTCGCACCCCCCCAATGAGAACATTGATCTGTCTGCAATTCTGCCTGCCTACCATGATTTAAAAGCGTTTTTTAGCAAACAACTGGCTCTCTCCCTGCCTCTTCATCGCCAATATGACTGTGCCATTGATTTACTCCCCGGAGCACCACTCCCCGCTAGTTGCCTGTTCAACCTCTCACGCCCAGAGAGAGAATCAATGGAGAAGTACGTCCACGAATCCTTGGCCTCGGGCATAATCACCCCCTCCTCCTCTCCTGTCGGCGCAGGATTCTTTTTCGTTTCCAAGAAGGATCGTTCCCTTCGCCCCTGTATCGACTACCGGGGCCTCAACAACATCACGGTACCCCCTGCCTTTAATCGACTCTGCTTTTGAGCCCCTGCAAGGTGCCACCATCTTCACAAAACTGGACCTCAGGAACGCCTATCACCTTGTCCGCATGCGGGAGGGAGACGAGTGGAAGATGGCCTTCAAGACACCACTCGGCCACTTCGAGTACAAGGTAATGCCCTTTGGACTGACCAACGCCCCTGCTGTCTTCCAGGCCCTCGTCAATGACGTTTTCCGTGACGTACTCCACCGCTCCGTTTTCGTCTACTTAGACGACATTCTGATCTTCTCCCGCTCCATGGAGGAGCATGTCCAGCACGTCCACCGGGTCCTCCAGCGTCTTCTGGAGAACAAGCAATTCGTCAAGGCGGAGAAGTGTGAGTTCCACGTCTCCTCCATCGGCTTCTTCGGCTACATCATTGAGGGCGGCAAGATCCGGGCGGACCCCGAGAAGATCAGAGCGGTGTCCGACTGGCCCCGTCCCACCAACGTCAAACAGCTCCAACGCTTCCTGGGGTTTGCAAACTTTTATCGGCGCTTCATCAGGGACTACAGCCTGGTCACGGCGCCCCTCACCCAACTCACCTCGCCTTCCGTGCCCTTCGTCTGGTCCGACGCAGTGGACTCCGCCTTCGCCGAGCTGCGCCGGCGCTTCACCACCGCTCCCATCCTCGTCCAGCCGGACACGTCCCACCAGTTCGTAGTGGAGGTGGACGCCTCCTGCACCGGAGTGGGGGCGGTTCTTTCCCAACACTCCGTCACCGACCAGAAGCTCCACCCCTGCGCTCTCTTCTCACGCCGCCTAACCCCAGCCGAGGTCAACTACGACATCGGGAACCTGGAGCTCCTGGTGGTCAAGTTAGCCCTGGAGGAATGGAGGCACTGGCTGGAGGGATCGGAGGTCCCCTTCCTGGTTTGGATGGACCACAAGAACCTCGCCTACGTCTTAACGGCCAAGCGCCTGAACTCTCGCCAGGCTCGCTGGGCGCTGTTCTTCGCCAGGTTTAATTTTACCCTGACCTACCGGCCTGGTTCCAAGAACACCAAGCCAGACGCCCTCTCCCGGCAGTTCGTCCCCGAGGAGGGTCCCACACACCCCGACACCATCCTCTCCACATCCTGTCTGGTGGCCACCGCCACCTGGGAGATCCAGTCCATCGTCAGGGAGGCACAGCGTGCCCAGCCGGACCCAGGTAACGGTCCACCTAACCGGCTTTTTGTCCCTGACCTTGTCCGCTCCCAGGTGCTCGAGTGGGTTCACGCTTCCCGTTTCGCGTGCCACCCTGGGATCGACCGGTCACTATCCCTGCTGAAGAGGCACTTCTGGTGGGTCACCATGAGAGAGGACACCCGCGCTTTTGTCCTGGCGTGCACCGTCTGTGCTCGTGCGAAGGCCTCCCATCGACCGCCCGCCGGGCTCCTTCGTCCGCTCCCTGTCCCCGGTCGGCCCTGGTCGCACGTCGCCCTGGAATTCGTCACCGGCCTTCCCCTCTCACACGGTAACACAGCCATCCTCACCATTGTTGACCGTTTCTCAAAGGCTGTGCACTTCGTTGCTCTTCCCAAACTCCCCTCTGCTGCAGAGACCGCTGACCTGATGGTACTCCACGTCTTCCGACTCCATGGGATCCCGGCAGACATCGTCTCCGACAGGGGCCCTCAATTCATATCCCAGGTCTGGAGGGCCTTCTGTCGGGCTCTGGGGGCCACGGTCAGCCTCTCCTCCGGGTTCCACCCACAGACCAACGGCCAGTCGGAGCGGGCCAACCAGGACCTGGGATCCGCACTCCGCTGCGTGACAGCCCGGGACCCCTCCGGCTGGAGCGCCTTCCTGCCGTGGGTCGAATACGCCCACAATTCCCTGTCTTCGGCTGCCACAGGTTAGTCCCCCTTCGAGTCATCTTTGGGCTACCAACCCCCGCTGTTCCCTGCCCAGGAAGAGGAGATCGCCGTGCCGTCGGTGCAAGACCATCTCCGCCGCTGCAGGACGATCTGGGAGGAGACGAGGGCTGCGCTGCTCCGCACTACGGACCAGAACCGGCGCTTCGCCGACCGCCACCGGACCCCGGCTCCCGCCTATGTACCAGGTCAGATGGTATGGCTCTCATCTCGGGACCTGCCACTCAAATCCGTCTCACGGAAACTAACCCCCTGTTTCGTGGGGCCCTACAAGATCCTGTCCCTCATAAATCCCTCTGTTGTCAAGCTCCAGCTCCCCCCCCATATGCGCATTCACCCTTCCTTCCATGTCTCCCAGCTCAAACCGGTGGTCTCCAGTCCCCTGTCTCCCCCTGCTCCAGAGCCCCCTCCTCCACTGGTGATAGACGACCACCCGGCCTACGTGGTCCGGGAGTTGCTGGGCGTGCGGCGACACGGCCGCGGCTTCCAGTACCTGGTCGACTGGGAGGGCTACGGCCCGGAGGAGCGGAGCTGGATCTCCCGGCCGATGATCCTGGACCCGGGTCTCATCCGGGACTTTCATCGGGCTCACCCTGACAAGCCTGGGCCGTCAGGATGCGCCCGTAGAGGGGGGGGTCCTGTCATAATCACAGCACGGGCATACTTCACTCCCCCTCCTTTTCCCCTCACGTTCTCCACACGCTCCTCTTCATCCCCCTCTCCACCCACTACACACTCCTCCTCATCCTCTCCTTCTCCATCCACCCCTCCCTTTACCCTCATACACCCAGCTGCACTCCATCCCCCTAATTCACACGCGGTCAGGCACCTCACTCTTCACAGCTGCACTCAATCCTCCCCTGATGGAATGCCTACTTCTACTCCTCGACGCTGACCAGAAGCTGTCGTGGTATTAATTACCACTACCCAGGTACGACGTCTCTGCCTAAAGCTCTGCTGGATTCCATCCTTGTTGTATTGCCTACTCTAACCTGTTCTCTCCTGTGCCCCAAAGGACCGCCGTCCCTGCCTGGACGTCTCCTGTCCCCGAAGAGGAACACTTGCTCACCCGCTGCAGCCCAGCAGCTCCCAAGACAAGCACAAGGACCACTTGCTCGCTCGCTGCCGCCACGGCAGCCACAAGACAGAACATAACCCTGTTCTATTTCCCCCAATTCCTGTGTTGCTCATTTCATTAAACACCCTTGAAACCGCTCCTATCTCCTCTCCTGTGTATTCAGCAATTGGGCTGTGCTCCAGACCACAGTCTCACAGAAATAGGCATCTTATATTTGGTAAGAGGAGAAGGCTAAATTGTGCTAGCCTAAGCATAGCATGCAGGGGTCCACAGATCTGGAACAAGCTTGACAAGAATCTGAAAATGACTAAATCCTTTAAAACATTTAAAAAACCACTGAAAGAGGAACTGCTTAAATCATATCTCTAATTAAAATTATAACTTAGGAATATAAATTGTCTGTATTATGTATCTATGTTATATGTCAGTTAGTAGGTAGGTGTGTAAACCTACCCACGTTGTATGTTTTGTTTTGTTTATTGTTTTGTTGTTTATATTCTGTTTATATTTGTGTTCAGGCTCCCTCCAAAAGCTTTAAATAGCTTCTTGGGAGACCTGGCACATGCACACAATCGCGACGTTGTTGTATCACATGAGGATATTTACATGTAATGTATCGTGTGTGTGTGTGAATAAATTCATTCATTCATTCATTCAAAGTACAACCTAGGTACAGTCTAAGTACAGTGAGTAAAAATGTGTAAACAGTGAGGTACAATGCAGAAAATGAGGTACAAAACTTTGAGGTAAGGTGCCATTGCAAATGAGGTATGAATGTAGTGCAAATCTCTTAATAGATAAATATAATATAGTGTTAAAGTGTCTAAAGTGAGTGTTTGTTTAAAAGTGAGTGTGTGCATGTGGATGTGTGTGCCTTCCTCTAGCACCACCACATGGCAATATTGGCAACTATTGTTTCTGAATGAATGAATTACTTTTATTTATATAGCACCCTTCACAGCACGAATGCACAGGGTGCTTTACACTACAGCTTAATATAAAAAAAAACACAACAAAACAAAATCAGAAATAAATGACAACAACAACAGACAGCAGTTAAAGAAAACACTGAAACCAGATACAAAAATAAGTAGAATAAAATAATTTGAATAAAATCATGAGCCACTAATTAAAAAACAAAACTATATGAACAGTGAGGACTAGAAAGAGTACCTATGTATGACCAAAGTCCTGTCTGAACAAATGTGTTTTTTAAAGAGTTTTCAGAGGGGGCAGTTTCTGTCATCTACCCAGTAAAATGTTGCATGTGAAAGTAACGGCAAAATGGTTAGGCCTCTGTGGAGGTCTGCACTCTACTGAGTGCATTTTTCTATTATTATGATATGATGATATGAGTGCATTCCAGAGTAATTATTTACTTAAGTTATAGCCTAACTTAAATTGCTTCTGTCACAGCGACTATTGTCAAAGAGCAAGGTTTTTTCTAGTGTATGATTCTTCAAATAGAAACCCAGCCATTTCAGACAGGTATTGTAGGCCAGGCCTCTATATTGTATATATAAATTCAGTCCATTTACACTGTAAATCACTTTGTGATTTAGGCACTTTGAAAGACCATAGATATGACATGACGTAACAAGACTACAAAAAAACATATTGGTTCAAACTAACAGTGTGATTGACAACATGGATGTGTAGGTATACAAACGTCAGGACTGTTTTGCTTTGGATGCCTACATGAATAAACACATCAAACATACTGAATGAGTCAGAGCTGTCATGTTATAGGCAACCCGTTCAATCTGTGAGTCAGAGACCTTTTTGCCGTGATGTCAAGGCCATAAAAAAAAGGGCATCACATTTTATCACAAAAAAATTAATAGCACCTTTATTGATAAATGTGATCTAGCAGGGGTTAATGGCAAATATTTACCATATATGTTTTCTAGATTGCTTGTAATTGAGATAAAGCATTCATTTTGGACCCACAAATTTTTTTTAAATGATAAATGCATTAATCAATACATCTTTTGGGAGAAAAGCAATATTTGTATTCCGCACCTTTATAAAAGCTATGTGGATGTATTATTAAAAAAAAAATTAACCTTTATATAACCAGCTTATTTAATTTTTTTAAACTTTATTTTTTAGCGTTTATCGCTTTTTCTTTTTTTTTTTTTTTTGGTCAAGAATGACCGACAGAAACAGGTTGAATGGGATGTAGAGTAGGGAAAGACACTCTGAGAAAATATGGCGGGTCCGGGAATCGAACTTGTGTACCCCAGATCCGTGACGAGCACGGTTGTCCCCGACGCAGAGATGGCGCCGAGGAGGTACGCGGTGAGCTACGGGAGCTCGCCAACCAGCTTATTTTAATAAGTAGTTGGCAGGGGGTTGAAGAGTCACTCACTCTCAGACAGACAGACAGACAGACAGACAGACAGACAGACAGACAGACAGACAGACAGGCAGGCAGGCAGGCAGGCAGGCAGGCAGGCAGGCAGGAGAGTCACTCACTCTCAGACAGACAGACAGACAGACAGACAGACAGACAGACAGACAGACAGACAGACAGACAGACAGACAGACAGACAGACAGACAGACAGACAGACAGACAGACAGACAGGCAGGCAGGCAGGCAGGAGAGTCACTCACTCTCAGACAGACAGACAGACAGACAGACAGACAGACAGACAGACAGACAGACAGACAGACAGACAGACAGACAGACAGACAGACAGACAGGCATGATGAATTGAAAATGGGGGACCCTGATGTAAACAAGACGAAAGTCTTTCTCTGGTCTGCATCCCCTTAACAATTGTATGTATTGAGCTGTACTGTACTGTACCCATTCTGCAATCTGTTAATAAACTTTTCAATCAATCAATCAATCAATCAGGCAGGCAGGCAGGCAGGCAGGCAGGCAGGCAGGCAGGCAGGCAGGCAGGCAGGCAGACAGACAGGCAGGCAGGCAGGCAGGCAGGCAGGCAGGCAGGCACGCACACACACTTGCTGGGAGCTGCCCCACTACTCATTCAAGCTTAAAAAAGCATCATAATTCTTTATACAGTATATATATATACAGCAGGTTAATAGGTCATGATTCTTTATACATCAAGTTTATATACAGCAGGTTCATCGGTCATGATTCTTTATAAATCCAATATACTGTATATAACAAGTTCATCGGTCATGATTCTTTATACATCAAGTATATATATATATTATATACACATCAGATATATAGATCATTGTTATTTATACATCAAAGTACAGCAGGTTAATAGGTAATGGAATCCAAGGAAATACAGGCAGAGCTTATGACTATATCCATTTTTAGCTTCTGTCCAGTTTTTCTGCCAATGCAGAACAAGAATGTGAGGCAGTCTCTGCAACAAGAGCCCCATCTGGTGGGTATTACCAGTATTACCGGGCAGCTCACACAGCACAGATCAGGAAGACTAAAGTCACTAAACAGGGAAATGATGACCCTGCATCCTGATGCTGAAAATCCATTCGGAACTTATTTTTTCTTTTATCTTTAAAGGCCCAATCCATGATCCCAGTACGACCCACCATACGTGCTTTGTGTTTACGTTAGTGAGTTAGTTAGATTCCTTTATTGTCACATCATTCAGTACCTTACAGCAAAAAAAATTGTGAAATTCACTTTGTTGTGGTTCCTTAACCATAGCAGAATCCAATAATCAAAGACTCTAGTCACCCAAACAACTGCCTCTTTGAACTGCTGCAGTCAGGCAAGCGATACCGGAGTTTCATGGCCAGTACAGAGAGACTCAGAAGGAGCTTCTATCCCCAGGCCATCAGGATGCTCAACGACAATGACACTATGTAACAACCCATCATCATTCTACACTCACAGCACACACATCCACACGCACACACTCACTTTAAATAAACACTCACCGACTAAGGTAAAAAGGTACCCATGTACATGTCAAAATACTTCCCAAAGGTCAGTGAATACCACGACCACAACACCAGAGGGAGCTCCACAAATCATGTTAAACCCAGATTCGGCTCAAACAAGGGACTAAACACGTTTCGCAATTATGCCACATCAATGTGGAACGCCCTACCCAAAGCTGTAACGGAATGTGAATCACTACCCACTTTCAAAACCACTCTCAAAGAGCACCTACGAGAGACTGCAAGTCTCTGCAATTCGAAACTGGCCCCTGTAAATGTCCTAACCCAACCCCCTCCAATGTACAGTAAATGTCCTAACCCAATAATACACGAGACCCTCTTCTTGGGACCAAGTAAGGTTTCGTCGATATTCCAATGTACAGTTTTGCTTGTACAGTTGTACAGTTAATGTACAGTTTTGCTTGTACAGTTGTACAGTTCCCCCCCCCCCCCCCGCCTACCCAACCCCCCCCCCCCCCCCCCCCCCACCTCCAATGTACAGTCCCCCCCCCACCCCACCTACCCAACCTCCTCCAATGTACAGTTTCTACGTCAAATGTATATACTCTCTTTTTTAGACTCTTTTTGTATCACAAACAGTACTGCATTTGTAAATCTGGTATAAATCTGGTATAAAAAGCTAGCAATCAAAGGCCTTTTGAAACAGCTAGGTTTTCAGGCCTGCTTTAAAAGAGTCCAGGCTCTGTGGTGCCCTCAGCTGGATGGGGAGGCTGTTCCACAGGCGTGGTGCAGCCGAGCAGAAGGCTCGGTATCCCCATGGTGCAGAGCCGGGTACTGGGGACCCGAAGGAACTGGGGACCCGAAGGAGCAGGCTACCTGCAGATCTGAGGGTACGGGTGGAGGATTGTGGAGTGATGAGTTCCTGAAGGTAGAGGGGTGCGTGTCAGTTTATGCAGTTATGGGTGAGCATCAGGATTTTGTAGTTGATCCGGGATGAGATGGGGAGCCAATGTGAATGTAGTGTGGAGGATGGGGGTGCTCGTGTTTACGGATCAGGATCCTGGCAGCGCTGTTTTGGATGTATTGCAGCTTTTGGATGCTCTTGCCAGGAATCCCGATGACCAATGGAGTCTGTCACCTTGTTTGCAGGGCTATAAAACTATATTCTATATTATAGCTATGGATGCAATACTATGGCCCATTTGACATCCAGTATCTATCGTTCAATATGTGAAAAAGAAAAAAAATTCCATCCATACATTCCTGTATAGTTTTAGAGCGGTATATGGTCATTCCTGGGAGGCTAATAATAGCCTACGACGTGTATTATACTAAATCCATTGGCATTTTGTCCCTACACACGCTACAATAAAAAATTCAAATGCATATGATCGGTATTATGTTCCATCATGAAATGCATGAAAGGGGGGGGGGGGGTCGTTTCTGATTAATTGATTGTCAATAACGGCATTCGTTAGTACAACAACATACGCTGATCAGGGCGATGGCTATGAAAACAAGGCACAATCAAGCTGAAATTGACGTTAAATTGCTCTTACCTGTGGCCGGTGGGATTTCAAAAAGAATATTCCAATTATTTGATTGCCATCTGGTAGATCGTATGTCCATTTGGCCCACGACATAACCCACCACAGCATAATGAATCGGGGGTCCCGAAAATGATTCAATGCGATCGGGTGAAGCCCTAGGTTCAGGTTAGAAAAGAGCGCCCGGAGGCATTTCATCGACGCACAGCCCAATACACAAGGTTTCAAATGGTGCTCGATACCACTTTAGCGATCTCAGACTCAGCCCCATGATAACACCAGGCTCCCTGGATGGATAATGAATGGAAATATCGAATAAAAGAAATAACGATCAAATAACGAGTATACTCGTTGTTGGCATTCAACAATTGGCGGCCAATAACGAGTTTAATCGTTGTTGGCAGAGAAAGAGTTAAGGTCAACACAAATACATACTTCACACACCGTCACAATGTCACATAGTACTCTCCACCCCTCTCAGTTAAACTCCATCCAACCTTTTTGCTTGAACTAAAGGTCAACACACACACACATACTCATACACATCAACAAATACAACCTACACACAAAATGCCCCAAAGTGGCCTGTACAAGTCCCACAACATAAGATAAAAAAAAAATAATAATAATATGTTTTTTTTATTCGAAGCTTCGAAGTAAAATCGAAGCTCGGCCCCGAAGCTTCGATTGCCAAAAAAGAATTCGAAGGTCAGCCCTCTGTTTGTGCTTTACTGTCATGCAAGATCAATCACACTGGTCCAGCTGACAAATACACTCCTTCTCAGAAGGTGTTGAAAAATGCGAAGTCTGCAACGTATATCTACAACAGGTCCCTGGCCGATGCAAGAGCCCCCCGCGCATGAGGTATCAGTCTAATTAGATTAGATTAAAATGTATTGTCATTATACAGTACAACGAAGACATTTGGCATCCAACCAGAGTGTAAATGTAACAGTAAATTGCAATAGTAATATACAATACTATCAGATGTATGTACAGTACAGATCACTTTAAACAAAATGTCACTTTAAAGGAAGGAGGTATTGTATAGTTTAGATACAGAGTTACAATTGTATATTGTAATGTACATAGGAACCTGTTTTTCAGGAACATGGCATGTCTTTTTTTATCATGCATATCTTTTGTTACCTATTTTTATTGTATTGTGCACAAAATGTCACTTTAAAAGGAAGAAGGTATTGTATAGTTTAGATACAGAGTTACAATTGTATATTGTAGTGTACATAGGATCCAGTTTTTCATGAACATGGCATGTCTTTTTTTATCATGCATATCCTGTTACCTATATTTTTTGCATTTTGCACAATCAATGCGGGCGTGACCACCTGCATTTCACTGTATGTGACAAATAAACCTCTTGATTCTTCTTGAGTTGTCGTATTAATATGTAGCCTATACAGTGATGTGCAATACACAATTGTTAAGGGGATGCAGACCAGAGAAGGACTTCTTCCCCCATTTTCAATTCATCATAACATTTATGTATGAATTGTAAGATTTCAATAAATATGAACATGTTAATGCTACTACTACATAAACTGAATTTATACTGAATTTGTCTTACACTTAATGCAGGGATGTTCACAGCATTTCACTTTCAACCAGGTATCTGATTAGTCCTTGTTGGACTGATAAGTGGTTGCCTAGTGGAGATTTAGGATTCACTGACTGTAGACTGTAAGAAAAAAAGCTGCAAGAAAACTAAATGTCTGGCATATATGGTTTCCAAATACTGTCAAATTACAGTAAAATCAAATGCATTTACAGATTACAACTTTTATTTAATGGTTAATATTTTGATAAAAGGTAATTTACTGTATTTTTATAGCATTTACACTCTACACAGTAGGAAAACAAAATAATACCGGTTTTGACCAGCAGATGGCAGCGACGAGGCAGCTCCATTGGGAGGGGGCGTGGCCGGGTGGGAGGGGGCGGGCTGAGGGGGCGGGGCCAGGAGAAGGGGCGGGGCTAAAACCTGCAAGTTTTTTAAAATCCCAATGTTGACAGCTATGGTTGTCAGACGTAACATAATATCAGATATGATGATGAAGGTAAACAAAACCTTCCGTCCAAATCAAACTCCCGCACGCATCCACACGGGAAAATCTGCCAGAGCTGACAAGACAGTCGGTAGACAGGGGTCCTCTCTCTCCTGTCCTTTTCACTGAGGTTTTGAGGCGAGGGAAAATAGTACTCCCCCGGATTGCTCGTCGACAATGCACCACTCTGTGTCATCCGCTGTCTGGTCAATCTAGACACCCTAATCTAATTGTAACATAACTACTTATAGATTCAAAAACAAAAATGCTTTAAACAGAATGTCAACAGCTCACCGAATGTTCCCCACGCGTTCCCAAGTTTCAAGCCGGAGGTGACAGCCAAACGGACGGCGCAGACGGTCCTCTCCCCCCCCCCAGTGCGCGCGGAGGAGGTCGAGACAGGGCAGCGCTTCCCTGGAATCCCAAGATTCACCCTGTCTGCAGAGTCCGTCCCGCGGCCACCTCGACACCCATCGGTTTAAAATCTAATAAAACTAGTTAAAAAAATATCCCATAAACATCACTCGTCGCCATCTGTAATGGGAAATATTAAAGGACTAAACGATGAGCCGTTTACAAATCATTCTGAGTCATTATTAATAGGAAAGTTTATTTCACCGTGGCCACAATGAAAGGACAGTTTATAGTCAGAGACACCATGTTAACACATTAGCGTCTGGCCATAGACTGACCAAGAGTTTTGTTCAGACATATGTTAAATACACAGTTGTCAGACGTAACATAATATCAGATATGATGATGAAGGTAAACAAAAATGGTTCTCAGTCACTGGAAGCAACAACAATTTTATTATGGCTGGGGAGATGTTGGAGTCTTCTTAAAGAGACATACACACATTAACCAGTCAAGCTGGTCACACTGAAAGTCACGCTGTATAACATGATATCTCAACACAGATCTATAAGGACATGATAATATATTCCACGACAAGGTCAATGAGTTCAAGCTGAACTATCAACACTGCAGGTAAAGGGAGAGGAAACCAGCTGCATTTCATTCTCAACCTTTTTGAAATCTTGAAAACGCCTTGAAAATTCATCATGCAAAATTCATCATGCAGTGCTCCCAACATGGATGAGTACCTGTGCCGGTGATCAGCTGATGGTTTGACTTCTTTCAGGGTTTTCATGTGTTTGAGATTGTTGCTGCCTAGTTGCCTTGAAATTAATTGCAACTTTTTCATGAAGGCTTTCACATGGCTATTTATTTCATGAGCAAAAATGCCCTTGCCCTGCAGTTGTGTGTTCAGTAGGGATGGGTACCGTTCACATTTGAACCGATACGATACCGGTACCTGTGAATCGATACCAGTACCCAACGGTACCTTTTTTCTGTACTTTAGTCTCTAAAAATGTAATCTACCTACCTCAATTGTGAAAAAAATAATCCAAACTTCAAATAACCACACTTTCGACCGTTTTCGGCTTGCCCTGACTGCTTTGTTGTTGAATCAAGTCAAATCCTAGGTAAGCGTATATATTGTGCGTGTGAACGTTGACATGAAAAAAAATATATGCCCAGGTCTGTTCTAGATAAATACATTCCTGTATTGTCATAGCTAGAGCCATATATTCGGCTTCACAAGTTGATAGTGCCACTGTGGGCTGCTTCTTTGTTTTCCATGAAACCAGTGAGCTGTTTGAGTTCAAACTCACACAATATCCTGTGGTACTTCTTCTATCTGTGGTGTCAGCTGCCCAGCCTGCATCACTGTAGGCTTTAAGCCCTAAGCCCTCGCTGCTTTTTCTGAAACACAGCTGTTTATCTGCTGTACCTTTGAGATAACGAAAAACATGTTTTGCTGTAATCCAGTGCTCCTCTGTGGGGTCAGCAAAATGCTGTGACAATTTACTCACTACAAAACATAGGTCAGGGCAAGTACATGTTGTCAAATAAATGAGGCTACCCACAGCTTCTCCGTACATTTTTACATCTGTCCGTTTCTGAGCATCCTCCTGGTAGTCTAGTTTTTGATCACATGGTGTTTCCCTTGATCTACATTCTTGCATGTCAAAACGTTTCAGGATCTTTTCCACATATCTCTTATGGGATATTTTTACACAATTGGCAGACTGTTCAAAGTCCATGCCTAGAAAATGCTTTAACCTTCCAAGGTCCTTCATTTTGAATCTGGTGGAGAGCATACCTTTCACCTGTTCTAGGTTTCTAGTGTTGTCTGCTGCGATGATCAAATCATCTACCCAAATGACGATTATCACTTTTCCTGACTCTTTTGACTCCCTTGAGTAAACACAGGGGTCTACTGGGTTCTGTAGGAAGTGATCTTCAATGAGACATGTATGAAGCATCTCGTTCCAATTTCGCCCAGACTGTTTCAGGCCGTAAATGGATTTTTCTAGCTTACACACTAGCTTCTCTCCTTTCTTTTCGTAACCTTCAGATTGTTCCATATATATCTCCCTATCTATGGGTGCGTGCAGATAGGCTGTCTTCACATTCATCTGATGTCAAATCAAATTGTCCTCAGCTGCTTTCTGCATCACTACCCTTACACTGGTCAGATTGGCTGTGGGGGAGAATGTTTCACCGTAGTATCCCCTCCCTCTGACTGTAACCTTTAGCTACAAATCTCGCTTTGTACTTGTCGTGGCCTTCAATACCCTCCTTGATTGAATACACCCATTTCCCTCCCACTGTCTGTCTGCCCTCTGGTAACTTGGTTAGAGTAAAGGTGTGGTTGTCCTCTAGGGACCTTATCTCCTCATCCATTGCTCTCTCCCATTTACTTGATTCAGGGGACACTATGGCCTCTTTAAAGGTCTGAGGTACCCCACTGACTACTCTGTAACAGTAATCAATGCTGGTAAGTGTACTGTCATCCTCGTCACTTCCTCTCCGGGCATAGTCTGTCAGATACTTTGGGGGTTTGTGTTCCCTTGGGGGATACCTCCCACTCCTTGGGGCACGTGACGTCACCCTCGGGTGCTCCTTGTCATCGCCCTCTGGGGGTTGCTGACTGTCTGTCTGCATGGCCGTGCTAAGTACACTAGGCTGAGGTGTCTCTGTCTTCTTCACACCTTACTCTGGAGTCCAGCTCTGGCTCCTCTGTCTGTGTCTCGTTCTCACATGTTGTCTTTGTGACAAACTTGACTAGCCTGTGTTTCTACACTCCCCCTTTACCGGGATAATGAACTAGGAGAGCGGGGCTTCCTTTGTCGTGCCCTACAAAGAGTCCTTTTTCACATCTGGACTCGAGCTTTCCTCTGTCCTGTAGGTAAGCATAACACACTGATCCAAATCGGTGCATCCTAGCTAGATTACACTTATTTCCTGTCAGTACTGTATACGGGGTGGTGCCCATGTGCTTATTGAAGCACCTGTTTCTGGTGTAAGCGGCTTCTTGCACCGCATAATGCCATAGACTCTTAGGTAAGTTACTGTCTACCAGCTTACACCTAGCCATTTCGAAAAGAGTGCGCCATTCCCTCTCTGCCACTCTGTTCTGGTGTGGGGAATATGGACATGACGTCTCGTGTCTTATCTTGTTCCTTCTCAACAGTGATTGGAACTCTCTATTTGTGAACTCGGTTCCGTTGTCGGACCTCAAGCATCTTATGTTACCACGGAATTTCTCCGTGGCCTGGAGTGTGTCACTTTTTGCTTTGAGAAAGTAAACAAACACTGCCCCTGTACACACATCTGTAAAATACTGTACATATCTAAAGCCTCCTATGGACTAGTTTCTTACTGGACCGGCTAGATCTGTGTTAACTAGCGCAAGTGGTACCTTTACTTTTTCTGTGGGATTTCTGTTTCTCGATTGAGTAAACTTCCCCTTTATGCACACTACACATTCTTTGTCAGATCTACGCTTTTCACCTTCAATGTGCATGCCTTCTGTCACTGCTTGCAGTTTCAGTAAATCCTCGTAATTACAATGACCCATAATCTCATGCCATGTCTGAATATCGTGACTGACAGTCACGTTACACATATCATTATTATTACACTTGTCGTTGTCATTACACCCTGTTTGTAGATGATACATTCTCTGGTACACCTCTATGTTAAATCGCGTACCGTTAGGCTCTACAAGAAAATGTTTACCTTCATTGAAGAACACTTTGGCACCGTTCGCAGTAGCAGATCTTACAGAGAATAGTTCTTGTGGGAACGAGGGTACGTAGAGAGCGTTCTTTAACGTCACTGTACACCGGCGCCCCTCACTGTCTATGAGGCATACCTGTGCGTCTCCTCTCTCTTGCGCCAACCCGTAGGTGCGCTTCCCGTCTGCCAGCTCCATGCTGTGTTTCTCCGGGTGGAAAGTGTTGTCAAGGTTCTTGAACCGACTCCTGTCGTTGATGACGTGGGACGACGCACCTGTGTCCACGATCAGTCCCTTCCTTTGGGCCTGCTGGAGCTGCGTTGGCCTGGTGACGTACGGTGTCTGCGCCCCGAGGATGAAGCCCTCTTGTCCCGCTACTCTCCGGGCGGCCCCCCTGATTCGTCTCACGTCGACCGTCATCTTGTCCACAGCCGCCATCTTGTCCATGGCCGCCATCTTGTCCATGCGCGTATCGCTCGCTCTAGTCGCGTTTCTTCATGCACGCTCTGTCTGTGTGCCTCGTGGATTTGCAGAAGCTATACCAGACAGTCTTTGTGCAGTTACCTTTCCGATGGCCTTTTTCTACGCATCGCCAACACGCCAGCTCCGTCGTGGGCCTGGTCTTCTCCCTCGGCGTCGCTCGGGCCTTCAGCACCCTCTCTCCCGCCTCCGCGGCGGCTGGGTGGATATCTTCTGAGGCCTCGAAATTTCGTAACTTGGCCTTGAACTTTCCCAGCGTCATGTCCGCTGAAACGTGTGTTACCAGGAGTGTGAACGGTTTGTACAGCTCCGGTAGTCCCCTCATCACCATCGCCATCATTAGCCCATCGCTTGGTGCTTCTCCTGCACTCTTCAATGTCGTAATGATCTGCTCAGCTCTGATGACGTATTCGGTCACAGTCTCGGTGTGCCCCTTCTTCAGTGCTGTTAGTGTTATGTAGAGGGCCACGACTCGGGGTCTTCCTTGCCCGATATAATGTTCTCTCAACACTCCCAGGCTTTCTCTGCCTTTGTCTTTAGTGTCGCGGAATATCAGCCCCAAGCTTGTGTCGTCAAGCAGTGGTGCTAACTCACAGTATGCATCTGCATTATGCTTGTCGTCCAGGGCTTGTGCTTCCGCCGCCAGGTCTCCCGTGGGGGCCATCAAGATCGTCGTCTTCAGTCCCACACCATGCATGCAGCATAACATGCGCTCTTCCCAGAGCTCATAGTCGTCTGCCTTCCCATTGAATGAGGGCCATTTGCTCCTTCCTTTTGTCGCCACGAGTTTGAAGACGGGGTTCTCCCCCTCGCCTTCGTTGGGCTCAGCAGGCTCCGTCTCCCCCGATGCCGCCTCCCCGGGGCTCTGCACGCTGCTCTCCGGACGGGTCCGCTTGCACGCCAGCAGCAGCGCGTCGGTGGGGTCGGTGCCCCGCTTCCTCTTGACGTGCAGGATCGTCGTGTTGGATTCCATGTTGCTCTTTTGATGGTGGGCGTAGCTTTAGCTCTTGTTGGCCTAGCGTCTAGCCACGCGGTGCTCCCGGCGCTAAACTAGCCTATTCTTCAGCTAAGCTTGCTACCCTTATTATTTTGCCCCTGCGTGATCTGGGCCCATAACCTGTTGACAGTCTGGCTATGGGGCGACAATAATATGTTCATGAGACATGGTTTCTCCCTTCAGCCTTTAATCGGCGTGGTTTATTATTTACAATTGCACACAGCAGCACATGAGTTCTCCTGTGAGAGGCAGGTGGTAAGAGATAGAGGGGGAGGAGACATCTCCTTAAATACCCTCCACCTGGCGGTAGCATTAGCGGCTCCGCCTATAGCACCCTCTAGTGGAAACAGTTATGCATAGTTAGACAGTTACTAGCAATCATATATAACCTCTAACTTTAACAACCTGTAACCAAATAACAAATTAAGCAGCAAACACACAGTGTGGCTGGGCGCAGATAATTGAGTCTAGCGACTCTGTCGGGAGCTCACTGCTCCCTGAATAACAAACAACGTTGGTGGGGAGCTTCGTATTCACCAGAGGAATAAACATGTCATGAATATATCCCAAAGGTAAGTCAGAGAGAGGGGGGAGTGCTTGATAAATATTCTCCCCAGAAAAAACACTTGTCCTGCATTAAATGAACCCCATGAGCCCACGAGAGGGATACTTTAAGTGTTACTGGTGGTAATCATTACTGTCAATGGTGAGTTAAAGGTGGCTGTTGCTCAATTTAAGAATGTGTGTGATTCACCTGCGGACTGCGGTCCAGGATATAGTCCATGCAGTCAAAGTCTGTGAGCCGTGAACAACTCTCTCCCGGGAAGCCAAAAACTTGAAAGCTTAACACTCAAACCTGTGTGAAGTCATCGAGGTGTCAAAACTGGAGCTGTTCCATGGTAAATGAATGGAAGACTGGTTTAAAATGAACCCCAGAGTGTTTGGACTGTATTGAGTTTTTATTGTTTTAGTATAATCAATCAATTCCGGAGCAGATAAAGTCGGCGTCTTCACAGAGAGAAAAGAAAGCCTATTGGCTTCCCTCAGTCCTCTCTTATATTCTCAATAGTTCTCAGCACCTCCACATCATGTGACATTACAGCTTCAAGATCATTTTCCATGTTCTCAGAAATGGATTGGACTGTCTAGGACCATATGAATAACATACTGTATACGAATACCTAAAATTGAGCAGTATTACCCTTTAGTGTACTTTAATATGGGATGGTTCATATTACATTGATAGTTACATATAGTTTTTTCTTCTTAACCCACATTAAACCATTATATAATAGTATGTAAAATATATTCAAACATTCCCAAATTCCTCAGGGTTGTTGCTTTTCCATTTGTTTAGTTCATATTTACCGATACATAATGCATGGCTAATATACATGTATGGGAAAATATCCTGAGGCAAGTTACCTGCATTGACTTTTAAAATCTAATAACATGCAAGTGTTTTGCACTAAAAGAAACACTAGAGTAGTATGTTATAAAAACAAATAAACCCTATAATAATACATGCTTACGGGTCAGTACTGACAATGGACCAGGACACCAGGAGTGATGCAGTAATAAGACTGTTCCTCTCCCCTCCTAACTACTATAGCGGTTATAAGGGAACAGGGAATTACTTGAACACCCACTCTCGAATCAGAAGAACCTAAAGATGCAGAATACAAATGTGGAAACCCAAGAGCATGGATCTGTTAATTGATATTAATATAAATGTATGAGTTTCTCTAAATATTTTATAAACAATGTTGTGCATGATACCCTAGTATAAGGTCTTCATCGCATATACTCCCGGTATTGCTAACTGAATCAGCCTTATCATATTTGCACACTTACTCTGTCTAAAAGCACATTTGAAAGATGACTGGTTTTCGTTAGGATTATAACAGGATAAGTACGTATGTAAACACCTTTAATTCAGGCAAAGTGGTTTTTAGTCTTTTACACAGACACATTTCACATGCATTTATACCGTGGTAGGTGTTTAGGTTAACAGCTCAGGCAAGGTTAGGGCTGGCCGGGGACAGTGCTTGGTAGATGAAGGGTTGTGGATCGCTATGGTGACCAGAGATAAGGGCCTGGCGACGTCACAGCTTTTGATAAAGCCCATCTCTTTGGGTGAAAGTGGACAGACGAAGCGAGTTGCAGAGCTCAAGGTCAGATAGCATTCTTGAAATTAATAACAATCATGCTCAGAAGACAGTAGAGCAACATCGGACCGTAGGCCTCCCCCTGGATGGAGGGAGGGGGGGGGGCAGGCGAGAGTGAGTTAGGCCACAAAACCGAGAGAGAATGAGAGATAGATATTTCCTTAGCACCGGGAGAGATAGTGGTGTCTCAGCCAGTTCAGTTGTGGGAGGACAGAATTCCACCGAACGATTGCCTCGATGAAACAAACAAGACACAACACAGATGGCCAGGAGAGGCGATGAAGGCTGATAACGGCGACCGACACCAGAATCTAACACATTTGAAATGAATGGAGTCTAATCGAACAGAATCAAAGCGTGCTCAAAATGGAAGATGTCATAACACATCAAAATTTTGCCTAAATATTCAGACTCAAATTGTTGGATTGAATTATTACCCCCCCCTATAGCCTAATTGAAAATCCTATCAAACCACGGAAGCAGAAGTACTCAAGAGATGCAACAAAAAGGAGTTCAAAGAAAGTCATTGGTGAGAAAGGTACTCATGTTTTATTACAATAATCAACGTTGGCCTCATTACAAAGGAAGGAATGGTGCGTCTGGGGATACAGTCTGAAAAACAACACGTACTACTTACATGTAAAAAGGTACATGAGTGTAAATTAATCAAGACAAACAAAATTTCTACGGGGCACTCTTTTAAAAAATCTTCTTGTTAGGGCGGCTAGGTGGTGTAGTGGGCAAGGCGCTCGCCATCAACGCTGGAGACGCTGGGTTCGAATCCAGCTCTCGGCGTTGCTATCAGCTTGGCTGGTCGTTCATACTAACACAATTGGCAGTGTTAGGGGTGGGAAAGCTGATGGGTGGGTCCTGGGCGTTGTGGACAGCGACCCCTACAGTTCGGTCGGGGCGCCTGCACAGCGAGGGTAGGATCTGGAGGGAGGTAGTGTGACCTTCCACACGTTACACTCTCCCGGTGAGAATCTGCGCTGCCAGGCTGGCTGCCGGCTGGCTGCACATGCGTCGGAGGAAACCATGTGACAGTCTCCGGCCTCCCGGACCAACAGTAGGGGGGAGTGCGCAACAACCAGGAAGGGGGTTGGGAATTGGCATAACGACTAACAGTGGGATGGGGGAAAAAGATAATAAAAAATAAAAATAAAATCTTCTTGTTGCTTTCCGTATCGTCGGTTTCAAGGGGTTTCCGTGTCGTCTACAGCAGGCCTTGTCTCTTCAGATCCTCGTAAGTCTTCTTGTTCACTACGTTCCCGCTAGAGTCCTCGTATTCTTCCTGGAAACAGGACAGTTGGGACATGAGACATGAGAATGGACTGAATTGTTTCAATATATTATACATACATTAACACTTTAACTGCCACACACGAGATATCTCGGGTTTCCGATAGTTATGTTGAAAGCCACTCACGAGATTTCTCGGATTTATTTTTTTTAATTTTTTTAAGCGATCTGAAATCATATTGCATCACGCGAGCCTACCCGAGTATACCCGAGCGCCGCCGGCGATCATATGTGGAAAAAAGCGCCCCCTATCGTCTCCCAGATGACATAAGGGATTTTGGAATGGACTCAATGAAAATGGATGGGGGAAAAAATCCGGTACTCCACATTTTCCAGTCCACTGATCCAGCCGGGGTTACCACTGTTCATTCTGGAGCCTCTCAGCCCCGCGGAATCATGTGTACTACTGTATCACGTTGGATCCATACACTTATCGATTTTTTCGAATGGTGATCAGGAATGGGAATATACTAGTTGGATACCATCTGATGTCAGGTAAGGAATCTATGTTATCAGTGTTAGGATAATCAGACAAATTTTGATGAAGATATAGGCTGTTTTGGGAAATGGGCTCTTTCGGTTTCACTGTAAAAGTCCAAGAGGAAATGAACACGGCGATTATCCGTGCGGGGCGCGAATGTGCTTGCGTGCACGTATAATATTGACCATCTAGCGTTTATTTGAAAACGATTCATAAATAGGCCGACGAATATCAACGTTCTGGAATATTCCAGTAAAAGACGATTATCACAGAATGGTCTAGAATTAACTGTTTTTTATTTCAAAACGGGTGCTTTTCAAAATGCTCTGAAACGGAAATGAAGCGATAAAAAACCAATCTGCCTTGACAGCACTGACTGGAAAAGTATTCTTTGATAAGCGACGGGCAGATTAGACACATGGACTCTCTAGCGGTGGTGGCAGAGAGGAGGAGCCTTGCTAAGCTCCATGCCATCAGGGAAAACCCCTCCCACCCCCTATACACAGACTGACAGCACTGAAACGGCTCTCCTCCGTGTCTTAAATGACCCGATTACAGCTGCTGATGCAAGAAACTCATCCCTACTATTACTCCTTGACCTCTCAGTCGCCTTTGACACGGTAGACCACCACATCCTTATAGCTTGCCTCGAGCATTACGTAGGCCTTAGGGGCCCCGTCTTAGACTGGTTCAGGTCCTACCTGAGTAATAGGACCTTCTCTGTCCAACTCTGTGATCTCACTTCCTCTGTGGCCCCCCTCACCTGCGGGGTGCCCCAAGGCTCGATATTGGGTCCAACTCTCTTCCTCCTATACATACTCCCCCTAGGCCAGATCTTGGCAAAACACAATATCTCATTCCACTGCTTCGCCGATGACGTGCAAGTTTACCTCCCCTTAAAGCCCACCCAAGGGAAAACGTCAATAGAACCACTGCTTGACTGCCTGGCAGAAATCAAGTGCTGGATGTCCGAAAACTCCCTGACATTGAACGAAGGGAAAACCGAGGTCATTGTTTTTAATAGTGCCCCCCCGCCCCCCCCCCCCCCCCCCCTCATTGACGCACTTGGTCCTCTGGGCCCAAACCTCTCCACCTCTGTCAGGAACCTCGGGGTCATCTTCGACAGCAATTTTAAATTCGATAGACAGGTCAGCGCCGTAGTTAAAAACAGCTTTTACCACCTTAGACTCCTGGCGAAGACAAAGGCATACCTCTCCCAAAGTAACCTAGAGACGGTGATACATGCCTTTGTCACCACCCGCCTCGACTACTGCAATGCTCTGTACACGGGCATCGACAAGTCCCTCCTACGCCGCCTACAACTGGTGCAGAACGCAGCCGCGCGCCTCCTCACCAAAACAAGAAAACACGAACACATCAGCCCAGTTTTGGCCTCACTCCACTGGCTGCCTGTTAGCTTCAGGATCGATTTTAAATTAGCACTAAATGTTTTAAAATCATTAAATGGCACGGCTCCCTCCTATCTGTCCGAGCTCCTGCACCGCCACACCCCCCACCGATCCCTCAGATCAGCTGACCAGATGCTATTGGTGGTACCCAGAACCAGGCTCAAGACTAGGGGAGACAAAGCTTTCTCCACCGCAGCGCCTAGACTGTGAAACAGCCTCCCCCTCAGCGTACGGGCCGCCCAGACCGTACAGGCTTTTAAATCACTCTTGAAAACCTACCTGTTCTCCTTGGCCTTCCCCCCTACTTAACCACCACTAGACCCCTGGCCCTTCTATCCTCTTTTGTTTTACTGTGTCCTACCAGTTTTTATTACTTTCATTGCTTTATTATGTTTTTAATCCTATATCTTGCACCATATTGTTTTGTTTTTGTTGCTTTGCTATGTTTTTTTTCTTTCTTTTAATCTTATACCTTGCCTCACACTATTTTGTTTTTATCAACTTGCTTGTGAAGCACTTTGGTGTCAGCTGCCGCTGCTTGGAAATGTGCTATACAAATAAAACTGACTTGACTTGACTGACAGGAGGAGCACGTTCAGTGCTAGACTAACACTCCCAAGATGTACCACTGAACGGCACAGGAAGTCCTTCATTCCGACAGCCATCAGACTCTACAATGCATCACTGTGCCTCACTGCATCAATGAGCACAGGGTGACAGTTACCATCTTCCTGGATTACTTTTAAAACAACATTGTTCAATATTACACTTACTGTAGATTTCTTTTTTTGTGATCTACTTTTTCTCCTCCTTTTTCTGTATTTTCTCCCATCCCAATTTAGTCTTTATGCCAATTCCCCCTCCCCTTCCTGGTCGTTGCGCGCATTTGCCCCCCACTTGCCGGTCTAGGGAGGGTTGATAGATACTATCACATGTCCCCTCTGATACATGTGGAGTCAGCCAGCCGCTCCTTTTCACCTGACAGCGAGGACTCTCACTGAACGTAACATGTGGGAGGCTCACACTACTTCCCCCAGTTCCCTCCCTCGCTGAGCAGGCGCCCCGACCGACCTGTAGGAGTCGCTGTTTACAACGACCAGGATACACCCCCCGCCGGCTTCCCACCCGCTAACACTGCCAATTGGTTAGTATGGACGACCGACCAAGCCGGAGGTACCGCTGACAGCTGGATTCGATACCAGTGTCTCTGCGGTGGTAGGCAGGCGCTTAGTCCGCTGCGCTACTCAGCCGCTCACTTACTGTAGATTTCTGTATATTTACATAACATAGGAAATGTGAATCCCGGACCATATTTTATTATTAGGCAATTTTTTTTGTTATTCTTATTCGTGACTTTTTTTGTCTACCTGAATGTTTACTGTGAGCGATTTGTAGTGCCAAATTTCCCTCGGGATGATTAAAGTATTTCTATTCTATTCCCTCCCTACTTTCCATTTTCCCACATGGAATGCACCCAATTGGATAAATTACATGTTGGTGCTCTAATGCAACATCTAGTGGCTGAATGTTATCTATAGCACCTTTAATGTTCATTTAGAGATGCATGAATACTGGAAGCAAATGAGTGCCAGAAGTATTTGAATTTAATCAGACACCGCATTTATAGCATTGAAAATAATAACTTTGAAAACATGTATCTGAATTTGAAAACATTTATCTGAATTTTTTCAGACACCGCATTTTTGTATCTGAATTATTTCAGACACCGCATTTATAGTTTCAGACACTGAATTTATAGCATTGCAAATAAATACTTGTATCTGTATCTGAATCATGTATCTGAATTTCTTTGCTCTGAATTTACCTATGCGAAATAAAAATGCAGTGTTAATAAAACAATTCGAATGCATAATAAAATTCAATTCGACGCCAAAAAAAAAATTCGATGCATAATTGCGGTGTATATAATTCAATGTCAAAAATTCGATGCATAATTGCGGTGTATGGAATTCGATGTAAAAAACCAACATCCAGGTATCCAGCTGCAGAACCACAGAACCACCACAGCAGCAGCAGGCTGAGGCCCCTCGCTTCCATTGGCTGATTTGAGTCACGTGACCGTCCCACCCAATGGCTGAATTAGAGTATTGCACTGCGGGCATTGGCTGATGCACTGCGGGATTGATTGAACACTTTATTAACAGATTGCAGAATGGGTACACGTGACCGCCACAGGCCCTGATTGATTGATGTCACTGTACCCATTCTGCAATCTGTTAATAAGGTTTTCAATCAATCAATCAATCCGGGCCTGTGACGTCACTGTACCCATTCTGCAATCTGTTAATAAAGTTTTCAATCAATCAATCCGGGCCTGTGACGTCACTGTACCCATTCTGCAATCTGTTAATAAAGTTTTCAATCAATCAATCAATCAATCACTGTACCCATTCTACAATCTGTTAATAAAGTTTTCAATCAATCAATCAGGGCCTGTGGCGGTCACGTGTACCCATTCTGCAATCTGTTAATAAAGTGTTCAATCAATCAATCAATCCCGCAGTGCATCAGCCAATGCCCGCAGTGCAATACTCCAATTCAGCCATTGGGTGGGACGGTCACGTGACCCAAATCACGTGACCCAAATCAGCCAATGGAAGCGAGGGGCCTCAGCCTGCTGCTGCTGTGGTGGTTCTGTGGTTCTGCAGCTGGATACCCGGATGTTGGTTTTTTACATCGAATTCCATACACCGCAATTATGCATACAATTTTTGACATCGAATTATATACACCGCAATTATGCATTGAATTTTTTTTTTGGTGTCGAATTTAATTTTATTATACATTCGAATTGTTTTATTAACACTGCATTTTTATTTCGCATAGGTCAATTCGGAGCAAAGAAATTCAGATATATGATTCAGATACAGATACAAGTATTTATTTGCAATGCTATAAATTCGGTGTCTGAAACTATAAATGCGGTGTCTGAAATAATTCAGATACAAAAATGCGGTGTCTGAAAAAATTCAGATACATGTTTTCAAATTCAGATACATGTTTTCAAAGTTATTATTTTCAATGCTATAAATGCGGTGTCTGATTAAATTCAAATACTTCTGCACTCATTTGCTTCCATAGAATACCCCTTCTTCACTGCCGATACCGTGTAGGGCACGTTATTCGAAAAAAAAAAATTGAATTAGACTATAACTAATGCTTTTGTTCGTGTCAACTGCATTGATTCAGCCTACTGATGGGAGTTACGATCTGATTAGTTATTAAAAAGGTAGAATCTGTGTTTTTGTTTTGGTCTGACGTGTGGGGTTCGAGTTTACTAACAGTTTTCCAGACCTCTCTTGGCATAACCTGAGGTGTGACCAGCAATTGTAACGCCTCCCCTATACCCACTGAAATCCAATTAGGTCACGGTTTGACGCCATTACAGTTTCTACCTTTAAGACCAGTAGTTTGCGGTGAAAGGACTAAATTGATTGAGTTATAAAATCCACGTTTGACCATTAGAGAGATGAAACAACCTTCGATATGAAGAACATGAAGTTAGTCAAATTTATTTCTGAGATTTTGCATTTCTTTCGTATTGGGGAAATTTTCCCGGTACTAGGGATATGCAAGGATATCCGGATATCAGGTTTTAAATTAACCGGATATTCAGTTAACAGTTAAATGGTAATCCATTTATAGGGTGAATGTGTAAAAATGTTGATAGAAATAAACAAGTTCTAGACCATTTCTGCTTGCTGCCAGTGCCAAGAAACAGCTGAAGCTAAAAAAAAAAAAAAAAAAAAAATAAGTTTGAGAGGTTGGTTCATTTGATCTGGCTTTTAGAGAGACAGTGCATTCTCACTCTAGTTCTGAATGTTTACTGTGAGCGATTTGTAGTGCCAAATTTCCCTCGGGATGATTAAAGTATTTCTATTCTATTCCCTCCCTACTTTCCATTTTCCCACATGGAATGCACCCAATTGGATAAATTACATGTTGGTGCTCTAATGCAACATCTAGTGGCTGAATGTTATCTATAGCACCTTTAATGTTCATTTAGAGATGCATGAATACTGGAAGCAAATGAGTGCCAGAAGTATTTGAATTTAATCAGACACCGCATTTATAGCATTGAAAATAATAACTTTGAAAACATGTATCTGAATTTGAAAACATTTATCTGAATTTTTTCAGACACCGCATTTTTGTATCTGAATTATTTCAGACACCGCATTTATAGTTTCAGACACTGAATTTATAGCATTGCAAATAAATACTTGTATCTGTATCTGAATCATGTATCTGAATTTCTTTGCTCTGAATTTACCTATGCGAAATAAAAATGCAGTGTTAATAAAACAATTCGAATGCATAATAAAATTCAATTCGACGCCAAAAAAAAAATTCGATGCATAATTGCGGTGTATATAATTCAATGTCAAAAATTCGATGCATAATTGCGGTGTATGGAATTCGATGTAAAAAACCAACATCCAGGTATCCAGCTGCAGAACCACAGAACCACCACAGCAGCAGCAGGCTGAGGCCCCTCGCTTCCATTGGCTGATTTGAGTCACGTGACCGTCCCACCCAATGGCTGAATTAGAGTATTGCACTGCGGGCATTGGCTGATGCACTGCGGGATTGATTGAACACTTTATTAACAGATTGCAGAATGGGTACACGTGACCGCCACAGGCCCTGATTGATTGATGTCACTGTACCCATTCTGCAATCTGTTAATAAGGTTTTCAATCAATCAATCAATCCGGGCCTGTGACGTCACTGTACCCATTCTGCAATCTGTTAATAAAGTTTTCAATCAATCAATCCGGGCCTGTGACGTCACTGTACCCATTCTGCAATCTGTTAATAAAGTTTTCAATCAATCAATCAATCAATCACTGTACCCATTCTACAATCTGTTAATAAAGTTTTCAATCAATCAATCAGGGCCTGTGGCGGTCACGTGTACCCATTCTGCAATCTGTTAATAAAGTGTTCAATCAATCAATCAATCCCGCAGTGCATCAGCCAATGCCCGCAGTGCAATACTCCAATTCAGCCATTGGGTGGGACGGTCACGTGACCCAAATCACGTGACCCAAATCAGCCAATGGAAGCGAGGGGCCTCAGCCTGCTGCTGCTGTGGTGGTTCTGTGGTTCTGCAGCTGGATACCCGGATGTTGGTTTTTTACATCGAATTCCATACACCGCAATTATGCATACAATTTTTGACATCGAATTATATACACCGCAATTATGCATTGAATTTTTTTTTTGGTGTCGAATTTAATTTTATTATACATTCGAATTGTTTTATTAACACTGCATTTTTATTTCGCATAGGTCAATTCGGAGCAAAGAAATTCAGATATATGATTCAGATACAGATACAAGTATTTATTTGCAATGCTATAAATTCGGTGTCTGAAACTATAAATGCGGTGTCTGAAATAATTCAGATACAAAAATGCGGTGTCTGAAAAAATTCAGATACATGTTTTCAAATTCAGATACATGTTTTCAAAGTTATTATTTTCAATGCTATAAATGCGGTGTCTGATTAAATTCAAATACTTCTGCACTCATTTGCTTCCATAGAATACCCCTTCTTCACTGCCGATACCGTGTAGGGCACGTTATTCGAGAAAAAAAAATTGAATTAGACTATAACTAATGCTTTTGTTCGTGTCAACTGCATTGATTCAGCCTACTGATGGGAGTTACGATCTGATTAGTTATTAAAAAGGTAGAATCTGTGTTTTTGTTTTGGTCTGACGTGTGGGGTTCGAGTTTACTAACAGTTTTCCAGACCTCTCTTGGCATAACCTGAGGTGTGACCAGCAATTGTAACGCCTCCCCTATACCCACTGAAATCCAATTAGGTCACGGTTTGACGCCATTACAGTTTCTACCTTTAAGACCAGTAGTTTGCGGTGAAAGGACTAAATTGATTGAGTTATAAAATCCACGTTTGACCATTAGAGAGATGAAACAACCTTCGATATGAAGAACATGAAGTTAGTCAAATTTATTTCTGAGATTTTGCATTTCTTTCGTATTGGGGAAATTTTCCCGGTACTAGGGATATGCAAGGATATCCGGATATCAGGTTTTAAATTAACCGGATATTCAGTTAACAGTTAAATGGTAATCCATTTATAGGGTGAATGTGTAAAAATGTTGATAGAAATAAACAAGTTCTAGACCATTTCTGCTTGCTGCCAGTGCCAAGAAACAGCTGAAGCTAAAAAAAAAAAAAAAAAAAAAATAAGTTGAGAGGTTGGTTCATTTGATCTGGCTTTTAGAGAGACAGTGCATTCTCACTCTAGTGCCAACCTCTAGTGCTAACCAGAGAGGAGTGGGGAGGAATGGAGCGTGGTCAGTGTCAGTCAGTTTTACAAGTATTGCTACTAATGTTGTGTGGGTGTCGTCTGGTAACGTTGGATGGATTTGTATCGTCTTGTTGAGAGAGAAAGAGGTAGAATTAACACGCGGCAGACCACTTGGAACCACGTTACCAAATTTCTTTAAAAACACAGCTAACCAGGGGCGGCCGGGTAGCGCAACTAAGCGTCTGTCTACCACCACAGAGACAGTGGGATCGAATCCAGCTGTGGTGCTTCCGGGTTGGCCGACCGTCCATACTAACACAATTGGCAGTGTTAGCGGGTGGGAAACCCGGCGAGGGTGGGTCCTGGTCGTTGTAAACAGCGACTCCTACAGTTCGGTCGGGGTGCCTGCACAGCAAGGGAAGGATCTAGGAGAGGTAGTGTGACCTTCCACACGTTACACTCTCCCAGTGAGAGTCCGCGCTGCCAGGTGAAAAGAAGCGGTGGGCTGGGTACACGTGTCGGAGGAAGCATGCGATAGTCTCCGCCCTCCCAGACCGACGGTAGGGGGTAGAGTGTGCAACGACCAGGAACGGGAATTTTCATAACGACTAACATTGGGATGAAAAAATTATAAAAAAAAAATTAAATAAAAAATAAAACACAGCTAACCAGTTTTCAACAATGAAAGCAGATAGTCTGCTCTCAAAATAACCGTTATGCACGTCCATATACCAGTATCTATGCATCCTTGTAGGGCTGACCCCTATTAATCGATTAATCGGTCGAAAGGAGCCGTAGTCGACTGGCCAACCTCTTAGTCGAATATAATAATAAAAAAAAATTTAAAAGATTTTTTTATCATTCTTTACAAAAGAAAAGAGGCCTAGAAGCGTGGCTAACGCTAATGGCACGCATACCAGAGGCTAACTGCCTACGAAAACAGGCACAGAGGCACTGAAAGAGGATTTCACCCATCTAATGAACACACTAGACTAGACAAATATCAAGATGTATCCATCAGTGGACCAATTGCATGCTTTTGCAGAGAACAAGAAGCCTTCAGTAGACTCCTTCAGACATTAAGCACCGCCCACAGCCCAAATGGAACGATTAAAAAAAAAATAAAAAAATTGTCGACCAATAGTCGACTAACGGCAAATGTTGGCCAATCCTAGTCGACCATCCAAATGCTTAGTCGGGGACAGCCCTACATCCTTGTTAAATATGGATGGTGTGGTGATGGTCACTGGTTGGTTATCACATAGTTGACATTTATCCTCCTGTTTCCCTACAAACACTTAGCACTATTATCCTTCCTCACTGAAACCAATGGATTCTAATATGTCACTTTTCAGTTCATTTAAGTGTCCATTCAGAAACATGTCGTCTAGAGACTCTGAACTAACCTCTGTGTCCGGCTGCCACCGCTCTGATGCCTTCTGTGACTTCAGCTTGGCCCACACTGGAAAACAAGCAAAAACATTAATCTCAAATCAAGACGACGACAATCCCCCACCAGAGAAATAGCAAGTCCTTCGAGTCTTTAGCATTTCAGACACAATTAGCAAAAAATTCTTTTAAACACAGGGAAAAAATAAAACACGTACGAGAGACGGCGTCCTCAATCTGGGTGACGTTGGCAAAGTGGGCCGTGTTTGGGATGCCCAGACAACGCATACCGTGGGCATGTCGCCACTCCTAGAGAAGAGAACAAAGGAACAAAGGAAGAGAAGATTAGAGGATACAACAACACACTCAGTCACAATCTTCTAATTCCATTACAGAGAACACCATATTTTTCTATGAAATACAAATGGGGTACAATCCCTCTTTTGTCTATTGACTAGTTTTCAAAGGCGTCAACATACGGCGAAGTGCCTCTGGAAGGCCTTGGGTCCCCGGTAGGTGAAGTTGCCGCAGATCTCGCAGTTGTAGTTGATGTTCAGGCCGTGCAGTTTGTACAGCCAGTATGGAATCGGCTGCGGGGAACAACGGGAAGGTTAGCACCAAGTCTCACCTCAGTTCAGACATTTTAATAAGGCAATAGGACCATAATTAAAAGAATAATAAGAATTATGAACAACTCTGGATTCTGGTGGCCGGCTATTCTGTGACTGAATGATGGACTGTACGGTCTCCGTTGGTTTCTATAGATTTTTATTATAGCTATCATTCTGCATGAGCACCGTCTGCATTATATGGTTTAGATTGAATATACTTAGCTTGGTTCAAAGGTTTTAAAAATGTCAAAAGAAATTTGAGAGAGGTTGTCTATTCCCCTTTGCATTGTGTCTCTATTGAGACAGTAGGGAAGGCCGAGAGGGAGACCAGAGATACAAGAGACACAGGAGAGAAGGTTCTGGTGGGATTCAATCACAGACCAGCAGGGGTAGGTAGACCACTTGTAGTTGCAGAGGCGTGTGGTGGGTCTCAAAACACTATATACCATCTCTGGGCACTGCAGCCTAAAGTAATCCCTCCAGTCCAATAAAAACTCCCCAAGTCTGAAAGTCCCAAAAGAAAAGGCCTCACCTTGCCATCCCAGCCGAGGGGAAGGTTCTTGGGATTGTAGATGATCTCGTTGTCCTCGTCCTCGCTTTCACTCTCGCTCATCTGCTCCTCCTCCTCTTCCTCACGCTCCTCTCCCGTCCTGGCCTGCTTCCTCTGGACGTTCTCGTGGGTCAGCTGCCTCTGCTCCTGTCCACATCAACAGCCAAAGCACACAGGATGAACTGCTGGACTCATCTAACCAGGGTTCCCACAGACATTGCAAAATGAAATTCAAGGACTTTCAACTACTTTTCCAATATATATATATAAAAATCTGATCCAATATTTATGGCTTAAAACCTATTTCCGACAATTAGTTACACTTTAAATAAAAAAAATAAAATGTCTTGATTCAGAAATGTTTTATCATGGATGAAAAATTTTCAATGCAAATGGTTGATTTGAATTTCAGGTACTTTTAAGCACTTAATTGTTAGTTTCATTATGCATTGTGTGTTAAGTACTGACTTTTAATCATTTTGTTTTGCAATAATAATTGTTTTTGTATGTTTTTTTTGTGTGGACCCCAGGAAGACTAGTTGGTTGCTATGGCACCAGCTAATGGGGATCCGTAATCAAATCAAATCAAAAACCTTGTTAAAAAATAGGCTGTTTTCAAGGAATTCCAGGCCTCGACTTTTATTTATTTATTAAAAAATAATTATTTAAATCAAGCACTTCAATGACCTTGTGCGAACCCTGTCTAATTCACTAGGGTTCAGGGCGGGTTCCCAACCTTAATGGCAACCCCCCCCCCCCTTTTTTCTTTCATCAGGGGGAATTCAAGAGGCACCATATAATAAAAAATTCGAACACTCTAGTACCGCGGTACTATACTAATACCGGTATACCGTGCAACCCTATGCTGATGTGGGCACATTTTTGTACCACACTACCAAATGGTTAACCCTTGCACTGCGAAAATACAGACTGTTAACCCTTTCACTGCCACACAACAAAGGGTTAATACTTTCACTACCACAGTACAGAATGTTAACCGTTTCACTACCACACTACAGACGGTTTAGTGAAAGGGTTAACATTGACTGAAGCATTCGGGTCAGACCTACTCAAATGTTTACAAACAAACCTTTTAACAAATCTTCTAATTCATTGACTAAGAAACACATTAAATTAGGGAATGTTAAAAAGGAACATGGCAACATTATGGGAAATGCGCTTACCGGCTTCTCCCGAGTCAGACAAGAAGATAGATACCAATTTCCTCTCTGCGATCAGTAGAAAGCTTGTTGCTCTAATTCAGCGGTTCTCAAACTACGGGTCGCTACCCAAAGTGGGGTCGTGGATAGGTGACAGTGGGGTCACGCATTGGCAAGTAAAATTGTTTTATATATATATATTGATTTTTTTTTTTTTTTTTGCTGTTCCGTCAGCATATTTTGGCTAAATATGCCTCGTTTTATAAATGTGTATTGATAACATAGTGCTGTAATAAAATGTTCTAATAAATATACATGATCAAGTTCAACAACGTGTGCTTTTATTTTGATATTCCTTAATTCCGCGATACATTTGAAGTGTGGGGTCCCCAAAGAAATATCCTAAATAAAATGGGGTTGTGGTATAAAAAGGTTTGAGAACCCCTGCACTAATTTAAGCGGGTTTGTCCCATTGAGACATGGGATCTCTTTTACAAGGGAGACCCGGCCAAAAACATATTCTTGTCTGGAGAAGACGATAAGAGCATTTCGTATAAAGTTGCCATGTTCCTTTAAGTTTCCAATCCTGTGTGGAATTTTGGCTGTGAATTTAGTGACCCCCCTGGTTTGGACTTGGATGATGGATTGTGCTCTCGGGTTGAAAAAGCCTGAGATAACTGGAGCCATTATTTCCACACGCAGCGGTGAACCGTCTCCACTTACCCCCAGGATTTCCACATACTCGTAGATCTGGGCCTCCAGGAAGGAAATCTCTTTGTTGCGCTCGGTGTCTCTGCGGGGAAGTAATATGATCAATATCATTAGGAATCACAAATTGAACACCATGAGCACTCTTGTGCCTCTCTTTGTCAATGTCTGTCATATTGATCGTGAAGGTACACTTTGAGTTTCATAGACAAGATGGCAGCTTTCCTAGTACCTTACTGATTATTATCTCAGGATGACCGCCGTCAAGCCAGCTATATTCCTCTGAATATCAACTATCTGCAAATCGTGTTTCTGACCAAAATCCCATTGAAATGTACACAAGTTTACTTTTAAATGTTTTATTTACTGTGACCCAGTTCAGTCAATACTTGTGAACATGCACCACACCCTCTCTCTAGAGAACAGGGAAATATCCCTTAACTCATTCTGTGCCAAACACAAGATTTCTCGTGTTTCAAATCCAAGCGTTGAACGCCAAACCCGAGATATCTCGTTTTTAGATCCTTTTTTCGATTTTCCCCCATTCTAAACACTCGCGCGGACCTGCCTGTGTCTCCCTGGCACTGCTGCCTACATTATAATTGCAATGACGATCGAATCCCGACAGGTGGCAGTATTGCCTACCTTTTAAACTGAGTCTCTCAGTTGTCTCTCAGTGCCCATGGCTGCAGGAATCCCCTCCCCCTCAAAGTGAAGCAGCACACCATCTGTCGCTGATTTGCTCGCCTGAAACCTATTGTTTGCCGTATTATAGCCAGGCCCAATGCACACCAGTAATGGCGATCACGATGGAACTACTGGGATTATTCATTTTGGAGTACGTTCTGACAAAGGTAAGGTACATTTTTGGTCTATTTGACCAAACCTAAAACATGCTTTTGTATTGATCACAGCGTCGTATTTTACCGAACATAAAACATGCTTTTGGTAACGATCGCAGCTTCGTAAAACGACCCCCACCCCCTTTGATGACTTTATGAAGAAACATCTATATGGTATATACCTTTGATTTGAAAATAATATAAGTTTCAGGCGAGCAACCTGAACGATTTGCGCATAACCCGTCATATCTCACAATCTAGAAAACGAGACTGGATTAATTTGATTAATTAATGTTTAGCGTGGTATAACGCACAAACGAAAGTATGTAGAAATGAACTGGTTTGTCCCTGTTGGACTATAACGCATGCCACAAACTAATGCAAAGTCAATGGGCACAAACTAACTGAAATTAGTTTTTGTGTCTAACCAACCGGAGCTGTAGGCATCCAATAGGAAGAACGGCACGGATTGTGCTGAGAAAGGACTCTTACCGATCGACAACATCAGGAAATAGAGTGTTAAAAAGTGATGAACTATCCCTTTATACCCCGAGACATCATCAACATGCTAAATCTGGGGCTGCTCCATGGTCAATGAACACAAGGGGGGCTGATTGCCCAAGCCAATCAGCAATGCCAACTGACACACATGACTGGGTCATCCCTCGAGCTTAGAGCTGCCGCAGTTCAGGGCACGCCCACCGCAGAGTCAAGGTGATCACCACTGGTTTCCCCCCGTTTATTTTAGGCCTATTGTTTATGTTCCAATCGTTGCGTTATGTGATCTGAAATAAATGCAATGCTATTTTGTAAATAATAATAATGATATAGCCTATTTTCTTCATGCCATGTGTTCGAAGGTATCCACTCACTCATATATTATAATTGTTTTGATTTATTTTTTTTACAAAACGAATATTCGATTGTAAACAAATTAAATCGATCTTAATAACAGAAACGACTATTCGAATTTTCAGTCCCATCCCTAGTCCACAAGTATAGATATTTTTGAAAGCCGACTCTTTTCTTTGCAATCAGGACCATGGAGAGATCCCTGCAGCCTGTCATTATACAGAGTTGTAAACGGAGGGGTGAAAATGCCCTTCCAGACTGTAGAAAAGCCATCATTCAGAGCTCTGCTTCAGCAATAAAGATGTATGTGGGTCTAGGATTTTTTTTTTTTTTAAAGGGTTTCTTTATGGCGGTTACCATTACGGTTTTAATGGCTTCGCTAATCTGTGCGGTAAGGAATCAAATCAATACCGCGGCAGCTCTACTCGAGCTGCTGCACTAAAACATAACTCCCTGTGGAAAGACCACGGTGCTGTCCTGACAACAGATCCTTTCAAATAAAAATGGCTGGATGTCATTTTCCATAATCGGCATGACTCCCAAGTGTGACACGTTTATCTGTCACACAGTAAACTTGGGCATAGATTTATTTGTTTAGATTGCTAGCGTGGCTAATAAATGTAAAGATATTGTTGCCCCGGTGATGTGCGCGCACAATGGTGCCAAATGAGGTTCATATTCTAGTATAGCGAACCAGAATTTAAACCTCAACTCACACAAACATGTTATTGGTGGACAAACTCTAAAATACACAGGAATAACAATGGGTGGCAATCAATTGGACTATGGCCCTTATAAAGTTAAACTATAATGATATTTTGAATTAAAAAAAAAACTAATAAAAACTAAAGTAAGACTGATGAAAGCACAGACTGAATGAAAGAAGCCAATGACTGAAAATGATCAAAAGCAGACCACCCTTGTGTTAATGTTTAGACACCACTCATCTACAGGAACATACTTTTTGGGTCCTTTGGCTTTTGGATTCTTGGCAAACAGTGAAGGATCCAGGGACTCCAGGGATTTGCCTTTGGTGCTGAAAAGCCTCTGTGCCCTCTCCTCCAGGGTCCTGTCAGAAATATACACATACAGTCCATCACTATACTAAACCTGTGGTTCTCAAAGTGGGGTCCGGGGATCCCCAAGGGTCCTTTGGAAGGGATTCCCCAGCAAAACAGGGAATAGTTTAATTCTAGTATTATTTAAGTCAAGTGTTTATTAACCCCATTTGGGAAATTCAGGTGTCATAGCAGCATGGGGGAGGAGAGATACAGACGGGGAGGAAAAACACAGGTTTCAGTCTGTCCACTTATCTCTGAATTCTGGCCTAAATCATATCCAACAAACATCTTATCAGGTGGGGTCCCTGGGAGAAAATGGGATCAAATGGGGCACGTGGCCCATTGCATATCAATTTGTGGGTCCTTGATGTGGTAAAGGTTTGAGAACAACTGTACTAAATAACAGACCATCAGTTCAGAGTTGTTTCACAAAAATGTAAAGAAATATTTTTTTTCTCTTGTTTGAAAAATCCAAAAGATATGTACAGAAGGCAGAATTAAGACATACGTTTTAGTGAATATTGTAAACGCTCACCCTCCACACTTGAGTCCCAGAGCCATGAGAGCAGACTTCAGCCTGTCCAGACCCAGAGACGCCAACTCCTACGGAAGAGAAAGAACCAAGAAAAACACAAGGCAAAAAGGCAATAGGAGCGTTATGAACAGGAATGTACTTATTGTTTATTGTCCATAAGTGTTATCATATTGTGCTAATGTGAACATTAGTCAAATTTATCATACAATGGCTTCTGAAATATGTGAGAATGTTAACAGAAATAGAAAGTGTTTAATTAAGCAGCAGAGTTCAACTAGGCGCTCTTGTGAGTACAATGGTTTACAAAAGAAAGTCATCAAGTGCTCTTGGGTCTTTGTGAAAACTGGAACAAGATGTGGGATCACAGGCATTCAAAGAATTACAGGAAGAGAGAGACATTAAAAAGCCTTTATTGTGGCATGGTTACATAATTTTAAAAAGCAAACATGTTTCGACCAGCTGGATAAAGACTGGATTAAGACCAGCTGGTTGAAACATATCGGCTTTTTAAAATGATGTAGCCATGTCACAATAAAGGCTTTCCAAGTTGCCTTTCTTCCTGTAATACTTCTTTGAATGCCTGGGATCCCACGTCTTGTTCTAGAGACAGTTTCATGTTGGACGGCACACTTCCCATTACCATGTCCTTTATGCAGGGACCTTTATGTGTAAGTAAAGCTGCGGCGTGTCTTACCTCCCAGGAGGAGAAGGCAGAGAGGTCGAGATGAGCTCCAGCGTGGGTCAAAGCGCTGCTGGTCTCTTTCTGCAGACACATGAAAGAGACATACATCAGTTACATCAGCAGCCTCACAAAGCTTCTGAATTTTAAATAGCCTGGCCGTAGAAAAGTTTGCTGCTAGTTTTTAACAGTGATGGTTTGGTGTCCCCGGATGATGACATGGATTGTTTGGTTCATGTCTTCAACACGCACCCATGGTAGCTCGCTCTGTTCGACCCGTAAACTCCGCCCCTTGGTTGAATAATGACATCTGTGAGCTCAGACGTAAGAGTCGTAAAACGATTCAACAATCAAATTAAGAGTGCCAGGGCTACTTATTTCTCTAAACGCATCTCCTCCAGTAAACACAATCCCAGAGTATTATTTAAGACCATAAACTCAATTGTCAGCCCGCCCCCTCCCCTCCCCATTTGTTCAAATGACGACTGTAACAGCTTTCTTTAATTTTTGTTAACAAAGTTGCTAATGTAAGGGCAAACATCACCCCATCCCCCTCCCTCCTCCCTCTCTGTCCAGTTACGGAATCATCCCTGAGCAGTTTTTCACCTGTCTCCCTGACAGACCTAATGGACACAGTGAGCTCAATGAAATCCTCCACAAGCCCGCTAGATATATTCTACACACATCCATGCTCAAGGAGGTTCTGTTGGCCCCAGTTTAGTAACAATCATAAATAAATCACTAGTCTCAGGCTCTGTCTGTCTATTTTAAGGAGGCGGTTGTACCTTTCAAAAAGCCCAATTTAGACCCCTCCCTGCCAAATAACTACAGACCCATTTCTAAGTTGCCATTTATCACGAAGGTGTTATAGAAAGTGGTGGCAAATCTCAGAGTAATTACAATCAGGTTTCAGCAAAACACACTCCACTGAAACTGCCCTCCTCAGAGTCTCAAATGACATTATGATGTCCTCTGACTCCAGCGAAAGCTCTCTAATTTTGAGAAATTGGACAAACATGTCAAAACTCTGACTCGCAATCGTTTCTTCCATTTAAGAAACATTTCAAAACTCCGGTCCATCATATCTCACAACAAACTAGAAATGTCTGTACAGGCCTTTATTTCATCCAGACTCGATTACTGCAACTCACTCTTCATCCGTCTAAATAAAAAACACATTGATCAACTTCAGTTGGTCCAAAACGCTGCTGCCAGGCTAGTTCAAGTTCAAGTTTGTTTATTATTTGTCACAACAAAATACAGAATACTTTATGATGAAATGCTTGTTTCTGTATGAGCCCCTGAGAGTGTGCTATATACAGTAAAACAATTTTAAAAGTAATTAAGACGCAAGTAAAAAGTAATTAAGGGAATGTTCAGTCAATATACATATATACAATATACAATACAGAGTAAACTGAGTAACAGTGAGGTACAATGCAGAAATGAGATGAGGTACAAAACTTAGGGTAGGGTGGAAGGAACTTAGGTATGAATGTAGTGCAAATCTCTTTAATAATAGATCAATATAAAGTGTGTTAAAGTGTCTAAAGTGAGTAAAGTGAGTGGTAAGGTGAGTGTTTGTTTAAAGTGAGTGTGTACATGTGGATGTGTGTGTGTGCACTGTGCAGTGAGTGTAGATGATGGGTTGTGAGCATCCTGATGGCCTGGGGATAGAAGCTCCTTCTGAGTCTCTCTGTACTGGCCATAAGACTCCGGTAGCGCTTGCCTGACCGCAGCAGTTCAAAGAGGCAGTTGTTTGGGTGACTAGAGTCTTTGATTATTCTCTTAGCCTTGGCCCTGCAACGCTTGTTATAAATGTCCTGGAGAGTGGGAAGCCCACCTCCAATTGTGCGTTCGGCTGAACGCGCCACTCTCTCTGCTGCGGTCTTGTGCGATGCTATTCCCAAACCAGGAGGCGATGTTACCAATCAGGACTCAGGATGCCCTCTATTGTGCACAAGTAGAAGTTCTTGAGTAGCTTCTGACTCACTTTGAACTTCCTTAGGCGCCTAAGGAAGTAGAGGCGTTGCCTTCTTCACTACACTGATGTGTGTGGTCCATGTCAAGTCCTCGGATATGTGGACTCCGAGGTACTTAAAACGGCTACTCATCACTATGTCCAAGAAAATCATGCCACATCTCCCCCATCCTTGCTTCTCTGCACTGGCTCCCGGTAAACTCCAGGATAAATTTCAAGGTCCTGGTGTTCGCCTACAGAGCCCCCCTTCATCCGCGCATGATGAATCATAACATATAGGATCATATACAGTTGAATTTTTTAATATAGCGTGTATCGGGAATAAACGGCAGTTGATAATCTATATATGCGTTTATGCCTATAACTCACGTTCTATGAATTACTGCAGAAAACGATAAAACATACTTATATTCTAGAAGGTATTTTTGGAAGAATCTATGAATGAAAAGGTATAACGTTCCTACATCCTGCACAATAGATAATCGATGTTGAATGGGCCATAGTAATGTCAATTTAGCAATACAATTAAAAAAGTTATAGCCCTGCAAAGAAGGTGAACATCTCCATAAGCTTAGAGTGGTGGCAGTGAGCCTACATTGATGGATATAACCGTGGCAGGGAATGTGTTAATGAGCTCATCCATCCACTTTCCTCCAGCCGGTCACTGTGG
The DNA here is from genome assembly GCF_963971535.1 of Notolepis coatsorum. Lineage (NCBI taxonomy): Eukaryota > Metazoa > Chordata > Actinopteri > Aulopiformes > Paralepididae > Notolepis > Notolepis coatsorum. The sequence continues at coordinate 62,758,910 of NC_140168.1, read as the reverse complement.
TCATCCCATCAGGAGCTCCTGGTGGTGCCCAGGACCAAACCCAAAACAAAAGGGGACCGAGCTTTTGCAGTGACTGCCCCAAGGCTCTGGAACGCCCTCCCCTTAAACCTGAAAACGCTCCCTCAGAGCGAATTTTTAAAAAGGCAGCTAAAAACTTACTTCTACAGGCAGGCATTTTAAACACCCATAGCCGTTTCTTTCTGTTTATGTCTTTTTTGTTTTTAGTTTGTCTATTCATTTTAATGTTTTTTTCTTCTCTTCACATGTTTTATTTCTTGTATTTTTACTGATGTTTTAAAATGTTGTGAAGCACTCTGTGCACTCGTGCTGAGAAGGGCGCTATAAAAATAAAGTTTACTTACATTCTCTGGAAAGGAGGGCCTTCTGATTTGGTTGTGTGTGTGAAGCATCTTGTAAACAATGTTCTTTAGAAAATTGCTTCATAAATAACTATAATTATCAACCCCCCCCCCCCCCCCCCCCCACTATCCACATCCAACAGACTACGGTCTGGTCATTGCTGAGGACTCACCGGCCAGCCTGGAAAGGTCCCGTTCTCCCACTTCTTCTCAAACTCCACCAGGACCTTGCCGTAGAGCTCGTTCTGGTCCAGCAGAGGTTTGACTCTGTCCGTGTAGTCCTGCAGGTACTCCATCAGCATCTCCAAGTATCTGCCACGAAAGAGGCACCGGATCACGGCTTTGTCAACGAAAGCGACATTGCTATTGGTATGTATGTGACGGGAAAAGGCAGACTTTGTGACAAACCGGCACATAATACCAGTTAATGTGGGCAGAACGTACACCACAGCCATGAAATGTGCCCGTGGTGCGGTGAGCGCATTTACCCTTGTGAAAATGTAGCATGGTAAGATTATGGCAAAAATCATAATCACAATTATTTGTCAATATTGAGATCACGATTATTTATTGAAAAGAAATACCTGTTCTTTTAACAGCTGATTTCCACAAGTTTCCTCTCGATTATCTTCTTTCCATAATAGCTAGAAGCCAAAATCGTAATTGAAAATAGAATTTGATTAACCTCTTAAGTATACTCGTTATTGCCCGCCAATCGTTGTGCGCCAACAACGAGGGAACTCGTTTTGGGATCAATATTTCATTTTTTCGCCATGGCATTCATAATTCATCCAGCCTCCCTCCGGGGCGCAGTTGGACCCTGGTCTGATATTGCAACGCCTCAATACCGCCCCCTGGTCGATGTCGGGCGAGTTACACTCCACGCCAAACCGGAAGTGGCGCTCGGTGCATCGGGGAAATTCCTCCGCCAGAGATATATTGTAACGTGGGTCTAGATACACACTAGAGTGCATTGGGATCGCTTTCTAAACGCAATAATCAATATGATTTCGGCGTTTATTGCGTCATACAAACGGGAAATGGATCTAGCAGATCGACCGACGTCAAATAATTGGAATATTTTTCCTCCAGTCTCACGGTAGGGCTGGGCGATAAAACGATAACGATAACTATCGCGATAAATTATTTCCTCGAAATAAACATGAAACGTGGTCGCAAAGTTTCGATATATCGATTTCCAAGCTTGGCTCCGTTCAGCCTCGGCTCAGCACACCCACTAACAACAACCAACGTTACGTGATGACGTGACGTGCATACGCACAACAGCTAACAACCAATCAGTGAAGGAGATGGCCGAGAGCGAACGAGATCCGGAAGGAGACCCAGAGGTACTAGGACTCACTCAACAACAAGGCTTGCTAGGCTAATTAGCTTGCACGGCGTTGTTTTATATATTTTACGTGCCGAGTATGTGTGTGTTTTGAATTCTGAGGCCACGTTTAAGTAGTGTGGGGTATACAGTGGACGTCGTTTCAATATATTGTGGCGGAAGAGTATTTTAGTGTAATATTTAGCACATTGTCATGGAATACACCACTTATAAACAACAGGCTAGCTAGGCTAATTAGCTTGCACGGCGTTGTTTTATATATTTACGTGCCGAGTATGTGTGTGTTTTGAATTCTGAGGCCACGTTTAAGTAGTGTGGGTGGGGTATACATTGGACGTCGTTTCAATATATTGTGGCGGAAGAGTTTTAGTGTCATATTTATTGTCATGAGATGCTCCGCTTGTCGGCTACTGTTAACGTGCGCGGACTGATGACGACATCAACTCGACTTGAGACATTCGCAGCAGCATAAGAAGTTAATTAAACTTGACAGACATTATATCGACGATAATTATCGATATCGAATTATATGAAAATAATTTTATAATTTTATCGCGATAACGTTTTTGGTCATATCGCCCAGCCCTATCTCACGGTAAGAGTAATCTAACGTTATTTTCATCTTGATTGTCCATTTCTTTGTTTGCAATCAGTCTGATCAACGTATCAACCCATACTAAATAAAGCTGTTACTGACGATCAAGGAATTATAAACGATCCCCCCCCCTTTCCTTCACGCATGATGAAGCATAATGTATACCGATCATATACATTTGAATTTTTTTATATAGCGTGTATAGCAGGGGTGTCAAACTCATTTTCACAGAGGGCCACATCAGCATTATGGTTGCCCTCAAAGGGCCAAAGACCGTATTAATGTTAATGTAATGTAAAATAAATGTAGCTACTCATTTACATATTGTTAAACATGTTGTTTCTGTATTTATTACTTATTAAAGTTATACATATTGCATATGCATTTGCATAGATGTAGAAATTTATGTTAGCTTATGTTATTTTAACAAATAATTTTAGTTTATCAGAACCCCATATTACTCCATCAATCAATTATCAAACCATTCAAGTAAATAACAAAGAAGAATATCATCAAATACAAGCTATGACATTAAGTTTGTTCAAAACCTTTTTGTCACAGTCAAGAGGGGCAGAACTAACAACTGAGCTGCAAAGAACACGTGGGACAGATGTAGCAGATGTTACAAAAACAAATGGCTGCACACAACCTTGCAGAGGCCACTAATGGAAGATAGTTTAATTAACTTTAATTAACAGATTGCAGAATGGGTACAGTACAGTACAGCTCAATACACACAATTGTTAAGGGAATGCAGACCAGAGAAGGACTTTCGACTTGTTTACATCAGGGTCCCCCATTTTCAATTCGTAATGAAATTGCTATTATGTGTCTGCATGAACACACAACTGTAACTGTACTCAAAAATAACAAAATAAGGGTCGTCTCAGTTCACAACTATTGGTCAAGTTTTGGGTGGGACTTGTTTGCGTCCCTACAGCTTCTTACCCTGCCCCTTTTCTTGATCCTCCAATCACAGCTGTCGCTTACCTCTGACTTCCTCGTACAAACTTTGTTTGTACGAGGAAGTCAGAGGTAAGCGACAGCTGTGATTGGAGGATCAAGAAAAGAGGGCAGGGTTTTGAGACAGGTCCATTGAGCGAGATGCTCGGTTATGTCACACAGCCAGCTTGCATCTGACAGTTCAGACAATATTTCTTCAACCCTTTGTTACCTATTCCGCCTGGATCTTTTTTGTATTTTGGGCTGTAAAATTGTCAAAGAATGTCTGAGGAGTAAGTGCTTTTGGCTTTTTTCCTTTGTTACTTCATCAATACCTCAGATGTTCAACACACATGTATGTGTGTGTAAGAATGTGTAATAACTAAGGCTGTCAAAGCTTTATTAACGCATTAACCCACAATTATTTTAACGCCGCTATTTTTTTAACCCAAGATAATTTTTTTTTTTTTTTTTTTTTTTTTAACCAGAGCTCTTGGGGGCCACATCAAATGACGTGGCGGGCCGCATTTGGCCCGCGGGCCATGAGTTTGACACCTATGGTGTATAGGAAAGAAACGCCAATCGATAATCTATCATATGCGTCGGGCCTATAACTCGCGTTTTAGGAATTACTGCAGAAAACCTTAAAAACATCCCACATCCGGAACGATAGATACCCGATGTTGAATGGGCCATAGTAATGTCGATATAGCTATAAATATAATATTTAAAAAGTTATAGCCCTGCAAAGAAGGTAAACATCTCTATAGGCTTACAGCGCTGGCAGACTGGGCCCAAAGATGGGTACAATGCATGGCGGCAAATGTGTTAAGCTCTAGCCATATTTTCAGATAATTACTAAAAGTACATAACTAAGTAAATGGAAGATTGCTCCACTTCTACAAGGGCCATTTGCATGTTCTTGGTATCTATGGACCTCAGGGAATGTATTCCCAGTGTCAGAAATATTGTGTCTGTTGTTACTATGCTTGAGTAAGAGAATATAAATTATTCTATACTTTCATCTTTGACGGTGAATAACACCATGCTAACATTGACCATTGACTAAAATTGACCACTGAGCTCATTCAGCACCTTCTTGAGATCAAGTGTACAAAAAATCTAAGCAAATTAATAAAGGTCAGATGATTTACAGGTTTTTTTGTAGATACAGTACTGAATTTTGCCATCCGGACACATGCAATTTGAAATATGAATATAGAATATAGAATATCAGGCCTATAAATTACCGAAATGATGGCCATGTCATACATCTATGGATCGCCCCCATATCTCCTCTTTCCAATGGCAGAGTTAAATCTGGATTTAGTACCACCAGGCGCCCGTTACAGGGCAGCAAAGACATTATTGAAATCTACTGCAAGTACAGTTACTTTTGTATAATGTCCATAGCTCCACCATTTTTTACCGGATTGCAATGAGTTATTTCTCTCTAGACGTTCACAGAAAGGTAAAGAAACAATATCAGGGCTGTACGCTAAGCTTTTTCACTAGGGGCACACTTGCCCCTAAATGAGAAATTTAGGGGCAAAAAATATTTTTTAGGGGCAAATTTTTTAATAACAATTTTACCATTATTTATATCAATTGTTTTTTATTTATATATTTTATATAATTTTTTTTTAATAAAATATATATATTATATAATCATACTTGTAGTTGTATTATCTGCGAGACATCGCCACCACGCAACAAGTCTAAATGCTCGCTATATGCAACCAGCTCCACTGTCTGTGTGTACTGAGTAGCCTCCAGCTACGGCCAGGATTCTCCGGAGCTGCAGCTGGGCCCTATACTGTAGCCTCCAGCTACGGCCAGGATTCTCCGGCGCTGCAGCTGGTCCCTATTGACTATATTCAGCGTGCCCTCAGCTCGAATACGCATCGACTCAGTGTTATAAGACATTGATATCAGGACGGAGCTATCTGAACGATTTAGTTTAATGGGACGTTTCGTTTTGAACAGTAAGCTAACGCAAGCTATCATGCACTACTAGACTTACTGGAGCATTTGTTGATAGCTATCAGTAGCTAGCCGGCTGGCAGGCTCACCGAGGTCCCAGTGTTTACAACAGCCACGGGTGCGAGAGCGCTGAGGAGGAGCAGACGCCGCAGCTCGCTGATCATACCTGCTGAGTGCTCACTGCTCAGCTCGCGTGAGTGACGTCATCGCGTCATCACACGCCTTGGATAATTTAGGAGTGAAATGCGAATCCAAGGCTTGAAAGCACTACTCGCAAGACCGCCCCCAGATAATATTTACCAAGCCCGCCCCCAGATAATATTAACCAATCGCAACGGCCAATTAAAGGGGCAATTCGCGACGATATCATCGCACTGTACAGCCCTGAATATACGTTGTATTTTATGGCAATAACGCTGAGGTTTATAAATCACGACTTTTACTGCAATATTTAGCTTTGACTGCGGCTGGTGTGAGCTGGGTAGTGTAGTTTTATGACATTTTGAGGTCCATCGAAAGCTCTGGGTCTCCTCTTTCTTAGGACTACAACGATTTCATGACGGCCTCATGTCCTCGCATCTAAATCATCCGGTTTCTGGTGCAATGCGCTGACATTTTATAAGCTCATATTTCGACAACACTTAAAATCATTGGTAAACAAACGTAGTGCTGAAAATATACACTTTGACTGCTGTTTTGATAGGGTTAGGGTCTTTACTCTTGGCTACATTTGAAAAAGAAACGCAACATCACTTAATACTAACTGTATTGATCTATTTGTGACGTAAAATAAATATTGTACTGATCGGGCTTACGAAGTTAATCACCAAACCCTAGGTAGTATGATGGTCATTTCAGTTTAACTCTTTAATTGCCAAACCTCGAGATAAGTCGGATTAACTCGCGTTGGCTGCCAGACCAGAGATATCTTGGGTTTTGGTCGTTTATCCTTTTATTCAATATTTTTATTCATTATTCATCCAGGGACCTTGGTGTTACCATAGGGAATGAGTCTGAGATCGCCAAAGTGCAATACCGGCCGCATCCAGCTAGACAGCGGTATCGAGCACCCTTTGAAACCTTATATCTTGGCCTGTGCAACGGTCAAATGTCTCCGGGCGCAGTTTTCTGGGTCAGGCCAGTCGAGCGGTTCTCCTGGTTGCATTGAAGCACGTCAAATGCTCCCGATCCATATGTTGTGGTGGATTATGTAGTGGACCAAATGGACATCGGATGGACCAGATGGCGATCAAACAATTGGAATCGTATTTTTGGAATACTCCCGATCACAGGTAAGGACTATCTGACGTCAATTCTGGCTTGATCGTGCAATGCTTTTATACGGATCAAGCTGATCAACATTTTTTGTGTTCAATACGAATGCCGTTACCGACAGTCAATGTGTCAGTGTCATTTTTTGATGCTTTGATCGCCACTAACGGCATTCGTTTTGAACACCACACACGCTGATCAGTTGGATCGATATGAAATCATTGTAGGATCAAGGTGGAATTGACGTCAGATAGTCCTTACCTTTGATCTGGGTTATTCCAAAAGAATATTCCAATTGTCTGATCGCGATTTCCAGTATTGATGTCCATCTGGTCCCCGACATAATCCGGCACAACACATGCATCGAGTGTCCTGGACACGTTTCAATGTGATCAGGTGAACCGCTAGGCTTGCCTGGACCAATATTCTCCGCCCGGAGGGGTTTAGATGTAACACACGGTTTAGTGCACTCTCGATACTGCCACCTAGCAGGATCTGGCCGGTACACTGCACCCTCGGGTCCCAGTATGCCTTTTAACCCTTTCACTGCCACACTACAGAAGGTTAACACTTTATAGTAAAGGGTTAACCTTCTGTGTATTGTCGCAGTGAAAGTGTGGCAGTGAAAGGGTTAAAGGCAACAGAGGTCCGTGACACTGAATAGAATATTAAAATCGATATATATACGTGATTGGCTGTCGAGGAAACTCGTATATATATATATATATATGTGGATGGCGCAGATTGAGTTAAAAAAAATTATTCCATTTGGGCTGTGGGGGTGCTTAATGTTTGAAGGAGTCGACTGAAGGCTTCTTGTCCTCAATTGTCCTCAATTGGTCCACTGATGGATACATCTTGATATTTGTCTACCGTAATTTTCAGACTATAAGCCGCGGCTTTTCCCCCCATTTTTCGACCCTGCGGCTTATATAACGGTGCGGCTAATCTATGGATTTTTACAGCTAACTGGGCGCACTCCCTCAGCTCTGTGACCGTCAGATCAGACTCCTAAATCTGCTGCAGCAGTGCACGCCTTGCCCCTCCTCCTCCGCCTCACATAACCACGTCAACAAACCATTACGGCAAGAGTGCATGAGCAGCTCAGAGCTCCTCTTTCAACATAACTGAAGCATTAAACAAAATGACCCAGTCAACGAACTACCGTAAATCCTCAAATAGAGGAGGGACCTCCGATAAAGGAGGGGCCTCTTATAATGGGGGGGGGGGGGTGTTGATGCACTTAGACAAACACAGGCCGGTCTCTAAAGTATTTTTATTTTATTTTTCGTGCAGTGATATAGAATGAGATAAACTCTTGCCAATGGAAATCAAGTGCTGCCTCCCGCTACACTGACTACCGTACATTAACGTTTCCCTCTGGTTCGCTTTAGCGCTAGCCAACGTTGTCATAATATCTAGATCTGTGGTGTCAGCTGGATGACGTTGACTTCGTTTGCAAACGTTAACGTTCGCTATCTATATGGCATTGGCAGACGAGGCTGGCGTTGTCCAGTTGACACATTAGAGACTAGTGTTGTCAAAAATATCGAAGTATCGATACATATCGATACTGAATATTTAAAACGGCTTCAATACTCATTTCCCGAAGTACCGATACTTTCTGCAGTATCGGTACCAGCTGGCTTGCTCCCGCAAGTTGTTGACAGACAGACGCGCTGCCAGAGCCTTGCCCTTCCGCCTCCTCCTCCTCCTCGCTCAGAGCAACAGACACAAGCTGCTGCAGCCTCCTCCCCCTCACAGCCGGGCAGCGCAGCCCTGTCTTCAGTTTGTAAACAACGCTATTATTAGCTAACGTTAGCTGTCGTTCCTCCGTTAGCTTAATGCTAGCTAGCTGGCCACCTATTACTTCATGGAAACGGAGTAACGTCAAGCCGAGCCCACTACACTAGTACACGCATGAACTCGACACAACTACCCCGTTTCCAACGTTAGGTCTAGCGGAGCCGGAGCCCATCCTACACCAGTACACACATGAACTCGACACAACGTTACCCCGCCTCCATGAAGTGTCCAATTAGCAGCAATGTTGTTGAAAATGTAACGTTAATAAATGCTCCGAGCATAGCTCCGGAGATCTCTCTCTCTCTCTCTCGTCATAACTAGAAAGGTGCGCTCAGTAGACCTAAAATCTCCAGCAGCCACTCTCTCTTTCTCTCTCTCTCTCTGATCTAAAGATAAACAAAGGGTTTTAAAAGTGTATTTATCTTCTCGTATAGTACCAGAGAGAAGCTGAGGAGAATCAACCAGCAACAAAAGCAAAATTTGTAAAAAAAGAAAAGAAAATTATAATAAAAAAAATAAGTATAATTATTTTTTTTTTGGTATTGAAAGTATCGATACTTTTCAAGGTATCGTATCGAAGTCGAAATTCCAGTATCGTGACAACACTTAGAGACCATGATGCTATGATAACGTTAGTAGCTAAAGCTACTGCATGTAAACAACTCGATTCAACTGAGGAAGTCGAGAAGGTACCACACGCTAAACAGTCCCCGGACCCCACAACCTAGCAGACAGTTCCAACTTCAGTGTGTGAATTACGTTAATCCCACAATTACTCAACTGCACTCAATATTTAAATACCAATGCTAGTCTAAATAAATGTAGACAGACAATGTACGTATTAAAAAATAATAATAATAATAATAATAATAATAATAATAATAATAATAATAATAATAATGCAATAAAAGTCTGAAAATGAAGGGATTATGTCCATGAGTGTCATTTTTAGAAATGAAGGCCTGCCTCTTATATAAGCCTCTCTCTAAAAAAGGCCTGGTGCTCTTTGCAGCTGAGGTAAATAGAAGACCTGTCTTATATTTGAGGATTTACGGTATTCACTTTAGTTTATTAATACATGAGGCGTTGTCTAATGTTATCTAGCTCCTGATATCAGTTTGGCATTGGATTTCGCAGGTGCTGGCTAGCACTGGCTAACTGGCTATCGTTATGAGAGCTAAAGTTGGTACCTATATGTACCTGGCGCTGGCTAACTGGCTATCGTTATGAGAGCTAACGTTGGTACCTATATGTACCTGGCGCTGGCTAACTGGCTATCGTTATGAGAGCTAACGTTGGTACCTATATGTACCTGGCACTGGCTATCGTTATGAGAGCTAACGTTGGTACCTATATGTACCCGGCGCTGGCTAACTGGCTATCGTTATGAGAGCTAACGTTGGTACCTATATGTACCTGGCGCTGGCTAACTGGCTATCGTTATGAGAGCTAACGTTGGTACCTATATGTACCCGGCGCTGGTTAACTGGCTATCGTTATGAGAGCTAACGTTGGTACCTATATGTACCTGGCGCTGGCTAACTGGCTATCGTTATGAGAGCTAACGTTGGTACCTATATGTACCTGGCGCTGGCTAACTGGCTATCATTATGAGAGCTAACATTGGTACCTATATGTACCTGGCGCTGGCTAACTGGCTATCGTTATGAGAGCTAATGTTGGTACCACTACCTACTGTACCCGGCGCTGGCTAACTGGCTATCGTTCCTGTTTAAACAAAAATGTTAATAAATGGGAGCTTCCTCAAACAGCCATCTTTCTTTCCCGACAATCCCCTCTGTGCACGAACCCTTACATATGGTAATTAAACATTAAAACACCTGCAGCTTATAGTCCAGTGCGGCTTATATATGTACACATCATTCAATTTAGCTGCTCAGGTGCGGCTTATAGTGCGAAAATTACGATAGTCTAGTGTGTTCATTAGATGGGTGAAATCCTCTTTCAGTGCCTCTGTGCCCGTTTCTTAGGCAGTTAGTCTCTCTGGTATGTGCGCCATTAGCGTTAGCCACACTTCTATGCTAGTCGACTAATCGGGGTCAGCCCTAATATACATTATTAAACTGCACTAGATTACAAGATTGTTGTGTGTATTTTCTGTTTTCTGTCTTTAATGCAAAATAAACTCTATTCACACTACTCATGCAGCAGTCAATAAAAAGAAACATTCATTCAAGTAGACTGAAGACCTTTCCCCACATTAACGCAAAATACTTTTTTTCAATGGGCCATAGTACGTTTAATTGAAAGGGGGGGGAAAGTATACCATGAAATACAGTATACATTTAGTCATTTAGCTGATGCTTTTATCCAAAGCGGCTTACAAGGTCTGTACGACAAGCAGGAAGGGTAGGCCTACAACTCTTTCAGCTGAGTAACAATGTTCATCAAACAGTGTTAAAACTTGGGTGCTGCAGTGTTGAGTGCATAGTAGTAGAGACATAATATGTCTCCGTTAGTATAGTAGATGGTAATATAGACAAAGATTAATTAGTGGAAGATTGCATGATAGAAGACAGTAAGAAGGTTAGTATTTTTTGTCTTCTTCTTTCATTTCAGATATTGATTGAAGAAGTGTGTTTTTAGTCGACGGCGAAGATTGGTCGTGTTTCGGCTGCCCTAACTGTGGTGGGAAGTTCGTTCCACCATTGTGGAGCGAGGACAGAGAATAGGGTCTTTGATGACCCTGGTATTTAGGAAGACACAGATTTCATAGCGTTGCATCCCTAGTGACCAGTAGTTTCACTTACTTCCTGTATTCTGCGTTCTTCCTGTCCTTAGAGATATCAAACAGCTGGTCGAACGAAGACAGGTAGGTGATGTACTCGATTTTCTGTCAGAGAGATGAGAGCAGAGATTAGGGCCATTCAACAAAGTGGTGGAAAATAAGGCCAAAGGCACCGGCAGAGACGACTACACCTCACCTCTGACCCCTTCAGGTTGATGAACTTCAGGTAACAATCGTGGAGATCCAGGTAGCGCCCGTAGCCCTCCTCGTCCGTGAACTCCACCAGGTCTGAGGAAAAAACACAGAGGTGGTGTTCATTAATATCCAATGAAGGGGGGACCAACATGATGGAGTCAGGGTTCCTGCAGCCAAGGGAAGATTCCATGATGGTGGACAACATTTACATCAGCTACAAATTTGTAATGTCTTCCTGTTTGTGCCATTGTCCATCTTAGAAAAATGGTGTATGTGAATAAATAGTATTCAATCAGTCACAAAATTACTATTAGATAGTCACTGGGAACTATTTGAATCCTAATTGAAAATCCCCCCCCCCTCCCACATTAACATTATGATTAAATTTTTACTTAACACTTTGATCGCCAGGGTTAAATTCATAATTTACCATCCCTCGCCAGCCCTATTTAACATGGAGAAGTTCCTCTTCTTTGCAGGGCTATAACTTTTTAAATTGTATTGCTAAATTGACATTACTATGGCCCATTCAACGTCCTATATCTATTGTTCAGGGTGTAGCAACGTTATACTTTTTCATTCACATATTCATACTAAAATACGGTCTTAAGTATAAGTATGTTTTTATCGTTTTCTGCAGCTTTCTCCAGAACTTGATTTATAGCCCCAAATGCATTATATTGATGATGAAATACAGTTTGATAGGAATCTGTGCAAGATAAGAAATTTCAACTGGACGTGCTTCTAGGAGTTACTAAGTATGATCTGATGTTGACCGGATGGGCGGGGGGTCGTTTATAATTCCGTGGCCAACGTTATATCATTCATCTAGTGTGGGTGATATGATCATTAGAGCAGTTAGTATCGAACACGTTGAAAAATAACGCTGGATCTTACCGTATCTTCCTCGCGCCGTTGGACGATGAGCGTGGAACTGAAATATTCCTATTATGGGATGTAGAAATATCCGATCCATTTCCAGGTTGTATAATAGTATATACGTCCAAATCATGTTGTTTATCGAGTTATTTGCAACCGATCGATGTCCAGTGTGTCAAGATGGAGTCCCGCTAACGATAGCGAGTGCCCGGACGAAATATGGGTGAGCACCACTTCATCCGCATCACTTCCTGTTTGGGCGATCCGCCGATCGGCCACCAGATGGCGCTCTTGAACCGTTGGGAGAGTTGAGAGGGGCTCAACAGTACATATCATGTCTCCGGGGGAGAAATATGATTTCGATCACAGATTTTTGAAATATTGATATCAAAGACGCTGCCCAGCATCTTTGGCAGAATGAGCATGGCGGGGAAAGACGCTGCCCAGCGTTTTTGGCGATTAAAGTGTTAATAGTGAACGTGACATAATCAAACAAGCAAGCTAGCTGGCTGCTGTCATTGCTAACGGCTAGATATTTGCGAGTCACAGCAGGCTAACGTCATTTCCAGCAACAAAAGCATTAATTCCGAAAGTTTAAATATCTGAGCTTCCATGTTAACATTATGGTTTTGTTTATACTTAATAACGAAAGTGAGATAATCCAACACGCGAGCTAGCTGGCTGCTGTCATTGCTAACAGCTAATGCTAGTAGGACAAAGCTAGCGTATTTCCGGGAACAAAAGCATTCATTCTGAAAGTTACATAACTGATGCTTGAAATGAACTTAGTGAAACAACCTGGGAAATGTACAAAACGTTTGGTCTCTTTCTTCATCTTTCTTGTCTGGTCTCACAGCTGTTAACACTTTAATCGCCGATGACGTGTTTAGACGTCATTCCTAGCCATGCTCATTCTGCCGAAGACGCCGTAACTCGTCTTTGATATCAATAATTCAAAAATCTGTGATCGAAATCATATTTCTCCTCCGGAGACATGAGATGTACTGGTGAGCTCCACTCAACTGTCTAACGGTTCAAGAGCGCCATCTGGTGGCCGATCGGCAGATCGGCCAAGAGGGAGGGGCGCGCCAAACAGGAAGTGCTCATCCATATGTCGTCCGGGCACTCGCGATCGGTAGCCGGACTCCATCTCAACACACTGGATGATCAATCGCTCGCCCTAACTCAATAAACAACGTTATTTGGACGTATATAGTATTATACAACCTGGAAATGGTTCATCGGGATCAACATCCCATAATCTAAAACTGTCTACTCCACGCTGATCGTCCAACGGCGCGAGGAACATACGGTAAGATCCAGCGTTATTTTCTAACGTATTCCATATAAACTGCTCTGATGACCATATGACCCACACTAGACGAATGGTATAACGTTGCCCACGGAATTATAAACGCCCCCTCGCCCATCCGGTCAATATCAGATGATACGTAGTAACTTCTAGAACCACGTCCAGTTGACATTTTTTATCTCGCGCCGATTGCTATCAAACTATTTCATCATCAATATAATGCATTTGGAGCTATAAATCAAGTTCTGGAGAAAGCTGCAGAAAACGATAAAAACATACTTATACTTTAGACCATATTTTAGTATGAATATGTGAATGAAAAAGTATATCGTTGCTACACCCTGAACAATGGATATAGGACATTGAATGGGCCATAATAATGGCAATTTAGCAATAGAATTTAAAAAGTTATAGCCCTGCAAAGAAGGGGAACTTCTCCATAGACAAATAGAGCTGGCTAGGGATGGTAAATTATGAATTTAACCCATGGCGATCAAAGTGTTAAAAGATTGTTATGCTACATGGCTAGCTAGCAAGCGGTACCGAGCATGCCGTTCAGCAGTGTAACAGTTAATATGGTCACCTCTCAATATTACTACACAGTGTAGTTGCCGGTAAAAACAAGGGGAAATGTATTTTTCTTTTGACAAAGTTGTTTTGATTTAAAAAAAATAATAAATTAACGACTATTAGAATATTCGAAAATCAATGCCCATCCCTAATAAATAGTCTAAAATCTACTGTAGTGGGAATATCCTTGGTGTGGAAACGTGGCATTAAAAATGTATACTTTTAATCCCCAGAAAGTATGTATAAGCGCAGATGACTAGGGCCCAAAAAAGGTTTTAATTGATATTGAAACGTTTAATTTGAAAAAGGATATAATCCTTTATGGCTGTGTGAAGATTTTCCTGAAACGTTTATAGTGCGCCTCCCCCATCCTGCAGATGTCTCTCGTCTGTCTTGTGCCATGTTTGTTTTTAAGAAACTCTCCATCACACTCCATGGCTTTTACATGCCTATCCCATATCAGGGCATCTGCAGGTTTCAACAAGTTAAATTTAAGACTTTTTAATAGCACTTAGATACAAATTTAAGACCAATTTCACGACCATACTAGCACAAAAAAATGGCGACACTGCGTGCCAATTAAAATTTGTTCCATACAAGCTCTCGCCAGACGCACCAAGCTCCTGGTAGCTCTGCACAAAAACAAGACTTGAATACAAAAACATTTGATATTATTTAATACCTGTGCACATTTTATTTAACACTACTTTAATACCCCGCAGATACCCTGCATATATGGTGGCAATTTCCACAACCTTCCTAGGCCTATAAAACACACTTCCATGACTGTAGGAACCCTGTGATGGTAATTTGCTTCACTACTCTTATTCTAACTACTTACTCTGAGCCTCCTCGCTGGGGTTGTCCCTGGCCTTCATTAGCTCGTCAAACTCCACCGACATGGGCACGCAGATCTGAGAACAGCAAGAGAGCATTCTTTTAGAGGGCAAGAACACAGCAGCTAATCAAGCACATTTAGTGTATCCGTTAACAGTACACAGTATAGTATCACAGAGGTATCCCCAAAAGACATGCATTCTAGGTTTCCAGCCACTGCCCTTGACCAAGCTACTGGCATCACAACTGGAGTCGGTCCCCGGGCGCCACACTGTGTGGCTGGCCCAGTGCTCCTGAAGTAGTTAGGGTGGGTCAAATGCAGAGGACGAAGGGGATTCATGAAGGTATAACTTTAACGTGTATATCTCTGCACAGTAATGGGACTCAAACTGGCTCACAGTGTACATTACTCTTTAGATATCTACTGACTCGAGTAGGTATGTCACTATCATATTTTATTATCTACTTTTTTTATCTGCCGTTGTACATGTTCTTCCAACCATTGACACGTAGCCTGTCTAGCATGATGCAGCAGCAACCTTCAACAGCACCACTATAACTGCAGGAGGTTGGTCTGAGGAAAAATAATGTTTGGCACGTCTAATCCGTCTATGTGGGCGGTTCAATGCTTTGCTCGCTTCCTCCGACTAAGGCTGAATGTATTCTTCGGAAGAAGAAAAAAGTCTGTGGTTGGAAGGAACTGACATGCTTTGTGCTCATTCAGCTGTTGCTATTTATACCCCCCCCCCTTCTGCAAGATGAAAACTGCGAGTGGTACGATATGTGTGAATAACACGATCCCACAATAACTCTATCGCTGGGGAAATGGGTGATGTTGGAAAATACACAGTGTTGTGAAGGGCCAGATTAAAGCTGAGAATCTACGTTTATTGTTTTATATACCTTGTATATTATTTATATATATAAGCTATATCCCTTTAAGCCTGCGTTTGAATCCTAGTAATATTCACTTTCCTCATTGGATAATGCCCTTGACGTTCTCGGCGCCAGGCAACGCGCCCCTGAAGTCAGGTTCAAAGGCGAATCTGGGCATGTTGGAACATGCCTGGTGCCGGCGCATTGATTCGAGACGAGAGCTGAGGCTTGGCACTAGAAAGCCACTTAAGTATATATATCGTGGAAGGCGCAGCAGCAGTAGTGTGATTCTAATGTAGTGTGAAGCAGTTCGTCTAAACAGAGTGTTGTGAACCTAACGTGCGAAGTGAATAGTAAAAGTGTCAGAGTTAATGCAGTAACGTCAAGTTCGACTTAGCTTAATGTGAAGTAAAGAGTCGTCATTTAGTGTGAATCGTGTTACAGCAGTTTGTTCGGTGTGCAGCATTACCAAGCAGTTCGTTCGTTTAGTAACTAGTGAAACCTTAGCAAGTGTGCGTGGACTTAGTAATTAGTGCCAGTACACGGGGAGGGCCTAGTCGTGGAACTACTGGACATGTGCATATTGGAACCTACTGCGGCGATTGCAGAACTAGTATTGGTTGGATTATAGTGATTGTGGAACGTACTACCGTGGAGAAGAGCATCGTTAATACCCACTGTCGTTTGGATTTAACCACCTTGAAGATCTTACCTCGGGCTAGCTTCGAGGACCGAAGCTAGCTGGCTATCGTCATTGCTATCGAGCAATTGGATTACAGCTATTGCTTTGCTGCCGAGCATTTGGATTATAAGGACTGGATTCCGTACGAGAACCCCCTTTCTTCAAGTGAACAGACTGAGTATCCGAACATTCTTCCTTCCTCCAGAGCTTACATCTCTGGGAGGACACCCCGTCTCCAGCGGTACAGACGTGGGGCTGTTTGTAGAGCTAAATCTATACTTTATAGTATTGCCATCTGTCCATTCTCATTGTGAATTGAGACCATAAACCGTCCCTTCAAAATGGCTTAAAGAAGAAAAAAATGTCATCAATACGTTCTCATTTTATAGTGCCGTGAATATAAGCATTATACCGGATTTGGTCTAGTATATTTCCTGGAAGCCGAGATAATGGGCTAATAGCTAATAACGTTAAATCCAATGGCATTTTGGTTATAGATACGCTCGTTAAAAGTCAAACTGTATATGATCGGCACGATCCTCACGCATGTATGCATGAAAGGGGGGGGGGGGGGAAGACGTCGTTTCTGATGATTGATTACCAATAACCGTGTTAGCCTCATTAGCCTCATAGGCCGAACGCCTGGATGGCTATCAAAACAAGGCCCGATCGGGATGTACTTTACGTGAAAAAGATCTTACCGTGGTCCGGTGGGATCCCCCCCAAGCATTTCCCCGTTATCGATCGCCATCTGGTAGATCGATATGTCCATTGGCTGATGATAAATCCCCTTATTGCATGGTGAAATCTGCGATGCAAAACGTAATCCAAGCTACATGCTGCACATCTAGTATCCTGCTAACTGAAATCTCCATTGAAAGTAAAAAGAAATACTGATCCGTTCAGCCACAGGGCACACTGCATTATCGCGATGGCGCCCCTAAGAGGATCTGGACGGTATTGCACCTTCTCGAATTCATAGAGTAGGGTAAATCTGCAGTGCCGCTCGGCGACCTTGAATAGGTTATTAATATGGAATAAAAGCAATAACAACTTGCCACGGATTTATCCATGCTTCTGTCCACAACGGGTGGAATCGAAACACTGAGATCTCCATTGTTCGTCCCCATTGTGTTAATGGAGATCATGGGACACTAACATGACGAAATTATTCATGCAATGTCGTTGACTAAAAAGTAAACGACGACACTAAATGTAGTTTGCAAAATAAAATCTTGCTAAACGTTTAATCAACATCAACTTCAATTATACTTGCTACCTTCTAGCTACCTTCTAGCTATTTCATTAGCACTCAAGAGTGATTCCTCTTTGTTGTGAAAGAAAGTTCAGAATGTTTCCTTTCAAAAGAGACCAGACTCATGCATGTGCTATAAGTATAAAGTATAATAAATCGCAAATGACTTTGGGTATGCAATCGTCAGGCATGTTATGCAAGCCCCCAAGTCCTGGACGACCCATTTCACAACCTGGAAGTCATTACCTCATTGGGGTGTTTCCTGTGGAACTCCTTGATCTGTTTCAGTCTGTTGTAGAATTCGGCAAACTCGTTTGGTCCCGAGATGGCGTTGAGTTCGTCCTTCCTCATGCTAGTGAAGAGAAGGGGGACAAAAAAAATACAGTTAATGTTCAACACCATACGTTTTCTGTTGGGCTTATGCGAATGCTTCCTGTTTGGCTGATGCAAATGCTTCCTGTTGGGCTGGTGCGAATGCTTCGAAGATTCAATCGATGTCAAAAATCACTATTTGAATGCTTCGAAGATTCAGTCGATGTAAAAAAAAAATCATTGTTTCGTTTTGTTTTTGGTAGAGTCATTTTTTCGAACCACTCCAAAAACGTGCCTGCCTTAGAAATAGCTTGTAGAATAATAATCCAAAATTCATTTAGAAAATCAAGGACGTCATAAAAACTTTCAGAAAACCCGAGAAGTTAGGCAGCGGCTGGGTGGCGCAGCAGATTGCGCTCGTCACCAATGAGAGAGACTCCGGTCTCGAATCCAGGTGTCAGCATTGCCTCCGGCTTGGGCCAGCCGTCATACTAACTCGTTTGGCTGAGTTAGCGGGAGGGAAGTCGTGGGTGGTAATCTGGCATTGTGGACAGCGACTCCTACAGGTCAGGTCAGGGCGCCTGCACAGCAAAAGACAGGAAGTGGTGAAGGCAGCGTGACCTCCCACGCGTTACACATCACCAATGAGAGTCCATGCTGCCAGGTGAAAAGAGAGCCGCTGGCTGTCTCTGCATGTGTCGGAGGAAGCATGTGGTAGACCTCAGGGCTCCCTTGACCGACCAGTAGGGGTCACATGCGCACAACGACCAGGTAGGGGAGGGGGGAATTGGCATAACGACTAAATTGGGATGGGAGGAAAAAGCAAAGAAAATCAGGCGGAGAAAAAGAGGATTAAAAAAAATCAGGCGGAGAAAAAGAGGATTAAAAAATATATATATATATTTAAACGAGAACTTCTACCACATTGCTCCCATTTACCCAACGCATTGAAACGTATGCGCGGGGAGGATGATTTTATTATGCAAGGGATGACCAACGAGTAGTTGTGCGATAAAGCAGTTTTAAGGCACGACGTGGAGGCGAAGAACCACATGATGAGCAGTGGAGACGACATTCACTGGTGTGAGTTGGATCGTGAGGACGGGTTAGCTCACATCATCAGTGCTACAGACAAAGTCCACTGACTGCCTCTGTAAAAGGAGTATGAAGGAGTATACATTTCTTGTAAAACCAGCACAAATACATAAATTATGACTGAAAGTACCTATTATTAGGCTCTTCAAATATCGCCGTTCATAAAATAAACATTTAGCCTATCTAATATTTTAGTGGCTGTGGCTGAGTGTGAGGCCATGACATGCAAGTGAATTAAAATGGCAGAGACAGAGTTTTGAGCTAAACTTGCTTGGGAATAGTTGGGATGTGGATGGCGTGTGCCATGATAAGTGAAGGGATTATGCACATCCCAGAAAAGATTGCTGCCTCTCCACCACATACCAATCTACTTTGCTAGCTCTAATTTTGAAAAATAATACATGTAATTGCAGAATAGCTGTATCAGTAAAAAAAAAAATATATATATATATATATATATATATATATATATATATAAGATTTTTAAAAAGAGCAGTGCAAAACGATTCATGGTGTAAGAAGCGCACTGATGCCAGAGCAGATTTGGCTGAATAGCGAGATCGAGATGTAGCACATTCTACCTGGTCAGTAAACCTTGCTCCAGAGACACTATACCAGAGGTAGTGTGTTATACTATTGTATTAACAATCTTCAGACAGACTGACTAGGCTACATATATTTGTGCAAGTTTTTCTCTGTGTACATCCTGTCCTTGCTATTCAACTCACAACAATGAATGTAGCGTTACTTGAGGCCTACAAGTGGACTGACAGGAATACAGCTAACACGCATATTTAATGTGAAAAACAGTTATTGATTTCGGGACCATGTGTGGCTAGCAAGCCAGCTATTACAGGTTGGGTAGCGGATGAATTTAGAACAGTGATTAATCTTGAGCTGAACTATGTGTATTAAATGGTTTTAATGCACACCTGCTGGCCAATTAGAAAAGAGTATTCACCCAAGCCATGATATAATTGATGATAATAGAGAACAGATTATTTATGATATTGCATATCATTTACCATTTCATTGACACGATTGGGTCACAAGGAATCTTTCAATATCCTAAATTCAAAATTGTGTGTTACCTAATATATAATACCTTAAAATATCATAAATGGATTGTACCAATAAACTAGAATAACTGAATATTTTTCAGGCAAAGGTTCTAAGAAAGCTGCCCCCAGTAGAATTATTAGATAAGTATGTTATTGGGCTCTTTGCTTTACCTCTTCCTGAATTTCTTTCCTCACTCATTCATAGTATTCTCGTGACTTGATGTGGCTATGAAATATGGCCCAATGGTCGTCAATCACCTGTTTTTTTTTTTTTTTATCCACTTTTTCTCCCATTTTTCTATATTTTCTCCAATCCCAATTTCGTATCATCCAATTCAACCCTCCCCTGTCACGAACGCTGTTTCTTGCCTCCCACAAGCCGGCTGCAATGTGGACTAAGTCATACATAGCACAAGTCCCCTCCGGTACTTGAGGTAACAGCAGTCGCATCTTTTCACCTGCGCAGCTCGATCTCTCAGTGGCGAGGAGTAACGCGTGGGAGGCTCACGCTGCCCCCGACACTTCCTGATTCTACTGCGCAGGCGCACCAACCGACCTGTAGGAGTCGCTGTCCACAACGCCCGATCCCCACCCATCAGTTTCCCACCCCCTAATACGGCCAATGTGTATTAGTATGAACGACCAGCTAAACTGAAAGCAATGTGGAGCGCTGGGCTCGAACAGGCAAGCCCAGCGTCTCCGTCATTCGTGGCGAGCGCCTTGCCCACTACGCCACGTAGCCACCCCAGACAATCACCTGTTGTTTGATGACAATCCTGATGGTGGAATGCTATTAAATACTTTGACATGACCCTGAGTATGTGTGCGCCTGCTCCACTTGCGTAAACGAACTGAAAACTAACAGTTAACTCACATTTTAGTTTGACTTACCCATCTTTGTCTTCATATGTGTCCCTTATACTTAAGCTCACTTCCATGAATCTCTGAAAAATACAAACAAAATAGTCAGTTGGGACTCGAATATAGCAACAATTCCCATACCTTCGCATAAATCACTTCATCTAATGTCTTGCTTTTACTTTGTTTATCTGCATTCGTTGTTATAGTTGTGTGTAGACGACTTGACGACACTAGCCATCTTTGATTGATTGAAAACTTTATTAACATATTGCAGAATGGGTACAATACAGTACAGCTCAATACACACAATTGTTAAGGGCATGCAGACCAGAGAAAGACTTTCGTCTTGTTTACATCAGGGTCCCCCATTTTCAATTAATCAGGATCAACAAAACAACTATTGTATAATCATTAGCTAACGTTCGCTGTTTGTTACTTACATCCAACATGGCTCTGGTCCGGTGGTCAGAGTTGATCTGTTCGCGTAGCTGTGGGTAAAATAACAAAACATTTAGTTGAATTTAACGTTGATTTTCATTTACAGACGTCTAGCCTAGTTGTTGGGCTAATGTTAGCATTAGCATCGCTGCTAACTTACCGTGGTTTTCTTATGCAACATTTCTTTTGTTTTGGAGTCCATTAGTCTTTCTTTCTCTTCGTGATAGCGACGCTGTTGCTCTAAAATAGTCTCCATTGTGGATGAGGTTTCGAAAGGTGTTTTCTGTCTTGCTAGCTACGATTTATAAAGAGATAGTCGCCGCCAGCAAGCAGTTTGAACTACGTTTGTTTTCAATGGCGCATGTTGCACTAGAGAGAGGAAGTTGGTCCGCGACTATTCTGAGTGTAGGGAAACATCAGCTCTGTTGTTATGGTTCCATACATGAATGATGAATGAATGAATGAATGAATGAATGAATGAATGAATGAATGAATGAAAACTTTATTTAACAGATTGCAGAATGGGTACAATACAGTACGGCTCAATACATACAATTGTTAAGGGGATGCAGACCTGAGAAAGACGTTTGTCTTGTTTCCATCAGGGTCCCCCATTTTCAATTCATATAGACATTTATGACATACACAACATACATGACATTTATGGCATAGGGACATATAGGTATTTAGTACTGATACATTTGTGACATAAACGGTATTCAAATATACAGTACTGTTACCCCTAGATCCTGACAGAGTATATATCAGTGAATGAATAAATTAATGAAAACTTTATTTAACAGATTGCAGAATGGGTACAATACAGTACGGCTCAATACACACAATTGTTAAGGGGATGCAGACCTGAGAAAGCCATTTGTCTTGTTTACACCAGGGTCCCCCATTTTCAATTCATATAGACATATTATTTATGACATACACAACATGACATTTATGGCATAGGGACATAGGGTATTTAGTACTGATACATTTGTGACATAAACGGTATTCAAATATACAGTACTGTTACCCCTAGATCCTGACAGAGTATATACATATGATGGGGAGGGGACTGTACATTAGGAGGGGGTGGGTGGGTGGGAGAGAAATATACATATGGTGGGGTGGAGACTGTACATTTGGAGGGGGTGGGTGGGTGGGAGAGAAATATACATACGGCGGGGAGGGAATATATACATGCGGTGGGGAGGAGACTGTCTATTAGGAGGTGGTGGGGGGTTTGGGCAGTTTCGAATTGCAGCCTCCCGTAGAGCGGTTTTGAATGTGGATAGGAATTCACATTCCTTTAGCTTTGGGTAGGGCGTTCCACATTGATGTGGCATAATTGCGAAACGTGTTTAGTCCCTTGTTTGAGCCGAATCTGGGTTTAACATGATTTGTTGAGCTTCCTCTGGTGTAGTGGTTGTGGTATTCACTGACCTTTGGGAAGTATTTTGACATCTACATGGGTACCTTAGTCGTATAGTGTATCTTGTAGACCAGGCCCATTGCAAGTTGCTGTACTCTGTCGTCTACTCTAAGCCATCCTAGGTTGTCAAAGTGGGCAGGGGTGAGGTGGGTTCTGGGGGTAAGGTCAAGTAGTAGTCTGACCAGTTTGTTTTGTGATGTTTGTAATCTTGTTTTTAGCGCCTTTGAGGTGCTTTGGTACCATGAGGTGCACGCATAGTCGTAGTACCCTTGAATGACTGCTCCTGCCAGAGTCTTCAGGGTATTCTTGTTTACCAGAGAGGAGATCCGGTACAAGAATCTAGTTCGTTGGTTGACTTTTTTTATTACATTGGATGCCATTTTGTCACAGGAAAGATTTTCCTCTAGGATGAAACCCAGGTAGGTAATTTCGTCTTTCCTTGTGACAATATTGTCACCCACTGTAACTGAGAAGCCGTTGGTCTTGCTGAGTTTGTTATTTGAACCGAAGAGAATGGACTCTGTTTTGCCCATGTGTAATGATAGTTTGTTATCAGCGAGCCATATGCAGATTTTGCCTAGTTCCGAGCTGAGGGTTTTTTCAACCTGCAACTTGTTCTTGTCAGAGACCAGCAGGGCTGAGTCGTCCGCAAACAGGAACAAGTTGCAGTCACAGGCTGACGACATGTCATTTGCAGAAATTAGGAACAGTAGCGGTCCTAGTATGCTTCCTTGTGGAACACCACAGCTCACTGTGAGGGGGGGGGGGGGGGTAGAGTACCGTTTACCTCTACCATCTGTTCTCTCCCCTCCAGGTAGGATTGCATCCAGCTCACTGATAAACTATCAAAACCAATTGCTTTTAGCTTGTCAATCAGAATGGAGTGATTGACAGTGTCGAAGGCCTTTTGTAGGTCCAGCATGACCATGCCGCAGTATTTGCCCGCGTCCACCTCTTGTTTGATGTGGTCGTTCAAAAACGAGGAGGCATGTGTCAGTGGAGTGGGACGTTCTGAAGCCAGATTGGAATTCGTAGATTAGATTTTTTTCTGCCAGGTACTTTTCGACCTGTTCGTAGACTATTTTCTCCATGACTTTCGAGATGGAGGTAAGAATAGAAACAGGGCGGTAGTTGCCTGGGTCTAATTTGCTGCCCTTTTTGTGCAGAGGGGTCACTCTCGCAATTTCGAAGTCCTTGGGGACGTGTCCCTGTTTTATAGAGAGGTTTATTATGTGTGTGATGACTGGGGTGATGGCGGCTGCTGAGTCTCTGAGGAATTTGGAGGGGATGTTGTCATGGCCAGTGACCTTGTTAGGTTGGAGGGCGCTAAATTTTTTGAGTACCTCATCGGTTGTTACCATTTAAAGTTTGAAGTCGTCTTTGTGGACCCCTAGGTTTTTGTAGTATGCTACTATGTGTTCTACCCCATAATGCCCATACACAAGCAGACAGATTGATTGATTGATTGATTGAACATTTTATTAACAGATTGCAGAATGAGTACAGTACAGTACAGCTCAATACACACAATTGTTAAGGGGAAGCAGACCAGAGAAAGACTTTCGTCTTGTTTACACCAGGGTTTTGATTGATTGATTGATTGATTGATTGATTGATTGATTGATTGAAAACTTTATTAACAGATTGCAGAATGGGTACAGTACAGTTCAATGCATACAATTGTTAAGGGGATGCAGACCAGAGAAAGACTTTCGTCTTGTTTACATCAGGGTCCCCCATTTTCAATTCATCATAACATATATGACATACATGACATACAGATAGACAGTACTGCTACATCTATACATTTATGACATACCAGATTTGCAAATACAGTACTGTTTGTGATACGAAAAGAGTCCAGAAAAGAGAGTATATACATTTGACGTAGAAACTGTACATTGGAGGAGGTTGGGTAGGTGGGGGGGGGGGACTGCACATTGGAGGTGGTTGGGTGGGTAGGAGGGGTGGGTGGGGGACACTGTACAACTGTACAAGCAAAACTGTACATTGGAATATTGACAAGACCATACTTGGTCATTTACTGTACATTGGAGGGGGTTGTGTTAGGACATTTACATAACAGGGGCCAGTTTCGAATTGCAGTCTCCCGTAGGTGTTTTTTGAGAGTGTTTTTGAAAGTGGGTAGTGATTCACATTCCTTTACAGCTTTGGGTAGGGCGTTCCACATTGATGTGGCATAATTGCTAAACGTGTTTAGTCTCTTGTTTGAGCCGAATCTGGGTTTAACATGATTTGTGGAGCTCCCTCTGGTGTTGTGATCGTGGTATTCACTGACCTTTGGGAAGTATTTTGACATGTACATGGGTACCTTGGTTGTGTAGTGTATCTTGTAGACCAGGCCCATTGCAAGTTGCTGTACTCTGTCGTCTACTCTAAGCCATCCTAGGTTGTCAAAGTGGGCAGGGGTGAAGTGGGTTCTAGGAGTAAGGTCAAGCAGTAGTCCGACCAGTTTGTTTTGAGATGTTTGTAATTTTGTTTTTAGCGCCTTTGAGGTGCTTTGGTACCATGAGGTGCAAGCATAGTCGTAGTACCCTTGAATGAGTGCTCCTGCCAGAGTCTTCAGGGTATTCTTGTTTACCAGTGAGGAGATCCGGTACAAGAATCGAGTTCGTTGGTTGACTTTTTTTTATTACATTGGATGCCATTTTGTCACAGGAAAGATTTGCCTCTAGGATGGAACCCAGGTAGGTAATATCTTCTTTCCTTGTGACAATATTGTCACCCACTGTAACTGAGAAGCCGTCGGTCTTGCTGAGTTTGTTATTTGAACCGAAGAGAATGGACTCTGTTTTGCCCATGTGTAATGATAGTTTGTTGTCGGCTAGCCATATGCAGATTTTGCCTAGTTCTGAGCTGAGGGTTTTTTCAACCTGTAACTTGTTCTTGTCAGAGACCAGCATGGCTGAGTCGTCCGCAAACAGGAACAAGTTGCAGTCACAAGCTGACGACATGTCATTTGCATAAATTAGGAACAGTAGCAGACCTAGTATGCTTCCTTGTGGAACACCACAGCTCACTGTGAGGGGGGGGGGATAGGGTACCGTTTACCTCCACCATCTGCTCTCTCCCCTCCAGGTCCCCCACTTTCAATTCATCATAACATACATGATGACATACAGATAGACAGTACTGCTACATCTATACATTTAATGACATACCAGATTTACAAATACAGTACTGTTTGTGATACAAAAATAGTCTAAAAAAAGAGAGTATATACATTTGACGAAGAAACTGTACATTGGAGGAGGTTGGGTGGGGTGGGGGTGGGGAAACTGTACATTGGAGGTGGGTGGGGTGGGGGGGGGGTTGGGTAGGCGGGGGGGTAACTGTACATTGGAGGGGGTTGGGTTAGGACATTTACTGTACATTGGAGGGGGTTTGGTTAGGACATTTACAGGGGCCAGTTTCGAATTGCAGTCTCCCGTAGGTGCTCTTTGAGAGTGGTTTTGGAAGTGGTATGGGGAGTGATTCACATTCCTTCACAGTTGTGGGTAAGGCGTTCCACATTATTGTGGCATAATTGCGAAATGTGCACGTCCCTTGTTTGAGCCGAATCTGGGTTGAACATGATTTGTGGAACTCCCTCTGGTGTTGTGGTCGTGGAATTCACTGACCTTTGGGAAGTATTTGGTAGTGTATCTTGTAGACCAGGCCCATTGCAAGTTGCTGTACTCTGTCGTCTACTCTAAGCCATCCTAGGTTGTCAAAATGTGCAGGAGTAAGGTCAAGCAGTAGTCTGACCAGTTTGTTTTGTGATGTTTGTAATCTTGTTTTTAGTGCCTTTGAGGTGCTTTGGTACCATACGGTGCAAGCATAGTCGTAGTACCCTTGAATGGGTGCTCCTGTTAGAGTCTTCAGTATGTCATTTATGTTTTTTTTTGTATCTACTTTTTCTCCCATTGCGCCACTTAGCCGCCCCCAGTATGTCATATGTTATGATGAATTGAAAATGGGGGACCCTGATGTAAACAAGACGAAAGTCTTTCTCTGGTCTGCATCCCCTTAACCCTTTCACTGCCACACTACAGAAGGTTAACCCTTTCACTACCACACTACAGACACTATTTGTCGTGTGGCAGTGAAAGGGCTAACCTTCTGTATTGTCGCAGTGAAAGGGTTAACCATTTGGTAGTGTGGTAGTGAAAGGGTTAACCCTTTGTCGTGTGGCAGTGAACGGGTTAACATTCTGTAGTGTGGTAGTGAATGCATTAACCTTCTGTCGTGTGGTAGTGAAAGGGTTAACCTTCTGTAGTGTGGTAGTGAAAGGGTTAACCTTCTTTTTTTAGATCCACTTTTTCTCCTTATCTTCTATTTTTCTCCCTTCCCAATTTCGTGTTTCCAATTCTCCCCTCCCCTGTCTTGAACGTTGCTCGCATATGCCCCCCACAGGTCGGTCGTAGGGAGGATAGAAGCCTTGCATCACGTGTCCCCTCCGGTACACGAGGAGGCAGCCTGTCACATCTTTTCACCTGCCAGCGCGGACTCTCATTGGCGAGGTGTAACATGTGGGAGGCTCACACTACCCCCGCTATTTCCTGTCTCTGCTGTGCAGGCGTCCCCCAACCGACCTGTAGGAGTCGCTGTCCACAACGTCCAGATTACCACCCATCACTTCCAACCGCTGACTCTGCCAATTGAGCCAGTATGAAGGCCGGCCCAAGCCGGAGGCAACGCCGTCAGCCGGATTTGAACCCGGTGTCTCTTGCGTTTGTGACGAGCGCAATGTCCGCTGCGCCACCCAGCCACCCAAAGGGTTAACCTTCTGTAGTGTGGTAGTGACAGGGTTAACCTTCTGTAGTGTGGTAGTGAAAGGGTTAACCTTCTGTATTGTCGTAGTGAAAGGGTTAACCATTTGGTAGTGTGTGGTAGTGAAAGGGTTTTAACCCTTTGTTGTGTGGCAGTGAAAGGGTTAACAATTGTGTGTATTGAGCTGTACTGTATTGTACCCATTGCCATTCTGCAATCTGTTAATACAATGTTCAATCAATCAATCAATCAATCAATCAATCAATCAATCAAGAAGTATCACCCCAAATAATTATAAGCCGGTAAGGTGCCGGTGGGTGGGGGGATTTAATCATTGGCCCGCGACAACGTTCTGAACCGAATAACTTACAGTTGTACGATTTAGACAACAACAGTCCAGATGATAATGCCTTTTATATTACCTTTGTTGGCTTTGTACAATATCAAAGCCGCCGTCCCTGCTTCATCGCACACAGTGTGCGCGCACCCGACAGCAGTGAGAGCGCGCTCAGAGGCGGTCCGGCGTGTCACACATTCTCTCGCAGTCTGAGCTGATAAGCAAAAGGAACAGAGAAGCAGAACGAAGGGGCGCAGTGTATACAGTACGGGATATACTTTGGAGGGTATAGCAGTGCACATTTGTTCAACCGCCGCGCGACAACCAGTTAGGAAGGTGGGTAGGCATTTTTTTCCCGCCCCTGAAATAACCTGCGGTAACTCTACAAATAGCTGGTTTATTATAAGGAATGTCCCAAACATTGAGGGGGTTCATGTCGGGCATTATTTTCGTCTTTTGTGCAGCGGGGACAAATGTGATGTGGTCAACACGAGTTCGTCGATAGGGTATATCTGGCTGCACTAGATGCTGGATACGTGCGATATGTATCTGGTTTACTTGCTTTATGGAGATGTCTTGTAAATGTCTGGCTATTTGGCTCTCCTCCTCCTCGCACATAGAGAGACTGGGGCGTGTGAGAGCTCCGGGCTCTCTGGTTACCTCTGGGGTGCGAAATGTTAGGCCTCCTCAGTCCTCAGATTATTGGTAAATGCAATTTGAAAGCTTCATCACCGCAGTGCATGGTTTAGGATTTTGACAGCTCAACTAAACATCTCCCAAATTTGTTGTTGTGATAAAAAACAAACAAGTCAATGCGCTATATGTGGCCCAACTTTTAAACTGTCCCCGTCCGTCGCCCCTTTTTGTTGTGGATGTTTGCTTCCCAAAGTGCGAAACTGTAACGTTATTAAATACCGTGCTGTTACATTATAGTCGGCCCACATTGTGTGGGAGGTTATTACTTTGTTATTACTAGATCACCCGTGCGTGTGTGTCACTGTCTACTACCCTCTCGCTGAGCACGGCGATTGTATGCAGTCACTGGAGCATGTAAACACATAATGTAATATAGGCTGAATGGAATTATTCTATTAATAATCTCACCAGAAAGGCTACGTCTAAATGATCGATTAGTAACCCTGTCACTGTCACTGCACACAAACAAGTATTTCTGGTGGTATGTGTGTATCTGCCAAATGCCAAATCTACATCATCTGGTCATGTTTATTATAAGAGAAACCTGCCAGCACCTCTCTGGACAGTGGTGTGTTCACTTTATCTCAACATTGTATACAACACACAGTGTATTATGATTAATCTCCCTGTCACCACTCGTTATATTCCGAGAGCGTGCCATGTAGAGGGCTTCACCTTGAGGTTCAGAGTATGATGGGGAAATTGGATTTCCTCGGCGTGACCTTGTATATGTGCTTTTGATTACTGTGACGTGAGGTGTTGTCAGTCAGTCCGCGGGGACATCCAGCGTGGCTGACGATGATGACCTTTAGAGGGATCTGCGCATGAGCGAAGGGGACAGTATTTCATTCGGATGGGGTTGGCCTTTGCTTTTACTTCTGAAGGAATGTTTCTCCATTGAAGAATGACCTCACGCTGACAGAAAAACCCTGCTTTCAACTGGCCTTTTTGTGTGTGTGTGTGTGTGGGGGGGGGGGGGGGGGGGGGGGGGCACTATGCACACGTGCTTGGTGTGTTGGGGTTGGGGGTCAATGGATGATCTTCTTCAAAACTCCCATATTGAAAAACGTCCATCCAATTAACAAAATTAGGAACAAGCCCAACATCTGATGTGTGTGTTTTACTGTTTTTTAACATTTAAAAATGGATAAAATCTAAAGTGAGTGATTTGACTCTATAAACTTAAACAGATAGTTCAGATTGTATGAAACCCTAGTCCTATTGACTATACTTACCAGTGGTGTTGTTGATCGTTAGAGTCCTTTCCCAGCGCAATCCATGCTGCTCCTCATTCTAGCTCCAGCTTGTTAGCCACAAACCAATGCAACAGCAATGGGGTCAAGCTCCTGCATGTACAAGCTGACTGAAAAGACAACAGAAATCCATACAGTGAGTGCACACGAGTAGATTTCAGTTGTCTTCAGTCGGCTCGTACAAACAGGAGCTTGACCCCATTGACTTTGCATCGGCTAACTTCGTGGCTAACTAGCCGGCGCTATAGGACACGGAACAGTGTGGATTGTGCTGTGAGAAGGGACTCCGCCGACCACCAACGTCATCCGCGAGGTTGTGGGTCGTGACCTCTGTGACCCCCTTCTCTGACTGGCAGAGCCAGCATGTCCACCGAGGTGCAGACGAGGCCGGGCGACAGCCCCAACGCCAGCGGGGGGAGCTCGGACGCCGAGCAGAGGGAGGTGCCCCCCCCAGAGCAGCCGGGTCAGGTGGAGCGCGAGCAGCGCGAGCAGACCCTGCTGCAGCCCAAGAAGAAGGAGGCCAAGATCTCCAGCAAGACCGCAGCCAAGCTGTCCACCAGTGCCAAGAGGTAATAATAATAATAATAATAATTCATTACATTTATATAGCGCTTTTCTAGACACTCAAAGCGCTCCCCACAATGTAGGGTGGCAATTGCCTCCTTCACCACCACTGGTAGCACCCAACCTTAGGCTACGTAGGCTCAATGGCTGCCATACACTGGCACCAGGCACACATCACACTACACTACACGATTACTCAGAATTCTATCTTGGAATTCTATAGAGCTATATACTGTTGCTTTCAATGACCAGTGGCCTACTGTGACGTCATCATTAGAATGCCAAGTTCTCAAAATCCTAATCACACCAGTCAGTGTGATCAGACAGTGACACAAGGGTCAACTGTCAGATATAATTTGGGATACCCGAGTATTCCGTCTTAACGATTTGGAACGCGTAAAAAAGCCATATCCTGTTTTACGACAGCCAGGAGAAGCTCAAATCCTTACTAGGAGAAACCCGAATATGGCTGGAACCTGGAACATGCCACTATTAACCCGGGATACTGCGGTATGTTAAACAACATCTGATCCAGTTTATTGTCAGTGGTTTGTGATCGGCATTAGTTCCATTTCCACGGTAATACTTGCAATATTCCGTTTACCCATGCATACAGGCGTGTTGTTAATTGGAGATGTGCAAATGCATAGCTTATCGTGTCTAAGACCATAACCACGAGTGTGCGGAATATTAATACGTAATGTAAATATGCACTCAGGGTTATTTTTTTGGTCGCATCATTGACTAAATGTACGGTCCCAAGGCCAGCGTCCTTCCACCGCGAGCAATACTACGGTGAGATGATGATATTGACTCGTTCACAGAGGCAAATGTCGTCGTTTAGCTGCTCCGTGATGTGGCTGCGGAGGTATTCAAACGCAATGGTCTGTGTAGGATGTTAGAGAAAACACGTGTTTGGTCAAAGAGCCCGTGGCACTCGCACTGTAATTGGTCCTTTTCCCCTCCGGTTCTCTCTCTCTCTCTCTCTCTCTCTCTCTCTCTCTCTCTCTCTCTCTCTCTCTCTCTCTCTCTCTCTCTCTCTCCCTCTCTCTCTCTCTCTCTCTCTCTCTCTCTCTCTCTCTCTCTCTCTCTCTCTCTCTCTCTCTCTCTCTCTCTCTCTCTCTCTCTCAGCTCCATGCACACAGCTTCAGCGGTCAAAATGTGCTACCTCAGGAAATACTGTAGATAAAATTACACAGCACGCAGGCAAGAAATTAGTCCATAAGAGCGGTGATTGTATTACAGGCCCCTTTTTGCAAGAATTACTTTTTTCCTTCCTCCTCCTGTGAGTAGACCATAATAATCGCCCCACCCCCCCCCGCCCCCCATCTCCACCCCATCTGGCATGTGGAGCGGGACTGGGCACAGCAGCCAGGCTTGACAGCTGGAATGAACAAAAGAACCACCTGAAGTTCACTTCTACTTGCACTGCTCTATAGTGGCACGGTGCTGTTCTACTGACACTGGCTTGGTGCATCACTCCTCCCCAACACCACCCCCTCCAGTTCCAAAGGCTTCTTCTCTCTCTCTCTCTCTCTCTCTCTCTCTCTCTCTCTCTCTCTCTCTCTCTCTCTCTCTCTCTCTCTATCTCTCTCCCTCTCTCTCTATCTCCCCCTGTCTATCCCCCCTCTCTCTCTCCCCTGTCTCTCTCTCTCCCTCTCTATTATCTCTCTCTATTATCTCTCTCTCTCCCTGTTTCTGTCTCTCTCTCTCCCTCTGTCCCTCTGGCTGTGGTCTTTCATCACCCACCTATCAGACTCGCTGACTGAACAACAGACACTGTGATCAATGAGAGGAGACAATTTATTTTTATGGCGGCTCTCAGCAAGGTTACGATGGGAGCGAGTGAGTGGTCTCGTCCATATGGACAGAACGAGAGAGGCCTTGCCAAGAAATGAGAGAGAGAAACACAGAAGCATTGAGCCAACTGATTGTAAAATATAGCACCTAGCTGCTGGATTCCAAAGCAAATCATTGGCATAGTTATATAATGAATGAACACGAAAACCTTCTAACTGCCTACATGCTAAACCTTCTAACTGCCTACACGCTAAACCTTCTAACTGCCTACACGCTAAACCTTCTAACTGCCTACACGCTAAACCTTCTAACTGCCTACACGCTAAACCTTCTAATTGCCTACATGCTAAACCTTCTAACTGCCTACACGCTAAACCTTCTAACTGCCTACACGCTAAACCTTCTAACTGCCTACATGCTAAACCTTCTAACAGACTACACGCTAAACCTTCTAACAGACTACACGCTAAACCTTCTAACTGTCTATGCGCTAAACCTTCTAACAGTTGTTACAGACTCTGGGGTGTTATGAGCTGTCACCAGATTGGAATTAACAAAACACACACGGCACAAGGTAGAAGCAAGTTTAACAGCAGTTTTATTGCTGTCTAGGGGAAAAGGAGAGGTTAGTGAAATCGTCAGCCAGTCCGTAATGCAAGAGAATCGTCTTGGTCCGTTAGCGGGGTTCGGTACACAGAGACCGGTTCTCATACGGGTGGGGGCTGATCCGGGAGAAGAGACGTCAGACAAGCAGGGGTCGATACACATGCAGGTTCTCAGACGATCGGGGGTTATAGCGCACAGCAGGGTCCTCCTTCCAAAAGCAGATAAACACAGCATTGGTCACACAGACAATAATCTTCTTCCTCTTCTCACTCTTACTCACGTCCTCTCTTTCCGTACAGGTTTCGCCTCAGCTACTCCCATGATTCTGTATCTCTATTTTCTATGCTGCTTGATTGAGTGGTGATTGCGCTCACCTGTCTCGGGCGTGTCTGGCACAGGTGCGCTTCATCTGCTCTCATGCGCTCTGCTCTGGCGGGAGTCTCTCCGGAACTCCTAATATGGGCATATGCCCCAGTACCTTGGCCGACACATAGCGGCCGTCTTGATCGCCAGGCATTCCTTCTGGACTGTGGAATATTTTTGTTCCCTGGGCAGCAGCTTCTGGCTGATATAAGTGATGGGATGCTCCTCACCTTCTTGTAGTTGAGATAGCACGGCACCCACCCCGGTTTCTGAGGCGTCTACTCTGCACCACTAGTGGTTTAGTGAAGTCTGGAGCCACCAACAAGGGTCGGAGCAGAGGGCCGCCTTTAGCTCCACGAAGGCCTTCTCCGTCTCGGTCGTCCACAGGATCCGGTCTGGCAGCCGGCTCCGGGTCAGGTCCGTTAGCGGCGCTGCTAGGGACGAGAAGTGGGGGACAAATCGGCGGTAGCTAGCGAGCCCTATGAATGTTTGTACCTGTTTCTTGGTTTGGGGGCAGGGCCATGGCGTCGACCTTTCCAACCTGGGGTTTGACATGGCCGCGGCCGATGGTGTACCCTAGGTCAGTGGTTCCCAAAGTCGGGGTCGCGACCCAAAGGTGGGCCGCGAGCAGCCACGGATGGGCCGCGAGATGATTTAAAAAAATTTTTTTTTTTTTTTTTTTTTTTTTTTTTATAATTTTTTTTTTTTTTATTTAAATTTTTTTTGTCAGGCCACTGAACTTAGAAGCAGGCCAGGACAGTGTTTCTAGTTGTATTCTAAAATTCTATTCTATTGTATTCTAAAATGTGACTATATGGTTTTATATTAACTTAATAAATAAACAAAAACGAAAAATCTACTTATTTCAACGAACATTTCAAACTAAATAACAGATTATGCACATAAAACGCTGAAAACAACCGAAGCAACAATAGTATTTTAATGAGGCTATTATTATTATCATTATTATTTTGCAACAAGTTAGCCCTCTCATAAATAGCACATATAAATGAATAACTAACTTGAACTAACTTAATAGGATTGAAGTGATATTTGGCTTAAAAAATCGGTCGCCTGACAAAAAAAAAAAAAAAAAAAGCCAGACGATGTGCATTGGGCCGCGGCTCTCTGACGCCTTATTTTCTGGGCCCCGGCCTGAAAAGTTTGGGAACCCCTGCCCTAGGTAGTCGGCATCTCGGAGGCCTAGGCGACACTTTTTGTGGTTCAAAGCCTGTTGGAGATGGGTCCCCCACTCCTCCCCATGTATGACGATATTGTCCAGATAGGCCGCTGCATATGCATAGTACTGATGGGGCCGCAGGACTCGATCCATGAGTTTCTGGAACGTTGCCGGGGCGCCGTGTAACCCGAATGGTAGTCACACGTAGTGCAAGAGCCCCTCTGGTGTGGCTAACGCTGTCTTCTCCCGAGCTGCTGGGGCTAGGGGTACCTGCCAGTACCCCTTCGTGAGATCCAGCGTTGTAATAAACCGGGCTCGGCCCAGGTGCTCGATCATCTCGTCAACCCTGGGCATAGGATATGCGTCAAATCTGGTTATTTCATTCAGTTTGTGGAAGTCATTGCAGAACCTTGTTGATCCATCTGGTTTCGGTACCAGCATGATGGGGCTTGACCAGCCGATGTGGGACTCCTCAATGACACCCGCATCCAGCATGGCCTTTACCTCTTTTGTGATGGCCTCTCGTCGGGCCACCGGGATCCGGTATGGCCGTAACTTCACCTTCTTTCCAGGTTCTGTAATGATCTGGTGATCTGCCATCGTGGTGTGTCCTGGTTCCGAAGAGAACACGTCCTGGTATCTCTGGACCAGCTCCTTCAGCTCCCGTTTCTGGCCCGGCGTCAGCTGCTCGGGCTGGGCGATAAAACGATAATCAATAATCTATATCGATTGATAATAAAAAAATATATATCAATAAAAACAGTGGACAGACTTGTCTTCCTTGCCTGCAACTTAAAGTAATGGCTTTGCTTGTCCAAATGACAATACTGACTAAATTGAGATTTATTTTTCTCTTGTCCATTTATTTTGTTTGCTTTCTAATTTAAAATACAGTTTGAAACCGTCTGTACACAGTAGGCTATGTGTGCTAGCAGAGCTAGTCTCCAGTCGCGAGTCACGGTGCACATGTGCAGTGGTTTGTCCACCAAAAAAGCACCAAAAGATAGAAAAGATAAGAAACTAGTAGAGCCAGAACTATTCAACTCCCCTGGAGCCACAGCCAGCAGAGAAGCCTGTTTACTTTAGCTTTCAAATCAGCTGCAGCCTGAGAACTGGAGTGTGAGGGGCTGTAACACTAAATATGGCGGCAACGCCAAAGAATTGCTGCAAAATAAATATACATCTGTTTAAAAAAGTTTTTTTTATACTTATCGATAATTATAGATATCGAGTGATATGATATCGTTATCGATATCGATATCGTGATATCATTTTTGGCCATATCGCCCAGCCCTACTGCTCGCCCATCGGCACTGTGGCCGGTTCCGGTTTCACTGTAAAGGGAGGAGGGGAGAGAGAGAAGAACACATCGCGGGCCACCCATTTCTTCAGCAAGTTTACGTGGCATACCTTGGTCTGATGTCTTCTTCCCGGCTGTCGCACTCTATAGTTGACCGCCCACTTTTTCCATGACCTCATAGGGTCCATTCCACTTTGCCAGGAACTTGCACTTGGAGGTGTGGACGAGGACCATCACTCTATCACCGGGGGCGAACTCTCTGGGTTGCGCGCCCCGGTTGTACACCCGTGCTTGTGCTCTTTGGGCGGCTGCCAATGTGTTCCCTAACCATTGGCCAAATAGTAGCCATTCTCTCTCACCTCCTCGACATGTTCCACCATGGTCCGGTGGGGTGACGGCTGGTGTTCCCAGGCCTCCTTGGCGAGGTCCAACATCCCTATGGGGCTTCCGGCCATACAGGAGCTCGAAGGGCGAGAAGCCGGTAGATGCTTGCGGAACCTCCCTAATAGAAAATAATAGAAACGGGAGCAGCTGGTCCCAGTTCCGTCCGTCGGCTACCATCGCCTTCTTTATCATCTGCTTGATGGTTCGATTGAACTGCTCCACCAAGCCGTCTGTCTGGGGATGATACACAGAAGTTCTCAACTGTTTTACCTTCATCAGGTGACACAGGTCCTTCATGATCCGCGACATGAACGGAGTGCCTTGGTCGGTCAAGATCTTATCGGGCAGGCCGACCCGGGAGAACAGCATCATCAGTTCCCGAGCAATTCCCTTCGTGGCCATCGTCCACAGGGGGATTGCTTCTGGGTACCTGGTGGCATAGTCAAGGATGTCGAGGATATACTGATGTCCCCGTCCACTCTTTGGTAGGGGTCTCACCAGGTCCATTGCGATCCTACTGAAAGGCACAGAGATAATGGGGAGGGGGATTAACGGGCTCCTCATGTGAGGTCTTGGCGCCACCTGCTGGCACTCGGGGCAACTACGGCACTAGTCTTCTACCGCTTTCTTGATGCCCGGCCGGTAGAACCTTGCCTTTATCCTCTCCAGTGTTTTCTCGACTCCCAGGTGCGCTCCTAGCAGATGGGAGTGGGCCAACTGTAGGACAGAGGAGACGAAAGGGCGAGGCACCAAGTATGGTCTTGTCAATATTCCAATGTACAGTGTCCCCCACCCACCCCTCCTACCCAACCTCCCCCCACCCACCCAACCACCTCCAATGTACAGTCCCCCCCACCCCCCCACCTACCCAACCTCCTCCAATGTACAGTTTCTACGTCAAATGTATATACTCTCTTTTCTGGACTCTTTTCGTATCACAAACAGTACTGTATTTGCAAATCTGGTATGTCATAAATGTATAGATGTAGCAGTACTGTCTATCTGTATGTCATGTATGTCATATATGTTATGATGAATTGAAAATGGGGGACCCTGATGTAAACAAGATGAAAGTCTTTCTCTGGTCTGCATCCCCTTAACAATTGTATGTATTGAGCTGTACTGTACTGTACCCATTCTGCAATCTGTTAATAAAGTTTTCAATCAATCAATCAATCAAACCAACAACAGTTTTACCCTGACGCCGGCCTTCATGACCACTTGATACAATAGTTTGTTCTTAATTGCAAAGTGTGGGAACATGACTTGTCTTACCCCGTTTATGGGCTGGCCTTCCACCATGGTCACCTGTATTCACTGACATATTTAACCTGTCCTTAGAACAGGCTGTCATCCCCACCTGCCTGAAGAAGTCCACTATTATCCCTGTACCCAAAAAATCCAAGCCTGCTTGCCTCAACGACTACCGCCCTGTAGCTCTCACCTCCATAGCCATGAAGTGCTTTGAGAAGCTAGTAAAGGGCTACATCTGCTCCTCCCTCCCCATCAACATGGACCCCCTGCAATTTGCATACCGCCCCAACAGGTCCACGGAGGACGCCATATCCCATGTGCTGCACACAGCAGCATCACACCTGGACAAGAGGCAGGGGAACTATGTGAGAATGCTATTCATCGACTACAGCTCGGCATTCAATACCATAGTCCCCTCCATACTCATAGCCAAGCTCAGGGACCTGGGCTTGGGCTATGACCTCTGCCAGTGGGTCTTGGACTTCCTGACTGGCAGACCCCAGGTGGTGAGAGCAGGCAACTGCACCTCCTCATCCATCACCCTCAACATAGGGGCCCCCCAGGGCTGTGTTCTGAGTCCCCTCCTCTACTCCCTGTACACACACGACTGTGTGGCTCAGCGGAGTAGCAATACAATCGTCAAATTTGCTGACGACACAGTGGTGGTGGGCCTGATCTCTGCCAACGACGAGAGGGCCTACCTGGAAGAGGTCAAGGTCCTGGCGGGATGGTGCCAGGAAAACAGCCTCTCCCTGAACGTCAGCAAAACAAAGGAGATGATTGTGGACTTCAGGAGGTCGGGGGTCAAGGACTACAGCCCCCTCAGCATCGACGGGGCACCGGTTGAGAGAGTCAACAGCTTCAAGTACCTCGGAGCCCACATATCCGAGGACTTGAAATGGACCATACACATTAACAGTGTGGTGAAGAAGGCACGACAACGCCTCTACTTCCTCAGGCGCCTAAGGAAGTTCCAAGTCAGCCAGAAGATCCTTAAGAACTTCTACTCATGTACAATAGAGAGCATCTTGACCGGCAACATCACCTCCTGGTTTGGGAATAGCACTGCAAAAGACCAAAGCAGACTACAAAGAGTGACACGTTCAGCCGAACGCACAATTGGAGGGGGGCTCCCCACTCTCCAGAACATTTACAACAAGCGTTGCAAGGGGAAGGCTAAGAGAATTATTAAGGACTCGAGCCACCCGAACAACTGCCTCTTTGAACTGCTGCCGTCAGGCAAGCGACACAGGAGTCTCAAGGCGAGCACAGAAAGACTCAGAAGTAGCTTCTATCCCCAGGCCATCAGGCTGCTAAACGAACAATGAATGAACACTACACAACAACAACCACCAAACACACATAGCACACACATCCACACGCACACACTCACTTTAAACAAACACACTGTAGCACCCACTACACACACTTTATAGCACACACCCACTTTAAACAAACACACTGTAGCACCCACTCCCCACACTTTATATTTATGGATGAAGGATTGCACTACAACTCGTACACCTTACTGTAAATTGTACCTAAAATTGTACCTCATCCCATTTCTGCTTTGCACTAGATAGTACTGTACATTAGTACACTGCATAGTATTGTGTATTGTATATTATATGGTAACTCAGAACATTGTACATATGTCTATACCGAACAACTGTGACCTCATTCTTCTTCTAAATTCATGCTATATTATGTTATTATGTTATTTGATACTATCTTGTCTAGCACAGTCTCTGGAGCGTAACAGTAAGAAGCATTTTGTATGAAAGTATTCTGTACTTCTGTATGACAACTATTAAAGAACTTGAGAACTTGAACTTGTTGTAGGGCGCTGGTGAGGTTCACGTCTTCGAGTTGGGCGCTCCCGTACCGACCAGCCAAGGCCAGTGGCATGGGCAGGTCTTCCTCATCTAAGTTGAGGGGGAATAGATCTCCCAGGGCCGGATCGTCGTCCTCCTCATTCGGTGGGGTCACGGCGCCTTCATTCCTCGCCGCCCCTGGTCCAGCTTCTTCTTCGGCTTCTGCTCCCGCTTCGCTGGACTCTCCCTTGGAGAGTGGGTCGGTGGAGGCCTCTGGGTCGACGTCTTGGAACCCACAGAGGTGTCGGTGCACGTGCCGCTGTTTGGGTGGTGTCGGGGTGGGGGTTCCCCGGGTTGGCTCCTCTGGCCGGGTGGGCTCTCGGCAGGGCTTCCCCTCTGCTCTCAGAGATCGACCACTCCGGAGCACTCATTGAGCTGCCTGGTATCCCTCAATGACCTCCACCAGCTCTTCAGCATTTTTCGGGTTCCGCTGACAGGCCAACTCTTTTGGTCGCAATGGGAGGGCTCGGATATAGCGGTCCATGAACACCCTCTCTACTGCAGTTAACCTCTTAAGCCAGACGGGACCGGTACCGGTCCCAAAATCATGTCATAAATCAATCTCTCCAGACTGTTTGACAAAAGTATCGTTTTTCCCCCAAAACGTATTCAAGTATAAACATCATATAACCATGTCACAACAGCATTTATAATGTATATTATCATCAATACGTTAGTTTAACAATAGGTTAAAGTGTCGGGTTTATTTCGCGAGAGGCGACCATTTTGGAAATTTTGAACCATGGGAATTGTAGTTTCTTTTGTGGCCATTTTGTAGAGGACCGCGCTAGCTCTGGATCAGCGTTGGAATCTTTCAGAACTACACTTCCTGAAAGCCTCTATGGGGTTTCAAGCTACTTCTGTATGCATTTTTTAAATATTATTCGGGTTAATAAACCACAAAATGTAACGTTATTGACATATATTTAAGCACAGTTCGTTTCTCTTCCCTATTTTAGCATGCAGCAACAATTGGATTCGAAATTAGTTTCAAAACGGTTGCACCCTGATCAAAATTAAAAAGCACAGTAGATTACAGTAGATTTCATTATCTGTTCTTATGCACGCCTGGTGATACTAAATCCAAATTGAACTCGGCCATTTGAAAGATAATATATGTACCAATGTGCGAATTGG
The DNA here is from genome assembly GCF_963971535.1 of Notolepis coatsorum. NCBI lineage: Eukaryota > Metazoa > Chordata > Actinopteri > Aulopiformes > Paralepididae > Notolepis > Notolepis coatsorum. The sequence goes on along the minus strand of NC_140168.1, from coordinate 62,718,530 downwards.
CTATAATAAGGTAATTTATAAGCCTGCTATTCTATAATAATATTTCAAATTGCATTGGTCCGGATGGGAGAATTCAGTAATGTATCTACAGAACCTTCTGTTTAATCATCTTCCCTTTATTCATTTCCTTCGATTTCTTTGTACACACGATCTCAAGAAGGTACTGAACGAGATCAGTGGCAGTTCTTCATGTCTGGGCATTTTTAGCATGGTGTTATTCACTGTCAAATATGCAAAGAAAAATCATAATTCATATTCTCCTTTGTTTCATCACAATTTAAGCAAGCCTAGTAATAGACACAATATTTCGGACACTGAGAATACATTCACTGAGGTCCATAGAAGTTGAGCAATATTCCATTTACTTAGGTATGTATTTTAAGCGGATTTTCTGAAATTAGGCTCCGGGCTTAAGAGGTTAAGGCATCGGGCTCCGCCATCAGCCAGTTATTCGTGATCCTGGTGAGGTCATACATTTGGGCCCTGGGCGATACGGTGGGATCATAACCCCAGTCATGGTACCGCTGGGCTCTGGTTACCAGGGAATAACCAAGTCTATGGAGAATTTCACCTTTAAGCATGGTACGTCACCGTTCTCCCCTCTGACATATCCTGGTATGCAGACTGTGCCACACCTGTCAGAAATGGTGCTACAAACTCCGCCCAGTGATCTTCGGGCCATCTCTCGCGTTGCGCTGTGTTCAAACGTGCGTAGGAAGGTTTCTACGTCATCTGTGGCCGTTTGTTTCACCAGGAAGCTCACTGGATATGCGAGGGGTGTTTGATTCCCTTCTTCTCACTCTGTGAGAATTACAGAGTGGTCCCTCGTAATTCCTCCCACAGCTCTTTCATCTGTTTGAACTCCGCTGTCATACACTGCTCCAGGTTATACTGTTGCTGCTGTATACTCTGGGTATGGCGCTGCTCCTGCTGTTGGGCATTCGCTGCCAGTAGCTGGTTGTTACTCACCAGCTGGGCTAGGAGCGCTTCTATTCCACTGGGGGTTGTCATAGTTCCGTTGCTTTGGGTGACCAGGGCTTGGTCCCTGAATCTACCGGCTATTTGCTTGTGTATTTGATTAATTCCAATCAGAATGTGCTGCCCGCATTCTCCACCATATGTGACAGACTCTGGGGTGTTATGAGCTGTCACCAGATTGGAATTAACTAAACACATATGGCACAAGGTAGAAGCAAGTTTAACAGCAGTTTTATTGCTGTTTAGGGGAAAAGGAGGTTAGTGAAATCGTCAGCCAGTCCGTAATGCAAGAGAATCGTCTTGGTCCGTTAGCGGGGTTCGGTACACAGAGAGCGGTTCTCATACGGGCGGGGGTTGATCCGGGAGAAGAGATGTCAGGCAAGCAGGGGTCGATACACATGCGGGTTCTCAGACGGTCTGGTGTTATAGCACACAGCAGGGTCCTCCTTCCAAAAGCAGATAAACACAGCATTGGTCACACAGACAATAATCTTCTTCCTCTTGATTAAAAACCTTTATTTATCCCTGAGGGGAGATTCAGATGTCCATCACAGCATAACAGCCATTTAAAAACAGTTAATAGAAACAGTTAATACATAACATACACTTATTTAGTACGTATTAAAAACAGAATTGGACAAATACATAGGGCTAAAATAGAGCTAAAAGTGGTGAATGGAAGAAAAGAAAAAGAAACAAGTCCAATCATGATGTTAATTAATTAATTAGTTACAGTCCACAACCCAGCTCCTCCAGTCCATGGCAGTTAGCCCGTCCTGGCCCTGCCTGGTTGTGGAGCCTGATTGCCACCGGCACAAAGGACTACTTCTCACTCTTACTCACGTCCTCTCTTTCCGTACAGGTTTTGCCTCAGCTATTCCCATGATTCTGTATATCTGTCTCCATTTTCTATGCTGCTTGATTGAGTGGTGATTGCGCTCACCTGTCTCAGGCGCATCTGGCACAGGCGCGCTTCATCTGCGCTGATGCGCTCTGCTCTGGCGGGAGTCTCTCCGGAACTCCTAATATGGGCATATGCCCCAGTACCTTGGCCGACACATAGCGGCCGTCTATTACCACGCCAGCCGGTCTGCCACACTGTCTACACTAGGGCTGTCACGGTAACCGCATCACCGCAATCCAAGGCACCAAGGTGTCAAGGCACCCGCGGATGTAGAACAGACAACCGCGGCAACCGTGGGGGGGGGGAAAGGGGCGTGATCATTTTTAACTCGGTTCATTTAATGACGAGGAGGCGTCCTTTTTCCAGTAGCATGAGCTAACTTCACGTTTCCATACAGTTTAGAACTCACAGATGAAATCAGGATTTATTTTCATATCCCGGACTCGAGCTCCCAATGTATACCTTTTCCTGTATTAATCTGAACCGTAGTAGAGTACAGGGGAGCGTTCTCCCTCCCGGGCCGAAGTGCCGGTTATATAACTTGCTCAATGTTATTGACTAACGTTACACGCAAATCAAGTGCTGCCTCTCTCTACCGACCCCGCTACACTCTGACTAACGTTTCCCTAACCCCTACGCTCACTTCTTTAACGTTATCATAGCTATCTGTAATATCAACTGGATAACGTTAGCTTTGTTTGTAAATGTTAGCGTTCGCTATCTATGACGTTAGCTATTAGGCTAGCTATCTATGATGTTAGCTATTAGGCTAGCTATCTATAACGTTAGTTATTGGCTAGTTTCCCCCAATGATTGATGACACAAGTTGTGATATTTAACTAGCTATGTATGTGCATTCAAATTCACTAACGTTAAAATAGTGTTATAATAACGTTAAATGTTCGCTCAAATAACGTTAGTTTTAAGTTGGAGAAGGGATGTGTGACTGCTTGCTGCTTGCGTAGACCTACAGTATATATCCCACAACGCATCACTCTTGCGTTGTGGGATTAATGAAAGACCCTCACCACCCCAACAACAGCCTGTTCAAGCTGCTGCGCCAGGCAAACGCCTGTGCACACCAGCAACTAGGACAGAGAGACTTCGGCTCAGCTTCTTCCCCCAGGCCATCAGAGTCTTGAACACTGAACTCTCCACACACAAGCACACATGAGCACACACACAACACACACACTGTATACGCTCACACACTAACAGTTAAGGATGCCCCGATTGATCGGCCACCGATCGTTATCGGCTGATTATCAGTATAAATATGCGATCTGTGAATTCCGATAATGAGTCATATTCGCCGATCGCGGAAACCGATCAAGCGAAGATCTCACTCGCTGTCTGTCTCAGACACACACGACCTGCAAACTGCCGCTGCTCCCTTGCCCCGCCCACACCCGTGTACAGTTTGTAAACACTGAGGACTGAGAGGCGGCTCCTCTGCTCGAGTCTATAGTGCATTCGACCTGAGCTAACGTTAGCTACCTAGCTATCGTTACTGTTTAAACAAAATTACCCAGTCAACTATTCACGTTTAGTAGGCATTGTCTAACGGTATTTAGCCGGCTAGCTACTGATAGCTCCTGATATCAACAAATGATCCAGCAAGTCTAGTAGTCCATGTTGATACCTCCGTTAGCTTGCGTTAGCTGACGTTAGTTCTCTGTTCAAAACGAAATGTCCCATTGAACTAAAAAGTTCTGTCTTAACGTCATCTAGCCGGCTAGCAGTAGCTACAGATAGCTCTTGATATCAATGTCTTATAACATTGATTCAATGCGTATTCGAGCTGAGGGCTTGCTGAATGTGAAATGACCAAAGCACAGTAACGTTACCAATAGGGTCCCGCTGCAGCGCAGGAGAATCCTTTTTGGAGCTGGAGGCTACTAGAGTACACACAGACAGTGGAGCTGTTTGCAGATAGCGAGCATTTTGACTTGTTGCGTGGTGGCGATGTCTCGCAGATAATACAAGTACAAGTCTAATTATATAATATATATATTTTTTATATAAAAAAAAAAGTTTTATATAAAATAATTTTTAATTTCTTTTTAATCAAAAACAATCGGTATAGGATCGGTATCGGCCGATATGGCTCACGACGATCGGTGATCGGTATCGGTGGCAAAAAACTTGATCGGGGCATCCCTACTAACAGTCACTTTAGCACGAACACACACACACATGCTGCACACGCTCACACTCAACGGTCACTTTACACAATGAAAAGGTCACTTTAAAAAATAAAAAAGAACGGGAGTGGTTCTTGTATAGTAAATAGATGGATATTGCAAGATAGCATAAGGATATATAGTATAACTAGATTGTATAGTATAGCATTGTATAGTAGTGTACAGAAGACCCAGTGCCTCATCCGTAGCTAACATTGTATTTTCGCAGGACCTGGCTTAGCATGTCTTTTACCATGCTTTTGTAAACTTTATGTACATTATACCTGTTATGTCTTATTCTTATTACTTGTATTATTGCACAAATGTCTTATTCTTATTCCTTTTTTATTACTTGTATTATTGCACAATCGGTGCGGGCATGACCTCCCGCATTTCACTGTATGATTGTATGCCGTGACAAATAAAACTCTTGACTTGACTTGACTTGACTCTTAACACATTGACCGCCAGCAGCAGGGGGCGCTGATCCCCTTTCATCGTCAGGTCTTTATTCAATGGATATAGTTTTAGACTGCAACATTTGCAAGTGCTTAAAATATATCTTATATTATATCTATGGGTCTAATAACGCCGTCGACTGTCAGTGAGTTGCTTCCAGTCAACATGCCCGAAACAGATTGTTTTTTCATCCGTACATTTCCGTTTTATACCGTTTTGAATCGAGTATGGTTTGGGTGCTTTTGAGTAATTCCAGGAAAAAGACGAGAAAAAGGCATTTTACTGTAATCCAGTCATCCAGTTGTAATTTTTCGGCTGATTATCTAATCATCCTGAAATCAACGCTAGATTATCATTATTATATCTTGTCGTGCATACATGAAATGACCGTCGTAGCGGGGCGCTCGCCCCCCCACCGCAGTCAACGGTACACAGCACAACACGGTCCACACAGATAGCTGTGATCGCGGTAGAAATAAATATCGGATCAACGATTAAATTTATATATAGTGTTCTTACCTTGTATCTGATGTAATGCAAAAGAAATAATCCAATTATCTGATCGCCATTCCAAATACTGCTCGTGGAGGTCCGTACCACACTACCGACCGTGTTACTGTTCGATGCCATCGTTGTATAGAACTGGCTCGCCTGAGCCCGGCTCAGATCGGCTCCTAAAACACACCATCCCATTTCCAATTAGATGCAATAGCTCCGCATGGCAGTAGAGGGCGGTGTTGAGAGCTCAGACAGGGTCTGAAGGGTATACCAGAGGCTGCAGCTATGAATTATGAATAGATAACTGTCTACACGCTAAACCTTCTAACTGTCTACACACGCTAAACCTTCTAACTGCCTACACGCTAAACATTCAAACTGTCTACACGCTAAACCGTCTAACTGCCTACACGCTAAACATTCAAACTGCCTACACGCTAAACCTTCTAACTGCCTACACGCTAAACCTTCTAACTGTCTACACGCTAAACCTTCTAACTGCCTACACGCTAAACATTCAAACTGCCTACAAACTAAACCGTCTAACTGCCTACACGCTAAACATTCAAACTGCCTACACGCTAAACCTTCTAACTGCCTACACGCTAAATTGTCTAACTGTCTACACGCTAAACCTTCTAACTGTCTACAATCTACATGCTAAACCTTCTAACTGCCTATGTAACGGATATGCACCGCGATAGTGTGACTACGGTGCATGGAAGTAAAACTCACTCCCCAGAGGCATTCAAGCTCAGCGCTTAGAGAGGAATTCCTCTCTTGGCGCAGCGGTTTGTGTTGCTTCCCCCCGTGCGGACGCCCGGGGCTCGACTCCCACTCAAGGCGCGGTCGAAGTTTCGTGGCAGGTACTAGGTTGTACCTGTTACACCTACACGCTAAACCTTCTAACTGTCTACATGCTAAACCTTCTAACTGTCTACATGCTAAACCTTCTAACTGTCTACACACTAAATCTTCTAGCTGTCAGTGTCTACACACTAAACCTTCTAACTGTCTACACACTAAACTTTCTAATTAGCTCCTTCTAATTGTATACACGCTAATCCTTCTAATTGTTTACATTCTAAACCTTCTAACTGTCTACACGCTAAACCTTCTAATTGTCTACGCACTAAACCTTCTAACTGTCTACATGCTAAACCTTCTAACAGTCTAAACCGTCATTCTAACCATCATTGAAAATAATAATTTGTTCTTAATTGACTTGCCATCTTAAATAAAGGTTAAATAAAATTTAAATAAAAAGTCTACATGCTAAAGCTTCTAACTGTCTACATGCAAAATCTTCTTACTGTATACACGCTAAATCTTCTAACTGTCTACACGCTAAACCTTCTAACTGTCTATAGTCCAGGGATGTCTAAACTGGTCCTGGACTATTGGAGAGGGAATAATAATAACAATAATTACTTGCATTTATATAGAGCTTTTCTAGACACTCAAAGCGCTTTACAATGTAGGGTGGAAATTGCCTCCTTCACCACCACTGGTAGCACACCAACCTTGGGCTACGCAGGCTCAAAGGCTACCATACAATGGCACCCGGCACACATCACACTACACAATGGCTGAACAGCTTAGGAGACAGGGATTAATATCAATCAATTAAGGGGAAGGGATGATTAGGTGGCCTTGATGTCAGAGACCTGATTGGAAATTTGACCAGGAACGTCGGGGAGCCCCCTACGATGAATTCAGTCAGGACCTCGGTTTAGCGTCTCATCCGAAGGACGGCACTTGCAGCTGTACGGTGTCCCTATCACTGTAACAGGGGCATTGTTACTGATTAGTCCAGAGGACAGAGTGCCGCCTGCTGGACAACAACACCACTTTCCGACAGCAGCCTTGACCGGGGCTCGAACCGGTGATCTTCCGATCATGAGTCCGGAGCTCTACTCATGTAGCCACGCTGCCGGAATTCTGGAAGAATACATACGCACACAAAACATCTCTCACGTCGGCTTTCACTGGTCTCTGGCTTTTTAGAGTAGGTATGTAAATACTTTCATTAAAATAATGATGAATTTGCAAGATAATAATATCTATTAGGTTTCAGTTAGTTATTCACCCAAAAGAGTTTGTCAGATTAGCAATTCTAGGTTAAATTGGTCCTGAACTGGAAGAACTAAATGGAACACCCACACACGCACACACGCACGCACGCAATACACACAACATATCTCTCACCTCAGCATCTCTCTCTCTCTACTCCAGCTTTCACTTGTCTTGCACAAAACCAATCATTCACACGTTTTTTTTTATTTCAGAGTGGGTATGATGAATTAGCAATAATTCACTTGATAAAGTGATATTGGATGCAACAAAATAATACCATGCCCTGAGTCGAGTGAAAACGGATGATTGACAAGCTTTTAAAAGCAGAAGTAAATAAAAACATAATGTAAAACTGAAGGTTAAATACTGGGTCCTCCTCCATTGCCCCCCGAAAGCAGGTTTAGGCTATTCACTAAAAACACGATGCAGGGGCAGATAGCACTCTGTGCGTTTGCTTGAAAAGTTGAGACATTTGTATTGCAGCGCGTGGGCCAGTTGAATTGCGGCCAATCGCGGACAGGCAGCTTGCCAAAATTAATTGAGCAAATTCAGTCTGGGGGCCTTGAGTTTGACACATGTGGTCTGACACACACGCTAAACCTTTCAACTGTATACACGCTAAACCTTTCAACTGTACACACGCTAAACCTTTCAACTGTACACACGCTAAACCTTTTTCTATGTGCTCTGTGTGGAAATGCTGCTAGCAGGGATGGAGGGGAGAGGGGGAGAGAGAGAGAGAGAGAGAATTCGGATGAGGGGGTTATTGGAGGGGGGGATACCACAATCGACAACAAAATTAATACGCCCCGATATCAGATATGATTCTGATATATATTATCCGACACGGCCTTTTGACATCAATATCAATTTACACACATATGGCAAATATTCAGCCGTGCATCCCATATGTTGATCTTGCGTGACAGGACTTATTCCTGTATTCCATCACAGTGCTCGGGAGCTCATTAGAAAGTCAATGAGGTATTCAGTGTGTACACTTACAGATTGATTTTACAGGCACAATTTATATAACTGTCTGCCCTCTGTGTGTTTGTGTGCGTTTGTGTGTGTGTATGCATGTGTGTGTGCGTGTATTAGGGTTGTCTCCTCACAGTCGACCAACACTTTGTCTATTAGTCCTTTAGTCGATTTAAAGCTAAGCACATCTCTGGTAAACACCAGATTAAAATTATAAACACATCTGGTAAGCACTAGATTAAAATTATAAACACATCTGGTAAGCACTAGATTTAAAATGATAAGCAGATCTTTGTTAAGCACTAGATTTAAAATGATAAGCAGATCGTTGTTAAGCATTAGATTTAAAATGATAAGCAGATCTTTGTTAAGCACTAGATTTCAAATGATAAGCAGATCTTTGTTAAGCACTAGATTTCAAATGATAAGCACATCTATGTTAAGCACTAGATACAAATGATAATCACATTTCTGGTAAACACTAGATTAAAAAGGATAGACACATCTCTGGCAATAACTAGATTTAAAGAGGTCGGAAAACACAATTTTACAGATTTGTTAATAAATTGTATGTATGTGTGTGTGTGTTTGTGTTAATAACACAGTGTTTATGTGTGTGTGTGTGTGTGTGTGTGTGTGTTAATAACAATGTGTGTGTGTGTTAATAACAGTGTTTGTGTATGTATGTGTGTGTGCTTGTGTTTATAACAGCTCTATGTCTCATTTTCAGGATCCAGAAGGAGCTGGCAGAGATAACCTTGGACCCTCCTCCAAACTG